>NW_027361707.1:66507500-66897991 GCF_039654945.1 Dendrobates tinctorius
AATGGGCATTTGAGGAGTGGAGACATTGGTTGGAGGGAGTTAGACATCAATTTGTGGTCCTCACCAATCACAAGAATTTGATTTATCTAGAGTCGGCCAAACGGTTGAATCAGGCTAGATGGGCCTTGTTTTTCAAGCATTTTAATTTTGTTGTCTCTTTTCTTACGGGCACTAAGAATGTTAAGGCACACGCCCTTTCTAGGAGTTTCTTTGCTGATTCTCTTAATGTGACCGAGCCTACTACTATCCTAGGTGAGGGGGTAGTTCTTTCTGCCATTTCGCCCGATTTGAGACGCGCCCTGGAGGAATTTCTGGAGGATAAACCTGAGCGTTGCCCTATGGGAAGATTGTATGTTCCTGACCAGTGGAGAGAGTGATGTCTGAAGTCCATTGCTACGCATTGGCTGGTCATCCGGGTATTTTTGGTACCAGAGATTTGGTGAGTCGGTCGTTTTGGTGGCCTGCCTTATCTCGTGATGTCAGGAATTTTGTACAGTCCTGTGGGACTTGTTCTCGGTCTAAACCCTGTTCTCGCTCTAGTGGGTTGCTGATGCCCCTGCCGGTGCCCAAGAGGCCATAGACCCATATCTCAATGGATTTTATTTCTGATCTTCCTGTCTCTCAGAGAATGACTGTTATCTGGGTGATTTGTGATAGATTTTCGAAGATGGTCCATCTTGTACCACTCCCAAAGTTGCCATCTTCCGCTGAGTTGGTGCCCTTGTTTTTACAACAGGTGGTTCAGTTACACGGGATTCCTGAGAACATTGTGTCCGATAGGTCCGAGGGGTCCAGTTTGTTTCCAGATTCTGGAAAGCCTTTTGTTCCAATCTGGGAATTCAGTTATCCTTCTCCTCCGCGTTTCATCCCCAGACCAATGGGCAGACTGAGAGAACAAACTAGACCCTGAAGTCTTATTTAAGATGTTTTATATCTGCTGATCAAGATGATTGGGTCTCATTTTTGCCCTTGGCCGAATTTGCGCTGAACAATAGAGCTAGTTCTGCCACATTGATGTCGCCCTTTTTCTGTAACTTTGGGTTTCATCCTCGATTCTCTTCAGGGCAAGTGGAATCTTCGTCCTGCCCAGGTGTGGACACTGTGGTTGTGAGAATGCAGCAGATATGGGACCAAGTGGTGGATAAGTTGTCACTCTCTCAGGAAAAGGTCCAGCGTTTTTCCAACCATTGGTCCCCGGTTTAAAGTGGGTGATATGGTTTGGCTGTCGTCTAAGAATATTCCTATGAAGGTTGCATCTCCAAAGTTTAAGCCAAGATTTATTGGACCTTATAAGATTTTGCAGATTCTTAATCCTGTTTCTTTCAATTGGCTCTTCCAGTTACGTTCAAAATCCATAACGTATTTCACAAGTCACTATTGAAGAGGTTTGTTGAGCCAGTGGTTCCTGTGGCGGCACCTCCTGATTCTGTATTGGTTAAAGGCAATGTGGAATATGAGGTAGAGAAAATATTGGATTCTCGTTTGGTTAGACGGAGAATCCAGTATTTGGTCAAATGGAAGGGTTATGGCCAGGAGGATAATTCTTGGGTCTCTGCCTCTGATATTCATGCCAATAAATTGGTTCGTGCTTTTCACCGGGCCCAACCTGATCGGCCTGGTGGCATGGATGAGGGTTCGGTGACCCCTCCTCAAGGGGGGGGTACTGTTATGAACTCATTTTCTGCTCCACCAGTTGAGAGTTCCCCTTCCGTTCTCCCTCTGGTGGTGACAGGAGGTAGTGCTGTTGGTTTAAGTGGTAGTGATCTGCCACCTGATGAGGAAGATAATGATTGGATCTCTGGAGTATCAGACTGGATATAAGACAGCCGACGCCCTATCTGGGTTCTGGTGATTCAGTCTGCTTCTCAGGTTCTGGACTTCAGCTCTCTTCCAGTCTTCTCAAGTTAAGTTTGTTTTTTGCTAATGTTCACACTTGCACTTGTTGGTCAATTCAGTTTGTTGTGTAATCAGCCTGCCCCTGCTGGGGCTATGCTGAAATTCCACTCCTATTAATCAGTATTTGCCAATCTGCTTTTTGTCCCTTATTAGATAGGCCTCTTTTTTTGCTCTGTCTCAGAATATTTCAGAGTACTGATATAGGTTTAGAAGTCTAGTGACTTCAGGGTTAATTTTGCTATCAGAAGTGTTGGACAATATTTTTGTAGGTTGTTTTTGGCAGATTACAGACAGTGTCTTTCCTTTACTGTCCTTTTTAGTTAGCCGGGCCCCATCATTTGCTCAGCCTATTTTCCTGCCTTTGTTTGTATTTTCATCTTGTTTCACCGTCAATACATGTGGGGGGGCTGTCTTTCCTTTGGGGTCTGCTCTGGGGCAGTTAGTTTTCCTCTTTTCCTGCTTTAGGCTTATGTAGTTCTCCGGTTGTGACAAGGCGTCTAGGACCAACGTAGGAACGCTCCACGACTAATGCTAGTTGTGCAGTTAAGATCAGGGATCTGCAATCTGCATAGTTACCAACTTCTCTGGTTTTCTGAGACTTAGCTGTTTGTCTTGTTTTTCCTCCTCGGTTTCCCATTCATAACACGCCGCCACAGGAACTACTGACTCAACAAGCCTCTTCAACAGAGATTTGTTAAATACGTTATGGATCTTAAACGTATCTGGAAGAGCCAATCGAAAAGAAACAGGATTAAAAATCTCCAAAATCCTATAAGGTCCAATATATCTTGGCTTGAACTTTGGAGACGCAACCTTCAAAGAGATATTCTTTGACAACAACCAAACCATATCACCCACTTTAAACCGGGGACCAATGGTCCTATGCCGGTTGGCAAACCGCTGGGCCTTTTCCTGAGAGAGTGCAACTTATCCACCACTTGGTCCCAAATCTGCTGCATTCTCTCTACCACAGTGTCCACACCTGGGCAGGCTGAAGATTCCACTTGCCCTGAAGAAAATTGAGGATGAAACCCAAAGTTACAGAAAAGGGCGACATCAAAGTGTCAGAACTAGCTTTATTGTTTAGCGCGAATTCGGCCAAGGGCAAAAATGAGACCCAGTCATCCTGATCAGCAGATATAAAACATCTCAAATAGGACTCCAAAGTCTGGTTTGTTCTCTCAGTCTGCCCATTGGTCTGAGGATGAAACACAGAGGAGAAAGATAACTGAATTCCCAGATTGGAACAAAAGTCTTTCCAGAATCTGGAAACAAACTGGACTCCTCTGTCCGACACAATGTTCTCAGGAATCCCATGCAACCAAACCACCTGTTGTAAAAACAATGGCACCAACTCTGAGGAAGATGGCAACTTTGGGAATGGTACAAGATGGACCATCTTAGAAAATCTATCACAAATCACCTAGATAACTGTCATTCGCTGAGAGACAGGAAGATCAGAAATAAAATCCACTGAGATATGGGTCCATGGCCTCTTGGGCACCGGCAGGGGCATCAGCAACCCACTAGAACGAGAACAGGGTTTAGACCGAGAACAAGTCCCACAGGACTGCACAAAATTCCTGACATCACGAGATAAGGCAGGCCACCAAAAAGACCGACTCACCAAATCTCTGGTACCAAAAATACCTGGATGACCAGCCAATGCGTAGCAATGAACTTCAGACATCACTCTCTTCCTCCACTGGTCAGGAACATACAATTTTCCCATAGGACAATGCTCAGGTTTGAACTGTGTCAAGTATAGCGTGGCACTACCACAAGGTGCACAAGTAGGTTACCCAGACCCAAGTGAATAATAATAAAGTAACTTGGCACTCAACAGAATTGTCATTTTTAAGTGAAGTTTTTATTTGTGCAGTCCTACAAAAAGACGTTTCGGCCTACACTTGGCCTTCGTTAGTCGGACTGCTGTCTATATAGTATGAACAAACGTATGTCCACAAGCAAAATAATTTTTTGTAAGTTCCTGCTTCCAAATATGGTGTAGGCATATAGCAGGCTTCCAGCTACCCTTAAAGTGTGCTGTGCTGGTAATTCAATTAGATACAATATATTCCATAAGGAAATGAGGAGAGGTTCCCGCTGGATTGCTGAAGCAATTTGCCTGTGGAAGATGTCTGTACTGAGACCGGTGTAAAAATATACCTGTAGAAAATGTCTGTACTGAGACCGGTAGCAAAAGGCCAGTATGGGGCATATAATAGTAGCTTGCAGGTGTGTAGGTGAGACCGGCAGCCTAAGGATAATATGGGGCTTATAGAAGTAGGTTGCAAGTGTGCAGGGCTGAACGCGGTATCCACCGCCGTTTGGAAGCCTGAGAGTATACTGAGACAGGTATATTTTTACACCGGTCTCAGTAGAGACATCTTCCACAGGCAAATTGCTTCAGCAATCTAGCGGGAACCTCTCCTCATTTCCTTATGGAATATATTGCATTTAATTGAATTACCAGCACAGCACACTTTAAGGGTAGCTGGAAGCTTGCTATATGCTTACACCATATTTGGAAGCAGAAACTTTAAAAAAAATTATTTTGCTCGTGGACATACGTTTGTTCATACTATATAGACAGCAGTCGGACTGGCGAAGGCCAAGTGTAGGCCGAAACGTCTTTTTGTAGGACTGCACATAAATAAAAACTTCACTTAAAAAGGACCATTCAGTTGAGTGCCAAGTTACTTTATTAATGCTCAGGTTTATCCTCCTGAAATTCCTCCAGGGCGTGTCTCAAATCGGGCGAAATAGCAGAAAGAACTACCCCCTTACCTAGGATGGTAGTAGGCTCAGTCACAATAAAAGAATCCGCAAAGAAACTCCAAGAAAGGGCATCCGCCTTAACATTCTTAGTGCCTGGAAGAAAAGAAACCACAAAATTAAAACGCGTTAAAAACAAGGCCCACCTAGCCTGTCTAGGATTCAAGCGTTTGGCCGACTCCAGATAAATCAAATTCTTGTGGTCGGTGAGGACCACAACTTGATGTCTAGCTCCCTCCAACCAATGTCTCCACTCTTCAAATGCCCATTTCATGGCTAACAATTCCCGATTCCCCATGTCATAGTTGCGTTCAGATGGGGAGAACTTTCAAGAAAAGAAGGCACAGGGATTAATGTTAGAAGTCACAGGATCTTTTTGGGACAAAACAGCTCCCTCACCAATCTCAGAAGCATCTACCTCCACCTGAAATGGAAGTGAGACATCAGGTTGCCGTAAAACCGGAGCAGAAGTGAATCTCCGCTTAAGCTCCTGAAATGCCAAGACAGCCTCTGGAGACCAATTCAGCACATCAGCGCCCTTCTTGGTCAGATCAGTCAGTGGTTTGACAATACCAGAAAAATTACCTATAAATTTACGATAGAAATTAGCAATGCCCAAAAACTTCTGGAGAGCCTTCAAAGAAGTGGGCTGAACCCAATCATAAATGGTCTGTACCTTGGCCGGATCCATTTCAATAGTCTACGGAGACAAAATAAATCCCAAAAATGAAATCCTCTGTACACCAAAGAGGCATTTCGATCCCTTAACAAACAGGGAATTCTGCCTCAAAATCCAGAACACAGTCCGGACATGTTCCACATGAGAATCCCAATCAAATGAAAGGATCAAAATATCATCCAGATAGATGATCAAAAACTTATCCACAAAGTCCCGGAAAATATCATTCATAAAGGACTGGAAGACAGAAGGGGCATTAGTGAGCCCAAAAGGCATCACCAGGTACTCAAAATGTCCCTCCGGAGTATTAAACGCCGTCTTCCATTCATCCCCGTGCTTGATGCGAATAAGATTATACGGCCCCCTGAGGTCAAGCTTAGTAAACCAGCAGGCACTTTTAACTCTGGAGAATAAATCAGATATCGGGGGTAAAGGGTACTGATATTTAACCATCATCTTGTTAAGGTAACAATAGTCAATACAAGGTCTTAATGAACCATCTTTCTTGACCACAAAAAAACCCCAGCACCTAAGGGGGAAGAGGATGGTCTAATATGACCCTTCTCCAATGACTCCTTAATATAGGATCGCATAGCATCATGTTCGGGTACTGATAAGTTGAAAAGCCGACCCTTGGGAAATTTACACCCAGGCATCAACTCAATTGCACAGTCATAACTCCTATGAGGAGGCAAAGACGCAGACTTACTCTCACTAAATACATCAGAAAAATCAGCCAAATAATCAGGAATATCATGAGACTGAGGAGAGGTGGAGAAAACAGGAGTGTCTCTAAGAACGCACTGAAAACCCCAACTCACCACAGACACAGATTTCCAATACAAAACTGGATTATGAGTTTGCAACCAGGGAAAACCCAGAACAATAGTATCATGCAAATTATGCAGCACCAAAAATTTACAATTTTCTTGGTGGCCTGGGGCAACTCGCATTATCACCTGGGTCAAAAACTGAGGTTTATTCTCTGCCAAAGGTGTAGCATCAATACCCCTCAAAGGAATAGGCGTCCGCAGAGGTATCATAGGAAAACCACAACGTTTAGCAAAGTCCAAATCCATCAGATTCAAAGCTGCTCCTGAATCTACAAAAGCCTTAGCGGAAAATGTGGATAAGGAGCAGATCAGAGTAATTGCCAAAAGAAACTTAGGTTGTACACTGCCCACAGCAAATGTGTGTGGAAATCGTTTCTCTCGTTTAGGGCAGACAGAAATAGTATGAGAGGCGTCGCCACGGAAAAAACACAGCTTATTACGCCTTCTAAACTCCTGACGTTGCGCCCTAGACAAAACCCTATCACATTGCATAGGTTCAGACTTCTGTTCATAAGGTGGCAACGCCTCTCGTGTAGTTTTACGTTCACGTAAACGCCGATCAACTTGAATGGCTAATGACATAGAATCATCAAGACCAGAGGGAACAGGAAATCCCACCATCATATCTTTTATGGTCTCTGATAAACCCTTCCGAAAGTGAGCTGCCAATGCACCATTATTCCATGTAGTAAGGACCGCCCACTTTTGGAATTTTTGACAGTATAACTCTGCAGAATCCTGACCCTGGTTCAATGCCAATAGGGTTTTCTCAGCATGACCAATAGCATTAGGTTCATCATACAACAACCCCAAAGCTTGAAAAAATGCGTCCACATTAGTCAGAATAGAATTTTCAGGTGTCAGAAAAAAAGCCCAATCCTGAGGATCACATCGCAGCAAGGAGATGACAATTTTAACCTGCTGCACAGAGCTCCCCGATGAGTTAGGCTTCAAGGCAAGAAATAATTTACAATTATTCTTAAAATTCAAAAATTTAGACCGATCCCCAGAAAACACATCAGGAGTAGAGATCTTTGGTTCAACAAGCATGTGACTGAGCGAGATAGGCAGAAATTCCCGGCACTTCAGCAGCAAGCTGCTCCACACGATCAGACAATTGCTTAATCTCTAAAAGAGAAAAAATCCTCCTACGGCCCAGAGAAAAGAGGAAAAAATACATATAAAAAAAAAATTCTGACACTTTTTCTTTAAACAATTTTTCCCTGCTTTTGAGTACCCTAGAATCTACGGTATGGCTGGTGATTCTGTTATGAATGGGTCACCGAGGAGGAAAACAAGACCAAGCCAAGTCACAGAAAACCAGAGAGGTTGGCAACTACGTGGATTGCAGACCCCTGATCCTAACCACACAACTAACAGCAGCTGTAGAGCGTACCTACGATGATTCTAGACGCCTCGTCACAGCTGGAGGACTAAATAAACCTAAAGCAAGAAAAGGGAAAATCTAAAACTGCCCCAAAGCAGACCCCAAAGGAATAGACAGCCCCCACACATGTATTGACAGTGAGACAAGATGAAAATACGAACACAGGTAGGAAAATAGGCTGAGCAAACGATGGGGCCCAGACTAGCTAAAAAGGACAGGAAAGGAAAGATACTGTCTGCAATCACGCCAAAAAACCCTGCAAAAATGTCCAACACTTCTGATCGCAAAAAATACCCTGAAGTCACTAGACTTCTCCCATTATATCAGCACTCTGGCATATTCTGAGAACAGATCAAAAAGAGACCAATCTAATAAGGGACAAAAAGCAAACTGGCACATACAGTGACATAAGAGTGGAAATTCAACACAGCCCCAGTTGGGGCTGGCTGACCACACAAAAAACTGAATAGACCAAACCAAATCAAATGTAAACATTAGCAAAGAAAACTTAGCTTGAGAAGGCAGGAACTGAGCTGGAAACTAAGACCTCAGGAGGCAGGAAAAAATCACCAGCATGGGAATAGGGAGTCAGCTGTCTTAAATCCAGTCTGAGACTCCAGATGTCCAATCCTCTTCCTCATTATCAGGTGGCAGGTCTCTGTTAATTAGATCAGCTTCACTACCTCCTGCCACCACCAGAGGGAGCCCGGAAAGAGAACTCACAACTCCTCTGTCAGCACAACCAGCTCCATCACCAGAAACCAGAGGCAGACCAGAAAATGAGTTCACAACAGGTCCCCAAGGAATGTTGAACTGCATCTCCACTTTAACATGGGTAAGTTTTCTTCAGTGAAATTGATATTTATTCAGTAATTATATGGGTTGTACTTGCTTGAGTCACCTATATAAACTGCTTGTGCAGGGATCGGAAGATTAATATGATATGGATGCACCGTTTAAACAATTTTCTCACTTTCTTGGAGGTACCTCTCCATAGGTGCACCACTATCTGGTTATAAACGATTTCTCTGAACTTTGGTAGCCCAATCTTTGACTTTTCCTTGCGTGACTTTTGATGTTTCCCTCTTTATGTACACCTCTAATATATTTTTCTTTGATTGTGATTAATAACATATATTTTTTTTATATTTATGAAGTCAGCACTCCATTTTTTTTTCAAAATAAGCAAGTACCCTGCAGTAAATAGATAAATAGCAATAGTTCATGAAAATAATATAGGGTACTTAGACAACATATTTTTGATTAAAAAAAATGTAAAAGCCATCCCACCACGGCAAGGTGACCCTATTTGGTATGGTCCTTATTTCTATTATTAAAACCTTACCATATGTCAATGGACGTAATGTGAATAAGGGCTGAGAAGGACTAAGACCCAGCTAATGGACACCCAGCCATGGGGAGCTATATGAATGTAAAGTCCAGCTCAAGGAAAAGAGAGGCCACATCCTTATTTGCACAGAGTCCAAAAAACCTGAAACACAAACCGAAAGAAATGAACTGTGGAATATTATATAGTGTGAGCAGTGCGTCACCATTATGGTCACTCAGACGCAGTGTCGTGTTGTATAATATAAAGATTGCAGTGTCACACTGTGACTCTGTGCAGTGATTGTTATTGAGGTGTTGTTGAGACTTATGACCTATTGTCAGGGCTGTGGAGTCGGTAAGCCAAACCTGCGACTTCGACTCCTCAATTTCCCTTACACCGACTCCGACTCCAACTCCACCACTCCGACTCCGACTCCCACATATATTGCTTATATTTAAGTGAAAAATTTATTGTAGTACAATGCGAACATCAGACATTTAATCATTTTATGATACAATAATCAAGATTTTTAGATAGAACATAATATATATTTATTGGAATACAACTTTAGAACACAAAAACTGTCATAAATTGTAACTATGTAATACACTATGTAATATCGATTACATATACTGTGTATATATACAGTATATATATATATATATTGTGGTGTAGTAACCACTGTGTCCGCTAGGGGGCGCTGTGTGGAGGTCTCAAGAGAAAGGATGAATGGCAGAATACAGAATGGCCATTATGTATCCCAAAGTGGGTGGCTTTGGGATGGAGACTTATGTGTTGTTCAGCAATGATATTGTTGAGATGTTGTTTCAATGTGTAAGGGAGAAGTCTCCAGGTAACTAGAGAGATGGGCGTGCCTGGTTACCTACGAATGCACCCAGGGGGTGTGTTTAAAGCACTGTTGGAAAGAGTGTGTAAATGTTTGAAGGACCTGTGATGAGGTCAGAGTCATGTGACCCGGTGGGCATGGCTATGAACCTTATAATGTGGCCAGGGTAGGTCACAGGTGGTGAATGCTTGAACCCGGTTGGTCCAGTGTGGAAGGTCCCACTGAGATGGGGCTTCCTGCCTGACAGCACGTGTGGACGCTGTGAGTAATGGCTGCAAGTGCCTGAGAGTTCCCTGGAGGGAATGAATGTCTGCAGTATGGAGAAGCAGCCATGAGAGAACCCTGACGGGGTGAGATATAACTGTGAGGCTGAAAAGCCTGCGTATTGGACATTGCTAACAGAGTGAAACTCTGTCATGGATGCTATACCGTTTACATATTGCTGGTCATGGTTTATGATGTTTAATAAACCACATGGACTACACTGGTTTATGGAAAACCTGTGCCGGATCTGATTTTGCGGCTGCCAAGCGAGTGATCCCCTACTTAAATGACAGCGCTACCTCACAATATATAAACACTATGTAATAAACTTTGTAAGTGGCAAAAAACATACTAAATAACATTTGTGCCATCTATTAATTTGTTCTAAGAAATAGAATTGCCTGCATCAGATCCTCCTTCATAGATGACCTCAAATCTGACCTAATAATTTTAAGGCCAGAGAACAACCTCTCTACAGTAACTTGGGTTGGAGGCAAAACCGTAACCACATGGGAACATCTCTAACAATTTCCGGGTATAAAGGAATTGCCTCATGCACAGTCAGTTTTGATGAACGGTTGAATTTCTCTATTTCTTTGAGAGCAAGTTAAACATTTTGCTGAAATATGGTCAATCTGCTTGCTATAGGAGACGGAGTGAAATCTTTTTCCTTGCAGCAACGCTTTGCCTGCTCCATGTCATCCAAATACTTGTCAAAGTCAAATGCCTCATCTGATGAGGATGAAGATATGGCAGCAGTAGCACTGTCAGGACCCAAGTCCTCTTGCATCTGGCAGTCCTCCTGTAGGCCACTCATCCTAACTGCTACCTCAGTCTGAGCTTCTTTTCCTTTAGTAAGCTGTTGATCATCAAGCAGTATACGATGACTTGGTCCACAAAACAGCTGCCATAAAGATTTTATTTTCCAATAGCTGTGTCTCTCTCCATTTCATTGAAGCAGACATGCCATCTGCGATTAAACCTCCTCTTTGGGACAGGCAAAATAGCAAGTTCTTCCACTCCCTTATGAAAATGCCAAGAGTTAAATCCTCAGCTTGTAATTTTTTAGTCACTGTAAATGGGTGATTAAGCAATTCCTTCAATTCAGCCACCTGTGTCCATTGACCTTCATTTAGGGTTACCTGAGGGTTTGCCATATCTATAAGAAACGGTTTTAGTTCAAGCAATCGCTCAATCATTAAATAAGTGTCGCCCCACCGAGTGGCTTGATCGACAATTGCCCCTTTCCCAGAACGTCTCTTCAAGATGAAATCAATTTTAGGGGTTCTGGTGGCAATAACCAATTTCCTCACTTTTCCAATCAGATTTCCAGCATGTCCCTCTTGCAGACTTTCTCTTATTGCCAGCTGCAGCGTGTGCACAACACAATGCATGTGATGAATATGAAAGTGTTTTGAAGCACCTTCAACAAGATCATCTATTTCTACAGTATAATTTTGCTGTTCTTCTGTAGTAATATCTGTTTGTTCCTCAGTTACATGAACAGCACTGTGGCCTTCCATCTCAAACATACTGAATCCTAAATTTTCTTCTAGCTGTTGTTCATTACTCTCATTCATCAGCTTAATTGTACTTATCATGTTTGAAGCATTGTCCATTACAATAGCAAGAACCTGTTCTTGTGTGAATGTAGCCTTAGATCAGGAATAGAACAGTCATTTATAGGACATTTCATCACTTTCCCAAATTCCTATGAAAAATTATTCAGCACATTGTGCATTGAACTACTGTACCCAATTTATTATATATTTTAGGAGTCGGAGTCGGTCCATTTTATACCGACTTCGACTCCACCAAAATGAGCTCCAACTCCGCGACTCCGACTCCACAGCCCTGCCTATTGTAACCACGATGTGACAGACGTAAAAAATGTTTATGGTCGAATGACTTTTCTACTTGCTGTTCTGAGAGTACAATCACTAGCTTTGTGACAATGGTTGTGGGGGAGTTTGATCTGTTTTATCAACTTGTAGGGGGTAGGGAGTGTAAGTTTAAGGTCACAGTCAGACGGCCATATTACCCCAGCGAGGATCACAGCGCAGTCCTTGGACTGGCCGTTGGCTCTCCTGACCTGAGCTTGACAGCTCCATAGAAATACATGCTGTCACGTTTAAGTCATGTGAGCCGACGATCATCCAAGGATCGGGATGCGATCCTTGCGTGAATAATAGAGCAGTCTGACTGCGCCCTTAGACTGGGGCTTCAAAAGAATCTGCATTGTGCAACAACAATTCTCTATAAAAGTTGCGTGACAAAAATATTTGTACAACTTGTTGTCTTGACTCTATTTTAGTGTTCTGATTTTGCTGTAATTAAAACAGCCAAATTGCAGACAAGTTGCTTGTCCTGTGCATTGAAGTGCACTGGCAAGTATGCTGTGTACGATTTGTGACCAGTGACATATAATCCAACACATTTGGAAACATTTCCGACTTTGTGTTCCCGTTGCAGGAGGTCACTAGTCACAGTGCGAGATCATAGGAAATTATAACACTCTTAACATCCCATGTTGCTATATGTCGTTGTAATTACAGTGTCACGCGACACATGGCGCCATGTAGTCCTAATGTTTCCAGATAGGTCACCATTCCACAGAAATCTTACTGATATTTTTGAAGTAAGTAACCAGTTATAATGGAAAATCCATATCTCATTTGTTTCGTTGAAGTTTTGTTACAGTATTTTAATAATATCACACAGCCTCACAGCCTGTAACACAGCCGAGCAATTTTAGCAGGTGATTCCTTGTGGGACATGACAAATTGGCCTAGAAGAATTCCACAGAGTGTGAGAGCAGCTGCGTTATATCTGTACCCTTAACACTATTGCACAGTCTATAAAAAGATGACTTCAAAACACATCTGAGAATGTTACTTAATGAGAATCTGTCACAGAGAAATGAGGACATCGATAAGAAGTCCTGGTAACACAGACTTGCTTCCCGATTTGGAAGTCTAGAAGAAGACTAAGGGTCTCATTTATCGAAACAGTATAAAGGAAAATCTGTCTTTGTAGTCCATATCAACCAATCACAGCTCAGCTTTCATTTCATAAGAGCAGTTTAAGAAATGGAATCAGCATTCTGATTTTCATTTTTGACAGTATTAATTAGGCACATTTTATAGCACTGCACATCCCTTTTAGCTGATTGATCAAGTGAGAGCCTTTGGCCAACGCCATGAAAAATTAGTGTAAGGCCCCCTTCACATGACCGTTTTTCATGTCCGTATGTAGTCTGTTTTTTGTAAGGACCGCAAATATGGAAAAACCCATTGTATGTCAGGTTTTACAGCAAGGTCCGCAAAATGTCCCACACACGTACTCATGGATGACTTCTGTGTGCCATCAGAGTGACACGTACCGGTGCCTGGGAAAAAGCAGTACAGTTTGTGCTGTTCCTAGGCACCGGGTGCTGAAGACAGCGCTATTCATTGTCGCTTGGTCTCCATGAGCTCAGTGCGACCAGGTGACAATGATGGGAGTTTTATTCAGCACTCGCTGAGTACATCCTGTGTAAAATTAAGAATTACATTGAACAAATTGGCATGGGCATCCATGTAATTTTGATAACCAGCAGAGGGAAAGCCCACTGCTGGGGGCTGATGTTCCTAATCTGGGAAAGGGGACAATGTCCCAAAAGGTTCCCAGGCTTTAAGAGCAGCTCACAGCTGTTTGCTTAGCCTTTACTGGTTAGTTTACGGGGGACCCCAGAAAAAAATGACGTAGGGTCCCCCTATAAATTTTAACCAGCAAAGGCTAAACAGACATCTGTAGGCTGAAATTAGTATCCAGGGAAGGGCCATGAATATTGGCCCCCCTCTCAGACTACCAACATCAGCCTTCAGCCGCCCCAGAAATGGCACATCCATAAGATGTGCCAAAACTGGTGCTTAGCCTCGCTCTTTCCACTTTCCATGGTGTGGTGGCAAGTGGGGTAATAGGGATGTGATTGATGCCAGCTTTGTTTTGTCAGGTAACATCAAGCCCAGGGGTTAATAATGGAGAGGCGTCTATGAGACACCCCCATTACTAACCTCATAGTCATAGTTGCAAAGAATAAAGCCCGTTAATTGAAATAAACACCCACCTTCCTCATTTTCCCATTTATTACTGTAAAAATGAAAATGGTACAAAAACAATATACCTTATTTGTCAAGTATTAATCCATTTGTCCCACTTTGTAATCTATCTCTGCTTCATTTGGATGACTTGCTGAACTGTGACATGATGCGGCTGTTCAGCCTGGAATCCAGAAGACACTAAGCTGAGCGTCGGAGCGTAGCTTACGTGTCAAGCCTGGGAACATTTAGGGCCAATGGCCCCTTTCCCAGATTATTAATATCAGCCCCTAGTGGTTGGCCTTCCCTCTGTTAGTTATGAAAATTATGCAGGAGCCCACGTCATTTTTATTTAAATTAATGAATTTATTTAACCCCTTTCTGACATTGGGCGTAATAGTATGCCCATGCCAGACTTCCCCTGTTTGGTGCAGGCTCTAGCGCTGAGCCCGCACTTTTCCGGACACATGACAGCTGATCTATACAGCTGACAATGGGCCGCAGCAAACCGCGGCTGTCAATCTCTGACAGCGGCATTTAACTTGCGCTTACAGGAGGTGCATTGCTAACCCACCGGTTACCCTGACACATTATCGCAGGTAACCGATGGGTCAGCATCTTTGGGTGTTATTGCCAGATTGCTATGAGTGCCACCCAGTGGTCGGCGCTCATAGCTAGTGAGTATTCCTGCTACACACAGGCAATAATCGCCTGCGTGTAGCAGAAGTGATCAGAGTATTGCAGCTTCTAGTTTCTTATGGAGACTATTGAAGCATGCAAAAAGTAAAAAAAAGTTTTTAAAAGAAAAATTTAAAAGTTCAAATCACCCCCCTTTCGCTCCATTCAAAATAGATAGCTGAAGTAGGAGAGTTACGGGAAAGCACAGTCTTGTGCAGCCGTCAGGCCACCAGTTGCCAATCACTGTTATACACAGATTGTGGTCTTAAAACGGAATTTGAAAAGCATCGAAAAACTGCTGGGAAATACGGGAGAAAGCCTATATACAGAACTCCTGCATTTTCAGGTCCTTCCAAACTATTGTAATAAACGATTTTTATCTCCATATGATATTAAAAACACGACTCTTAATTCTTAGTTACTATACTCATATAGAACTGTGTGCGATGGTGCATTGAAACAAACTCTGTTATACAGATGTGATCGAATACTTCCCTACAGTCATCGTGGTAATCTCCACATCTAATCAACTCCACATCAAACACTAAATATTCCATGAGTTCCCTTAGATCTCTCAGTCTTATTACAAACACAATTTCCATTTGTGGTATGAAATGCAAATATTGCTTTTTCCAAAAAACAATAACTTCCGCAGGAATAATATCTTTTTTGATTTATGAAACAGAGATAATACCCAATCCAATGTTACTGTATATGTACATTACTGCCCTTACTTCAAATCTCCGTTTCCAGCTTGGCACTCTCCTCATTCACCGACGTTACCCGTTAGACTTTGATTAGTCTAAACTCTCACAGTGGATATTTGGTATGTTTTCGATTATGCAGGTTTTCTGCATCTATTAACTAAACTAGATTGCTTGGATTTTTTTGCATGTTTTTGAGTGAATTTATATATATATTATAATTGCATTTTTATTGCCTTTTTTTCGCATTTTATTTCTGCTGAATTTTTGACTCCTCTTGGTATGTCATGTTTTAAATAAAACTGCTTTGTTGTGGATACTTTCTTCTACTTCACTTTGAAAAAAAACTTTATTGATAAAGTCATGTACAGATTACATGCGTTTTATTTGTGGATTTTCCTCATCTCATTAGTCTATGGGGAAATTCCACAACTAAAACACATACTTATTCAAGAGAAATTAACATGTTGCTGATTTCAAACACACACCGACGGTCAATTTACAGTGCATAAAAAAAGCAGAGTGGGCATGAGATGTTTATAAGTTTCATTCACTTTGCTGGCACAGAAAAAAATAACCATCAAAAAAGCAAATATTCATCATGGAAACTTAACCTTAACCCCTTTACCATTGAGGGTGGTTTGCACGTTCATGACGGGCCAATTTTTACAATTCTGACCACTGTCCCTTCATGAGGTAATAACTCTGGAACGCTTCCATGGATCCTGGTGATTCTGAGAATGTTTTTTCATGACATATTGTACTTCATGATAGTGTTAAAATTTCTTTGATATAACTTGCGTTTATTTGTGAAAAAAAAATGAAATTTGGCGAAAGTTTTGAAAATTTCATAATTTTCTAACTTTGAATTTTAATTTCACAGAGATATGGCACACAACAAACTTAATAAGTAACATGTCCCACATGTCTACTTTACATCAGCAAAATTGACCAGCGATTTCTCATTTTTACACCATTTTTATGGAGACCACATCACATTTGAAGTCACTTTGAGGTGTCTATATGATAGAAGATACCCAAAAGTGACACCATTCTAAAAACTGCACCCCTCTAGGTGCTCAAAACCACATTCAAGAAGTTTATTAACCCTTCAGGTGCTTCACAGGAATTTTTGGAATGTTTAAAAAAAATGAACATTTAACTTTTTTTCACAAAATATTTACTTCATATCCGAATTTTTTTATTTTCCCAAAGGTAACAGGAGAAATTGGACTGCAAAAGTTTTTGTGCAATTGTGTACGCTGATACGTGATATGTGGGTGTAAACCACTGTTTGGGTGTATGGCAGAGCTCGGAAGGGAAGAAGCACCATTTGACTTTTTCAACGCAAAATTGGCTGAAATTGAGATTGGACGCCATGTCGCATTTGGAGAGCCCCTGATGTGCCTAAACAGTGGAAAATCCCCCATAGTGACCTCATTTTGTAAACTAGATACCCCAAAGAAACTTGTCTAGGTGTGTGGTGAGAACTTTGAACCCCCAAGTGTTTTACAGAAGTTTATAACGTAGAGCCGTGAAAATAAAAAATCATATTTTTTCCACAAAAATGATCTTTTCGCCCCCAATTTTTTGTTTTCCCAAGGGTAACAGGAGAAGTTGGACCCCAAAAGTTGTTGTGCAATTTGTCCTGAGTATCCTGAGTACGCCGATACATTTTGCACTTTTATGCAGTCCTAAAAAGACAGACACCGCCGGATCACAGGTCAGACAGCGTCCACAGTGCCTCCATCTGCCTCATTATAGAGAAAATTCCACCAGACGTTTCATCTGAATCACGTATTTCACAGATTTACACAGAAACTCCTGTGCAAGCGCTCAGCACAGGATAAATGTGCACCGAGCTTTACTGCGATCTTTGGGAAGCAGCACTTGCAGAATTGGTTTCATTTATTTTTTATGCCGTTCCTTATGCAATATAAGTGATTAGGTGACTTTATTTTTTGAGTCGGTGCGATTACAGCGATACCAGATTTAGATGTCTTTCACACGTCCGTGTCTCTGGTACGTGTGGTGACAGATTTCACATGTATCGGTGACACGTACACACGTAGACCCATTCAAGTGAATGAGTCTGTGCACGTGTCAGTATGTTTCAATGGACTGTGTCTGTGGACAAAGCACGCTGACATGTCCATTTTTTACTGTCAGCACGTGCCGCAAAGCGTCCTGCACATGTGCTCACAGATAACACATAAGGATGTCATACATGTGACACGCATCAGAAATTCAAGGTTCACCACGCTGTTTTTTTTATTATTTAATTAAATAATTTTTAAAAAATGGCATGAGGTCCCCCCCATTTTTGACAACCAGCCTTGCTACAGCTCACAGCTGGGGGCTGTTTTTTTCAGGCTGGTAAGGGGCCATGTACATTGACCCCCAGCATAAAAATAGCAGCCCACAGCCACCCAGAATAGGCACATTAGGTGCGACAATTCGGACGCTTTGCTGGGCTTTTCCCACTTGCTCTGTAGCGGTGGCAAGTGGGGTTCATATTTGTGGGGTTGATGTCACCTTTGTATTGTCAGATGACATCAAGCCCATGGCTTAGTAATGGAGAGGTGTCTATAAGACACCTCTCCATTACTAATTCTATAGTTGTATGGTAAATAAAGACACAGTCAGAATAAAGTTTTTTATTAGAAGTAAAACAAAAGTTTTCCATTTTTATTTAAAAATAACAAACACAGTTATATAAACTCACCTAACGCCTAATTCCACCGAAGTCCTCACTCTCCTGTAATAAACCAAAAATTAAAAACAGCAACATCCCTCAGCTCTCTGTTGCCCTGTCCCATGCCGTAATCCATGTCTGGGAGAGAAATAGTTTTCAACCAGGACGGGGCCAAGATGCAACCATCCAGGCTGAGAACCACTGGGGAATGAACTGCTGTGAGCGTAGCATCAGTGAACGACAGTGACGTCATCAAGGTTACTGCCGGTCACTGAGGCTGCGTTCCCAGCCGGGTTGAACTGCGGTGACCTCGGTGAGATACCAGCTAGCACCATGAGCGCTCAAATACAAAGGTGACATCAACCTCACAAATATGAACCCCACTTGCTACCGCGACAGGGCAAGTGGGAAGAGCCAGGCTAATAAAAGATGTGCCTTTTCTCGGCGGCTGCGGGCTGCTACTTTTAGGCTCGACGGTCAATATCCTCAAGGTGCTCAAAACCACATTCAAGAAGTTTATTAACCCTTCAGGTGCTTCACAGGAATTTTTGGAATGTTTAAAAAAAATGAACATTTAACTTTTTTCACAAAATATTTACTTCATATCCGAATTTTTTTATTTTCCCAAAGGTAACAGGAGAAATTGGACTGCAAAAGTTTTTGTGAAATTGTGTACGCTGATATGTGATATGTGGGTGTAAACCACTGTTTGGGTGTATGGCAGAGCTCGGAAGGGAAGAAGCACCGTTTGACTTTTTCAACGCAAAATTGGCTGAAATTGAGATTGGACGCCATGTCGTATTTGGAGAGCCCCTGATGTGCCTAAACAGTGGAAAATCCCCCATAGTGACCTCATTTTGTAAACTAGATACCCCAAAGAAACTTGTCTAGGTGTGTGGTGAGAACTTTGAACCCCCAAGTGTTTTACAGAAGTTTATAACGTAGAGCCGTGAAAATAAAAAATCATATTTTTTCCACAAAAATGATCTTTTCGCCCCCAATTTTTTGTTTTCCCAAGGGTAACAGGAGAAGTTGGACCCCAAAAGTTGTTGTGCAATTTGTCCTGAGTATCCTGAGTACGCCGATACATTTTGCACTTTTATGCAGTCCTAAAAAGACAGACACCGCCGGATC
Organism: Dendrobates tinctorius; assembly: GCF_039654945.1. Classification (NCBI taxonomy): domain Eukaryota; kingdom Metazoa; phylum Chordata; class Amphibia; order Anura; family Dendrobatidae; genus Dendrobates; species Dendrobates tinctorius. Next base: position 66,526,805 of record NW_027361707.1, read on the forward strand.
ACAGGTCAGACAGCGTCCACAGTGCCTCCATCTGCCTCATTATAGAGAAAATTCCACCAGACGTTTCATCTGAATCACGTATTTCACAGATTTACACAGAAACTCCTGTGCAAGCGCTCAGCACAGGATAAATGTGCGCCGAGCTTTACTGCGATCTTTGGGAAGCAGCACTTGCAGAATTGGTTTCATTTATTTTTTATGCCGTTCCTTATGCAATATAAGTGATTAGGTGACTTTATTTTTTGAGTCGGTGCGATTACAGCGATACCAGATTTAGATGTCTTTCACACGTCCGTGTCTCTGGTACGTGTGGTGACAGATTTCACATGTATCGGTGACACGTACACACGTAGACCCATTCAAGTGAATGAGTCTGTGCACTTGTCAGTATGTTTCAACGGACTGTGTGTCTGTGGACAAAGCACACTGACATGTCCATTTTTTACTGTCAGCACGTGCCGCAATACGTCCTGCACATGTGCTCACGGATAACACATAAGGATGTCATACATGTGACACATCAGAAATTCAAGGGTCACCACGCTGTTTTTTTTATTATTTAATTAAATAATTTTTAAAAAATGGCATGAGGTTCCCCCCCATTTTTGACAACCAGCCTTGCTACAGCTCACAGCTGGGGGCTGTTGTTTTCAGGCTGGTAAGGGGCCATGTACATTGACCCCCAGCATGAAAATAGCAGCCCACAGCCGCCCAGAATAGGCACATTAGGTGCGACAATTCGGACGCTTTGCTGGGCTCTTCGCACTTGCTCTGTAGCGGTGGCAAGTGGGGTTCATATTTGTGGGGTTGATGTCACCTTTGTATTGTCAGATGACATCAAGCCCATGGCTTAGTAATGCCTAACGCCTAATTCCACCGAAGTACTCACTCTCCTGTAATAAACCAAAAATTAAAAACAACAACATCCCTCAGCTCTCTGTTGCCCTGTCTCATGCCGTAATCCATGTGTGGGAGAGAAATAGTTTTCAACCAGGACGGGGCCAAGATGCAACCATCCAGGCTGAGAACCACTGGGGAATGAACTGCTGTGAGCGTAGCATCAGTGAACGACAGTGACGTCATCCAGGTTACTGCCGGTCACTGAGGCTGCGTTCCCAGCCGGGTTGAACTGCGGTGACCTCGGTGAGATACCAGCTAGCACCATGAGCGCTCAAATACAAAGGTGACATCAACCCCACAAATATGAACCCCACTTGCCACCGCGACAGGGCAAGTGGGAAGAGCCAGGCTAATAAAAGATGTGCCTTTTCTCGGCGGCTGCGGGCTGCTACTTTTAGGCTCGACGGTCAATATCCATGGCCCCTTACCAGCCTGTGAATACCAGCCCCCAGCTGTGAGCTTTAGCAAGGCTAGTTGTCAAAAATGGGGGATCCCATGCCGTTTTTTAAATTATTTAAATAATTTAAAAAAAACAGCACGGGGACCCCTCTATTCTAGATAACCAACCTTGCTGAAGCTGACAGCTGAGGGTTGCAGCCCCCAACTTTGAGTTTTGAATGGCTGGTTATAGAAAATACAGGGAAACCAATGCCGTTTTTTTTTCATTTATTTATAGTGAAGGCGGTGGCTGATGAATACTCCCATCAGCCCCACCTGCTGTCACTGTTATTAGAGGCAGCAGGTGTCAGTTGATGGGAGTAATAGTCTCATCAGCCACCGCCTGCTGTCTCTTTTATCACTTAAATATAAATCTCATCATTCTCCCCTGCTTGTGCCGATCACCAGAAGAGCAGGGGAGAATGATGAGAGCCGTGTTCAGCACCTGGCGCCAAGGAACAGCGCTTACTGTAACGCTTCATCCCTGTCACCCGTCTGTGTGGTACTGATGCCGCACACGGATGCCACACATGTACCGCAAGTATTACAGACATGGACACTGACATCTCCGGTACTGGAGATATCAGGACTTGTGAAAGAGGCATTATAGCGGGTTTCTATGTTTGGCTACTGTCAAACACTAAAAGATGCTTTTTATTGCAAAAAAACAATTTTTGCATCCCCATAATTTGAGAGCTATAATTTTTCCATATTTTGGCCCACAGAGTCGTGTGAGGTCTTGTTTTTTGTGGGACAAGTTGGCGTTTTTATTGATACCATTTTCAGGCACATGACATTTTTTGTTCGCTATCTACAGTATTCTGATTTTTGGGAGGCAGACTGAACAAAAACCAGCAATTCAGGAATTTCTTTTTGGGGGTGGGGGTTTATTCCGTTCGTCTAGTAAAATTGATGAGGCAGTTTTATTCTTTGGGTCAGTACAATTACAGCGATACCTCATTTATATAATTTTTTTATGTTTTGGCTCTTTTATACAATAACAACTATCTTATCGAAAAAAATATATATTTTTGCATCGCTTTATTCTGAGAGCTATAACTTTTTCATTTTTCCACTGATGGAGATTTATCGTGGCTTCTTTTTTGCCGGACAAGATGACATTTTCAATGGTATAAAGTTTATTTCTATCCGTTTTTTTGATCAAGTGTTATTCCACTTTTTGTTCGGTGTTATGATGATAAAGTATTGTTTTTTTGCCTCATTTTTTATTTTTTTTTTTTTTTTACAGAGTTCGCTGAAGGGGTTAACTAGTGGGACAGATTTATAGGGTGGGTCGTTGCAGACGTGGCGATATCAAATATGTGTACTTTTATTGTTTTTTTTTCATTCAAACATTTATATTTAGAGATACAATTTCTTTTTTTTCTTTTTGATTATTTTTTATATTTTTTCAATTATTTTAATTTTTTGTTTTTTCTAACTTTTTTACTTTGTCCCAATATGGGACAATCATTTTTTGCAGGTTGATCGCTTCTATAGCATGGAGATGAAGCAGCTTCCCCATGGTATAGAAACTGTCATTTCTGCACTGACATAGACACTTGCTGATTATGCACTTCACATTACAAGCTAGTTTCCTGGCTCTGGTGACTCGGTTGTCGTCATGATGACATCGGGTCACCATGACAACAATAAGGACCTCCAATAGCGGTGCTGTTCAAGCATTGTCAGCATTGGTTCTCCTGGGGATTATGTGATATTATTATGTCATGTGATCCCTGTGGACATTGAACACTGGCGACACTCTCCTCTCTTACAGACGTAATTAACATCCACTGGAAGTGATAGAGGAGCAGCAGCTCTCACTTCCTCCAGATCTCTTTATTTGTATGGAGGAGGGGAGAAGGGAGCTAGCGCTGATTAGCCGCAAGGATTGTTATGTCATGCAAGCCCCGGGAGAGCCAATGCGGACAACACTACAACGGCACAGGAATCGGAGGTGACTGTAACTGTTATTTTACTGATTGAAAGCATAGGGATTCAGAAAGGGTTGTCAGAGTAGTGGAAAACCCCTTTAACTTGCTTTAAGATTGCTGCCCCTTCCATCTTCATTTTTTATTGAGTACCTTTGAATAAAAAAAGGCATGTCACTGCAAACCTTGAAGCTGAGATGAGTTAAAGGAGGCAAATCTGAAAAGAAAATGAGATGACATTAAATTGAACTTAACAATTTGGGCTCAGATGACTATGTTGTAACCTATATTTGCTATTTTTCTCACAGTTGTTTAGCAGATGTTTAGTGAAAAGAGAAATGGGCATATTGAATTTTAACATGCCCAATCCTAAGCAGCCATCACTGGTGTCTGATTAGGATTTAACCTCTTACCTGCTACCTTCTCAAAGGTCTTTTAGGGATTTTACAGTTTGTCTTTTTCTTTCTAATTGGTACATGTATTATAAAGGGTGAGCTGCAAAACAAAAGGTGGCATGTTACTGAAGAAGTTGGAAAACACTAAAGTTTACTAATCAGGAAAATACAAGAATAGTGTAAGAAATCTAGACGTATGTCCTGTATTACAAGGCTTCCATCTCCCGCTGCAGCATTATTCTTAGTTTTCGTACTTCCTTTGTTTTTAGCTTCTCTAGTTTTTCTAGTTTTATAAATGGCATTTTGTCCCTCCGTTAATATGCAATATGCACTTGTACAATAAATTGTAAAATAAGCTGTAAATCAGAAAAGAGCATTGGGACATTGTAGCATATTACACGTAGGCTTCTGTTGCTTCTTGTAATCTGTTTACCCTCCAAAGCTGACGTTCAGATTGACAAATAAAAGCCAATGGAAGTATTTCAGCATTTCAGCCCAGATTTTGTCTCTTTCCTTAAGCATTCCCTGAGAATTTATTGTCTTTGTCACGATAGACCAGAATCCTTTTTATGTAATTATTTGTACAAAGTTCTCGCTGATGCTTCCTGGATTGTAGCCAGACACCCGCTGCCCAAACCGCTTCCTCCGATCAGGACTGCCCAAACCATACAATGCTACGGATGCTCAAGCATAGAAATCAAAAACATACCTCTATGGCAGATGAAACACTGATCTGGGACATGTTGTAATAGATATTATATAGAGATAAGACAATTTGTTTTTTTTTGCTGCAGACTTGATTCAGTCCGAACAAAATTGGCCCAAGTTGAAAATGCTTTGATTGCCATGAAAAATGTTTTCTATGATCTGAGATTTCTTCTATCCCTAAAGCATAATAATGATTTGGGAAAAGGTAAGGGGTTAAAAAAATAAAAATACATTATACTCACCTATATTCTGTAGGTTTCGTTTTTTGGAGAACCACACTGTCACATTGGGGTGGGGGGGACACGACACACATCATTGATGTCAAAAATATGCGTGTCCCACACAACCACATGAGGTCACAGTTACCCATGGCTGTGGCAGAGGTGAGGACATGTGAGTACAATGTGTTGGCGATTTTCCTGGCCCTCAAAATAAATGTAGCTGGATTTGTGTGAATAGAATGGTGCGAATTGTGAATTCAACGGAATCAGATATTTTTGGTAAATTCATACTGGATTTGATTTATTACAGATGAATTTGCTCATCCCTAGTGCTATGTGAATATTTTCCTTCAGAGAATAATATTTTTAGCAGTTTTGACTTGTCCAAATTCCTTTGAATTTCTTGTAGCGAATCTGTCATATTTTCCCCTAACTCAGGACAGCAAATAATAGAGGGGATGATATTGAGTTTTATATATCTCTATGATTAGATTTAGATATATAAAAAACCGTTTAAATGTTGAATAGCAAAAGCTTAGGAGTAAGCTTAGGAGTCCTGCTTCTCTCGTCCTCATAGAGGGATTGATGGCTTTTCTCAATCATAACATTAGAAGCCTGTCTATTATTGTGTAGGTCTTCCCCATGGCTCCATAAACCCTCTGAAGGTGCCCTGTGATATGCTGCACAAAACACTGTAGCTGAAGATGTCCAGTAAATTGCGAAGGAGTACCTCTATGGAATGGACGGAAGCTGCCGGTGAGGAGAGGTGAGGGGGGTGTGTGTGTGTGTCTAGGTGAGAGGTGTGTGTTTGTGTGCGTGTGTAGGTGAGTTGATGGATGTGATGAGAAGCAATGATGGGAGTCATGGAGAAGGCGGTGATGGGGAGAGGGCAATGATGGGGTTGTCGAAAGGGCAATAATGGGGTGGTGGGGAGAAGGAAATGATGGAGGTAGTGGAATGGGCAATTTCTACATGAAGGGGATTATGATGGGGCATATTACTAAAAGAAGGGGATAATGATGGGGCATATTACTAAAAGAAAGGGATAATTATGTGGCTCATATACTGCAATATAAAGGGGTACAATGAGAAATACTATGGCCATGAGGCTGGAGTACAAGCGCCAGCTCATATACTATATATATATATGGTATATGCTGATAATTATGTGGCTCATATACGTGGGACTGTATGTATGACTTTACATGGGACTGTATATATATATGGGAATACATGGGACTGTATGTATGAGGTTACATGGGATTGTATATATGAGGGGGTTATCCTTTTTTATTTAACTTTTTTAAAATAAATAATTTATTGAAAGGACCTCTGCCAGGCATATTTCACTCTTGAGGGCTTAAAAAGCAGCTCTTGTGGTGATAAGAAGCTGATTTAAAACCCCCAAGAGTGAACTCCGTGAGAGCTGTATGTGTGGAATAATAAATGATATTTTGCCGGTCTTCAGCAGTCATGTCCTGCTTGAATTGTATTGAATTGTACTGTTTTAGTGTCATTTTGTGCCATTTTGGTTGGTGGTGTGCCCCGGGATTTTTTACGTATAAAAAGTGTGCCGCGGCTCAAAAAAGGTTGAAAATCACTGATATACATCACCTGTGAGTGGTTGTAATGTTCTCGCTGATTGGTGTATGTAGAGCTGTCAATCACAGCGTGTTGGAAGCATAAGCAGAACTCATAGGCTGTCCGTATAATTATTGGTGGCATTTACATGATAATATCAAATCAAACTATTAAAGCGTCACTATCTCAGCGATCTGCTTTATAGGTCGAAGCTTAAATTTACAATCTATACTGTATATAAGTTGTTCTCTGTGGATACAATTATAATATTGTCATGAATACATTAAATGTTGTAACTCTCATATTTGGATCAACCCCCACAATGCCACATCCCACCTGAATTCTGTTCTAGATTATGTTTCCTTATGCTGTAACATATATTATATATAATGCTTAAAGGGAACCTGTCACCTCATTTCAAGCATCTAAATGAAAAAAACGCACATTGCATCACTAACAACACACTGGGGACAGGTTAGATGCTTGAAATGCGTGACTGGGTCCCTTTAATATTATTTCATGGCAGCATACGTAAAACTATAAATAAAATTATAGATAAAAACTAACACTTGCATCACTTGCATTTAGTACTTTGTCAGTGGATATCAGAAGCTAAACAAAAATATAATTAGTAGATCCCTGTATCTGGAAGTAGAGATGAGCGAATCTTTTGAAATGTGAACTTTCCTATTTCACTTAATTTTCCCAGGAATTGACGTGTTGCAAAATGTAAAGTAATTAAAATCCTTCATTTGCACTAAAAAGACAGAGTGACACTCTAAGGTCTCCTAGGACTCAATCCAACCTCTTTAACGCAAACCCAGCCTTAGTAATGTCAAAAGTACCTCCCCAAATATGGTAACCATTCTTCACTGCTGTGTGGTCACACACTATCTGTGCAGTTTCTTCAGTGTTTCAAGGCTTTCTCTTACTATCTCTTGCTGAGCTGTGAGCTGAGACGTCCTGTCACTATCCAGATTCATCACAATCACCAGATTCTGCTGCATCCCTGCTTCTTCTTTTATACAGGCTATGATAGTTTTTGATGATTGGCTGTGTTACACCATATGTTGAAAGCCTGCCCAACCACGTCAGAGATCACATGACGGTATCAATCTCTGAAAGATACAATCTTTTGCAAGATTGTTCGAGTTTACTGCGTTCAGTGAAATTTTAAAAATTTGATACAAATTTCAGTTTTGTCAGATCGGTACATTCATCACTATCTGGAACTAATTCTCGCCTTGGCTATGTTAGGGCCTGCGGAACGCACCAAATAATATAAAAGGAGATATGAGGTGCGTTCGCAGCCCGGGATCCACCGTGCAGAGATGGAACCTGCTGCTGACTAATGGCGGAACAAGGTGGTGGATGAACGTTTGCTCACACGTGGGTTAACTTCACCCAGTGTGAATGGAAGCGAACTCTGTTACTCCACAGAGCCACGAAAACAAATGCCGGAGCCTGTTGAACTCACAGAGCTCGGCTGAGTGAGCGCTAATTAGAGGTCACAGAGCTCTGTCCTAGAGGCACAGGACTAGAGCTCCTCTAGACCATCAGCGCTCGGCGCCGCGGCTGCGGTGCCAGCAAAAGGTAGGAATATATATGATCGCACCAAGTGTGCACAGTACCGCTTCGGCGGACGCCACTAACCACCCAGGGTGGGGAGGAAAGCGCTAGAGGTGCGCACGGCGTCACACTGGTGGTTACTGCTACCTGGTGCAGTACGACAGTGCCCTGAGCAGGGAGGCACAGTTGGACGCTAGATAGTGCAGAGGACTGGGATGCACTGTGGCGTATAGCTAGCCACTGACAGGTGCTGACTCTAACCTCTAAGCCCTAACAACAGTCACAACTAAGGGTAGGGGTTTCATAATGAATTATTCGCAGTCACAAACATCTGTCATCGTACACACCATAAGCTACAAGAGTCTATACTAGCGCATGGCCGAGCTGCCATGCAACTCTTTTATTGCAGCGTCCTTCCGGGACCTTCCCAGTGGACCAATCAGAGCAGGAACGGGATCTGCGCATGTGACCTTCGACCTCCAATGAGAGGTCGTCCCACGGGCATGCTCAGTAGGCAAAATACAGTACTTAATCCCTGGAGTGTCTGCTTGCTGCTGACTCAAACATGGTGTTACAGCAGAGCCTGAAGGAGCAACCAAATGCCTAGCGTTGGCCTGGGCAAGACGCTGGACCAACGTCTCTGCTGAGCAGGAATCTCTGTGGCTGCTGAGGAATGGGAGACCACAGAGGACTTGGCTTGAGATTCCCCCAGTGCAGTGGGGGAAACTTGACGCCTAACAGGCTATATAGGAAAGATGGTGACAATCTCCAGTTTCATGGATATACAGTAAGAGAAATACAAGACTGCTTACGTTCATGGGGGTCAACATTAATCTTTTAGACTTTGTGGGTTCAGGAAATGGTAACACCCAGTTGTCACTTTATTCATACATTTCCTGGAGGAAGGGTACAATGCAAAAAATTGGTAATTCATAGGGACTGCTTGCATTTATTAAAAAAACAACATGCCAGGAAAGCTGACATGTTTTCATTAACAAGATCTGTCTAGTAACAGATTTCCTTTAATTTTCAGTAGGAATATCTTGGGATCTGATCTCTGGCACATACTGTATGTAGAAACAGAGATGTCGGGATTGCTATTTTCTTGTGTAGAACAAGACTGCAAGAAAAATAAACTCAGTATGGCATAAAGTAGAGCATTTAACCTAATTCTCCTTCATTCTTCACAGTCCATGTTTTCTCAGACACCTGCCAACTGGTCTTTCATGCCTCATGGGCAGGCAGTACAATGGCCTTTGTCCGCAGTGAAATTATTAACTAGAATTAATATGTAGTAAGCATTCACAGACCGCGAGTGGTAAAAAGAAAGCATACATGAATAATTACAGGATTTTTTCTTATTATTGCAGTTCAGCAATGGAAATCGTATCGAAAGATTTATTCTTTGAAGGAAAAGGTATTTTGTGACATTCAAAAGTACAAATGTGAAAAGGTCATCGATAAAAATATGTTTTATCTGAAAAGTGGATGAATTTAGTTATGTCATGTGTAATGGGAATCGGACTGAGAGAGTTTTCCAGCATTAAAAGCAATGGCATATTACAGGGATATTCAGTCCGTTCCTGATCGCTGATGGTGTAACGGCCTGCCCGCCTCAAATCCACACGTTACCATTCGAGTTCCCTAGCGCAGACCTCCACCCCTAATCAGAATATGATGTCATATTCTAGCAATATACCATAGATAGAAATGTTCCCACATTGGACATTTATGGCAGATTGATGCTTTTTAGTGAGTTGTCTATGTATTGCCACTTCCATGTAATGTGGAAAGTGGCCATAAATGTGTGGCCATGGCATCCCCCTGAGACTTGGTACCTCTCTTCTTAATATTGGTTGCATGCCAGTGCCAGAATCTTTAGCTAATACAATCAAAATCCCTTAAACCCTTCACCCCCAGGCCCTTTTCCATTTTTGCATTTGTTTTTTCCTTACCTTTTTCTAACTTTTTTTATTTTTTCCTCAGTATAACCAAGTGAAGGCTTGTTTTTTTGTGGGATGAGCTTTTGAATGACATCATTGGTTTTACCATATAGTGTACTGAAAAATATGAAAAAAAAATTACAAGTTCAGTGAAATTGCAAAAAAAAGTACAATTCCACAATTGTTTTTTGGGTTTTTCTTTTTTCCATGTTCACCAAAAGCTAAAATTATCTTGCCATTACGATTCCCCAGGTAATTACGAGTACGTAGATACCAAACATGTATAGGCTTTTTTTTTATTTAAGTGGTTAAAAAAATCCTATATTTGTTTAAAAAAAAATCCGAGACCCATAGCATTTTTCTGTTCTGGGGCTGAGTGAGGGCTTATTTTTTGCGCGTCACGCTGACGTTTTTATTGATATCATTTTGGAGTAGATTCGATATTTTGATCTCTCTTTATTGCATTTTAATGCAATGTTGTGATGAAAAAAAGTGCAATTCTGTCGTCTTGAATTTTTTTCTCGTTATGCCGTCTACTGATCTGATTAACTCTTTTTATATTTTGATAGATCAGGTGTTTCTGAACGCGGCAATACCAAATATGTGAACTTTTTATATTTTTTTAGCGTTTTATTTTGAATGGGGCAAAAGGGGGGTGATTTTAACTTTTATCTATAGCTCTGGCAAAAATTAAGAGACCACTGCACAGTTTTATAAAAATCAGCTTCTCTACATGACTGACAGCCATTCCATTCCAGTGTCAGTTAAATTCCAACCAGAGTGCACCTCATTCTACTTAATGTGCTTCTGATTAGGTGATCACCTGAACCAAATCTTATTTAACAAAGGAAAGTATAAAAAAAACCCCTGCTGTGGTGTTCACAATCCTCTTGCAATAGGACAAGCTGGATGGCAAAACAAGTGCTAGTAATATCCCAAAAGTAATAGGAATGAAAAAATAACTATTAACCATGGCAAAGGAGTTGAAACAAAAAGTTTTGAGTGAGAAAAAGAAGGGCTCAATTCTGGCTATACTAGCAGAGGGATACAGTGAGCGTCATGTTTCCTCCATCCTTAAAATTTCTAAGTCGGCAGTCCACTACAACAAGGTCAAGCAGCAGATATTGGGGACAACAAAGCTACAGACCAGCAGAGGGCGAAAACGACTCTCCACTGACCGGGATGACCGTCATCTTATTCGAATGTCACTCAGCAACTGCAGGATGACATCAAGTGACCTACAAAAGGAATGACAAATGGCAGCTGGGGTGAAGTGCACGGCAAGACCAGTTCGTAACAGGCTCCTAGAGGCAGGGCTCAAGTCATGATTAGCTAGAAAAAAGCCTTTCATCAATGAGAAGCATAGGAGAGCCAGGCTAAAGTTTGCCAAAGACCATATGGATTGGACCATAGAGGACTGGAGTAAGGTAATCTTCTCTGATGAGTCTAATTTTCAGCTTTGCCCAACACCTGGTCATCTAATGGTTAGACAGAGACCTGGAGACGCTACAAGCCACAATGTCTTGCACCCACTGTGAAATTTGGTGGAGGATCGGTGATGATCTGGGGATGCTTCAGCAAGGCTGGAATTGGGCAGGTTAATCTTTCCGAAGGACATATGAATCAAGCCACATACAAGGTTATCCTGGAAAAACAGTTGATTCCTTCTGCTCAGGCCATGTTCCTCACTCTGAGAACTGGTTTTTCCAGCAGGACAATGCGGCATGTCACACAGCTAGGTCGATCAATGTGTGGATGAAGGACCCCCACATCAAATCCCTGTCATGGCCAGCCCAATCTCCAGACCTGAACCCCATTGAAAACCTCTGGAATGTAATCAAGAGGAAGATGGATAGTCACAAGTCATCAAACAAAGAAGAACTGCTTAAATATTTGTACCAGGAGTGGCATATGGTCACCCAAAAGCAGTATGAAAAACTGGTGGAAAGCATGCCAAGACGCATGAAAGCTGTGATTAAAAATCATGGTTTTTCCACAAAATATTGATTTCTGAACTCTTCCTGAGTTAAACCATTAGTATTGTTGTTTCTAAATGATTATGAGCTGGTTTTCTTAGCATTATTTGAGGTGCTGTGGAGTCGGTAAGCAAAACCTGCGACTCCGACTCCTCAAATTCCCTTACACCGACTCCGACTCCCACATATATTGCTTATATTTAAGTGAAAAATTTATTGTAGTACAATGTGACCATCAGATATTTAATCATTTTTATGATACAGTAATCAAGATATTTAGATAGAACATAATATCTATTTATTGGCATACAACTTTAGAACACAAAAACTGTAATAAATTGTAAATATGTAATACGCTATGTAATATCGATTACATATATACAGTACAGAACAAAACTTTGGACACACTTTCTCATTCAAAGAGTTTTCTTTATTTTTATGGCTATGAAAATTCTAGATTCACTCTGAAGGCATCAAAACTATGAATTAACACATGTGGAATTATATAATTAACAAAAAAGTGTGAAACAACTGAAAATATGTCTTATAGTCTAGGTTCTTCAAAGTAGCCACCTTTTGCTTTGATTACTGCTTTGCACACTATTGGCATTCTCTTGGTGAGCTTCAAGAGGTAGTCACTAGAGTTGAGCGAAACGGGTCGGTCAAATTCAAAAATAGCCGACTTTAGCTAAACCCGACCATAGCGTGAGGTCGGCCATGAGGTCGCCGATCAGAGCGCCAAAGTCTCGTTTCAAATAATGCTTCCAGCACCTTTTCTCAGCCAATGATGGAGGATGCACACTGTGGGCAACGCGATGACATGCGCAGCGGCCTCCACCAACTTAGAGAAGGGCATTGAAGTGATTGGCCAGCTTTGTGTGGCGTCACAGTGGGTATAAAAGGCCGTGACCACCGACCGCCATCTTCTGCCAATCTTAGAATAGGGAGAGGTGCTGCTGCTGCAGATTCTGAATAGGGAGAGCGTTAGGCAGGGAAGAAGAAAAAAAAATTGCTTCTGCTGATAGCGTTTTTCACTGTACAATTAGTGTGCAGGGAAAGGGGAGGATTTTTGTTGTGTGCAGCAGAGCTGGTGGTGATTAGGCTGCCTTTTAAGGCTACCTGCTAGCTGCATTGCTGTGTGCACGCTGCTGTTCAAACTGCTTTTTTCAAAGCACTCCAACTTTTATTATTTTGTTCTGATGACTGTGAGTTACCGAGCATTCATTTTTTCATACACCGTATAGCGGTGTACGCTCCTCACACACTACCGTGTACCGGCTGGTATCACGGACAAATAGAAGCTATCTGTGTGTGACAAGCCGAGGAGATTTTCCTTTTTTCCAGACCTACACCTTAGACAGCTGTCCGCTTTTCAAACAGTTTCGTATATCTGCTGTTTGATAACGGTCAAAACTAGACAGAGACAGCGTGTGTCACTCCGTATAAAAATAGATGGAGATTGACAATTTTCCATACAGACACCGTATAGAGCTGTCCGATTCTCAAACAGTATTGTATATCTACCGTTCGCATTACAGTCACATCTATACAGAGTCAGCATGTGTGTGTGACACTCTGTAAATACATATACAGAGATTGTTAGTTACACAAAAAATGCATACAGCTGTACATTTCTGATACAGTTCCGTATATCTGCTTATTGGAATACGGTCAAATACATACTGGAAGCGCGTCTGTGACTAACAAAATATATACGTAGCTTTAATTTTTTTAATACACCTTACACAGCTGGACGCTCCTCATACAGTACCATCTCTCTGCTGGTATTTTTGGTACATTTTCCCAAACATGAGGAAGTATGGTGGAAGAGTCCGCGGACGTGGGCAGGGGGCTGCAGCTGGTACTGATGGTGGTGGTGCATCGGCTGGTTCTGGCAAAAGCACAATAGCAGCTAAGGCAGGAGGTTTTGAGCCTGCGTCATCATCTGGCTCAAGAAGGCCTGTAAGTTTCCCTTTTCTTGGAGTAGGAAAACCGCTTTTAAAGCCGGAGCATCAGGAACACGTTTTGGCGTACATTGCCGAAACAGCCACCAGCTCTATTGCCTCCTCTTCTGAACGTTCGAAACCTGCAAGCACCGAGTCGTCAGTGCAGGGTTCTGGTCAGGAAAAACACCTTTCCTTGTGTCCTTCACCCCCACCAAAAGTTAAGGATGTGGCAGCCCACACTTCAGATTACTCTATGGAGCTCTTTTCACATACCATGCCTGGGTTATCCAGTCAAATCATGAATTCCCCAGTCCAAGATGATTCTGACATGGAGTGCACTGATGCACAGCCACTGCTAGATGATTCTGCTGCTACATTGACCCAGAGCACTACATTGCCCTCGCAGTCTGCTGAGCCAGAATCTGACCCTGATGAAACTCAGGTGCCCCTTCCCGCATACTATACCACCTTACACGGTGACACAGAGGAAGGTAAAGAGGAAGGTGCAGATGACTTTGAAGAGGAGGTAATGTATGACCCAGTTCTTGACCCGGATTGGCATCCATTGGGGGAGGAGGGTGGCGCTGGCAATATTTCAGATAAGGAGAAGGATCCGCAGCAGGCATTGACATCGCAGCAGCGGTTATCTGGCAGGCCCGTAGCTGTCCAGAAACGTGGAACAAAAACTAAAAGAGTTGCAGGACAGCTTGGCCAGACGGTCAACTTAGCACAGCGTGCAAGGCCAGAAAATGTATACCATAGTAGGAAGAATGCAGTGTGGCACTTCATTGTCCAAAATCCTACTGATGAGGCAATGGTTACCTGTAAGAAGTGCGGAAGGACCTTTAGCCGAGGTAAACAACTCAGAAATTTGAATACTAGTTGCATGCTTAGACATTTAATCAACATGCACTTGCAAGCGTGGACGGACTACAAAACCTCAGGTAGCACATGTGCACCCGCTCCGACTGAAGGTAGCCAGCAACGCTCCATCACTTCCCCCACTGTAAGACCACCGTCACCATTAAGCACACCACCAGCACTAAATGTGGAGGTGTCGTCGCAAGGCCAAAGCACTCAGGGAATCACAATGGTTTTGCAGCACAACACTGAATCTAGGCCATCACCACCAATACCATCACCAACCCCCTCTCACTCCGTCCGGTCCACCGCTACTTCCCCCATATGCAGCTCTCCAGTCCAGCTCACCCTACCAGACACTATGAGTAGGACAAGAAAGTACTCATCCTGTCATCCACGTACACTGTGTTTGAACGCCTACATTGCCAAACTAATCTCATTAGAGATGATGCCCTACCGTTTGGTTCAAAGCTAAGCTTTCCGCGAGCTCATGGCCTATGCTGTCCCACGCTATGACCTACCCAGTCGGCACTTCTTTTCTCGAAAAGCTATCCCTGCCCTCCACTGGCATGTGAAAGACTGCATTGTCCATGCACTAAAACAGTCAGTGAGTGGAAAGGTGCACCTCACAACAGATGCATGGTCCATTAGGCATGGCCAGGGCCGTTACATGTCCATCACTGCGCACTGGGTTAATGTGGTGGATGCAGGCTCCACAGGGGACAGCGGCGGTGGAACAGTGCTGCCTAGCCCATGGTATGGGAAACAGTTGGCTGTAGGCTTTCGACCCTCCTCCTACATAAGCGAAAGCTCATCCACAGAGCGCAGTCGCACGAGCACTCCATCCGCAGCTGGCAGTGTTGCACACAAGGTGTCCCACTATCGAACAGCTAGTGGTAAGCGTCAGCAGGCTGTGTTAAAGATGATGTCTTTGGACGACAACAGACACACCGCGGAAGTACTGGCTGACTACTTGCAGCGACAAACTGAGTCATAGCTGGGCAGTCTACATCTTGAGCCAGGCAAAGTAGTCAGTGATAATGGCCATAATTTTGTGGCAGCCATAGCCTGTGCCAAACTCACACACATACCTTGCCTGGCTCACACTTTGAACCTGGTGGTGCAGTGCTTCCTTAATAATTATCCGGAGTTAACATCACTGCTCCATAAGGTGCGGACTGTGCTCGCACATCCGTCGCTCGGCCGTACACTCCAGTCGTATGCAGAAGCTGCAGCGATTGCTCCACCTCCCCAAGCACTGCCTAATCATAGACGTTGCAGCAAGGTGGAACTCCTCCCTGCACATGGTTGAGAGGCTGTGCAAACAGAGGCAGGAAGTAATGCATTTGTGGGAGGATACACAGGCAGGCAGTTTGAGGGAATACATGGAATTGTCGTGTGTGCAGTGGTCAAAGCTGAAAGACCTCTGTAAAGTCCTTCAGTGTTTTGAGGAATGCACACGGCTGGTAAGCGCAGACGACGCCATCATAAGCATGAGCATCCCACTTATGCGTCTGCTCATGCAAAGTTTGACGCACATTAAGGATCTGGCATCTGCAACAGAAGAGGAGGAACAGGAGGAGGAGGAGGGAAGCCTTGCTGACAGTCAGCCACTGTCTGGTCAGGGAACTGTCCTGGACGAGGTGGAGGAAGAAGAGGAAGAGGAGGAGGAGTAGGATGAGGGGGATGATTATTTTGGGCAGGAGGATGCTTCTCAGGGGGCAAGAGAAAACGGTGGCGTTCCAAGGTCAGGTACAGTGTTTGTGCGTGACTGTAGGGATGTGGATTTGCCAGAAAGTGCTCCTCCACCCAGCAGTGGCAGTGCATTATTGACACCTGGAACATTGGCCCACATGTGCCATTATGCCTTGCGGATCCTAAAAAGGGATCCCCGCATTGCCAAAATGATGAAGGATGACGACTACTGGCTGGCCAGCATCCTCGATCCATGCTACAAAGGCAAATTACACAACATCATGCCACAGGAGAACCTAGAGATAATATTGGCTAACAAACAAGCAACTCTGGTAAACTGTTTGTTTGAAGCTTTCCCAGCACACAGCAGCGGTGCTGGTTCTCCCACGAGCCGTAGTGGGCACAATGGAAGAGGTGTTCATGGTGCACACAGCCGAAGTGGCGTTGGAGACAGGGGTTTAATGACCATGTTGTGGAATGATTTCTCAAGTACCGCTCACACGACTGCTAATACTGCATCGATTAAAAGTGACAGGAGACAGCAGTTGTCAACTATGGTTACAAACTACTTCTCCTACCATATCGAAGTTCTCCCTCACAGGTCATTCCCCTTTGACTATTGGGCCTCTAATCTGGACACCTGGCCTGAATTGGCACACTATGCCTTACAGGAGCTCGCTTGCCCTGCTGCTAGTGTGTTATCTGAAAGAGTCTTCAGTGCTGCTGGATCAATCCTTACAGAAAAAAGGACCCGTCTGTCGACCAAAATGTTGATGATCTAACCATCTTTAAAATGAACCATGCATGGGTTTCAAATTATTTTGTCCCACCTTCCCCTAATGACACATAGGTTGCCAGAAAACTGCCTCGCTTTTGTCCTCCTCTTCCTCGGACTTGCCCAACTCCGCCATTTGCAGCAGCTGAATGTCCAGCCTACATATCAACAAATGCCATTTTTTAAACCTCTCTAACTGGGCTGCTCACCCCCCAAGGGCTGGGGTCAACACCTGGCACACCCGGGCAAGTGCCGTTGCTCTGAACAGGTGGATGGGCCCACTGATGGCTGACGGCACTGGCACAGGGCCCCTCATAGTACAATACAGTGTCTCTGACGGTGGGGGCCCACTCGCCGTCAGACACACCAGCGTACTATGAGGGGCCCTGTGCCAGTACCATCGACCACAAGTGTGCCCCCCTGCTTGGTCCTGGCCACAGTACTTGCAAGTTGCAATACTTACCTCTCCCTGCTCCACCGCTGTGTAGTCTGGGCAGTTAAATCCTTCACAGGGACGGCCACTAGAAATTTGGTGTATTGATCAATGATGGTTAAGATGTAGTTATGGCCTGTCCTGCTGGCCTCTACGTTCAGATGATCAATGGCTACCATTTGTAATGGACGTCAACTTAAAAGTGGATGCAGTGGTGCTTTATGATCACCTTTCACAGTTGTGATAGTCACAGACGTGTGACATTCCTGCCAGCATTTTTCAATGTCTCCTCTCATGCCAATCCAATAGAATCACCTACGGCCTGTGGCTTCTGTCTTTTGCACTCCAAAATGACCAGCCACATCATGATAGGCAGTGAGGACCATGTCTACATCTCTCCCTGTGATCACAATTTGATGGAGACGAGTAACGGTGATGTGATCCACGCTACTGCGATAAAGCAATCCTTTCTTCACAAAGAACCGTTTTCACTGTCTCCACAGACACAGTAATTGAGGGTCTGCATCGCCTCTGCAACATCTACCGGGAGGTTTTCCCGCGATGAGTAATTCCCAAATTTCTGCTAACACTGAACTTTCTGTCTGTACTTGTATCCATGTAGTTTCCAGTAGCGGAGAGTCTGGACTGGCTTACTGAGATTGAAATATAAACAAAGATTTAAAAGTACCACAACACTGTATACTGTTGTACGCTTTGAATGCCTTTCCATTTTTCTACTTTTTAAATTCTGGTGTAATACATAGTGAGCCTGTGAGTGTCTGTGTCTGACTCCAGAAGTATAGATGGAAATTTACAATTACCCCTAGACTGAATACACCTGGTATGTGCTGATACAGTACCTTTGTTCAAAATTTTTTATTACGGTATCATCCATAGTGAGTGAGCGTGTGTGGTTTATGCCTTCTATATATACGGTGAATTGGAGATACCAATTTTTACCCTATACTCGATACAGCTTGTATCTTGTCATACAGTACCTTTGTTCTACATTTAGTATTACGGTCAAATCCATACTGAGTAAGCGTCTTAGAGTGACTACGGGACTATGTATACGGAGAATTCAATTGTACCCTATAATATATATACTTGCTATCTTGTTATCCAGTACCTTTTTTACAACTTTTTTTATTATGGTCAAACCCAGACTGAGTGAGCGTCTGAGGGTGACTCAGGAAATATATACCGAGATTTCAAATTTGGCCAACAATGTATACAGCTGTACGCTTCTGATACAGTAACCTTTTTTGCTATTTAGATTCTGGTGTAATCCATAATGAGCCTGTGAACATCTGTCTGTTACTCTGGAAATATATTTGGAGATTTAAAATTACCCCAACACTATATACAGCTGTAAGCTTGTGTTACATTACCCATTTACAGCTTTTCATATTCTTGTGTAATCCATACTGGGCCTGTTTGTGTCTGCCTCCTGAAATATATACGGAGATTCCTAATGTTTACACTGTACTATATATACCTTGTATCTGGTGATACTGTACCCTTTTTCAACTTTTCATTTTATTGTGTGCTCCATACTGAGCCTGTGAGCGTCTGTGTATGACTCATGAAATATATACGTAGATTTACTGTTGTCCCTAGACTGTATAGAGCTGTACGCTTCTGATACAGTACCATATATCTGCTGGTATTTTGGGTCCATTTTCCAAAACATGAGGAAGTATGGTGGAAGAGGATGCAGACATAGGTGTGGGGGGCCACCTGGTACTGATGGTGGTGGTGGTGCATCTGTTGGTAGTGCCAAAAATGCAATAGCAGCTAAGGCAGGAGGTGTTGAGCCTGCATCATGGTGTAGCTCTGGAATGCCTGTAAGGCTCCCTTTTCTGGGAGTAGGTAGACTGCTTTTAAAACCGGAGTATCAGGAACTGTTTTTGTCTTACATTGCTGAAACAGCCGCAAGCTCTATCACCTCCTCTTCTGAAGTTTAAAAAATGCAAGCACTGAGTCGTCAGTGCAGGCTTCTGGTCAGTAGCAACCCCTTTCCTTGTGTCCTTCACCCACACCGAAAGTGAAGAATGCGGCAGCACACACTTCAGATTACTCTATTGAGCTCTTTTCACATACCATGCCTGGGTTAATTAAAAATGGGGCCCATCATCCAAATGGGGGACATCAGACACTGGAGCAGCATTTACAGGGCTCATTATACACTGGAGCATTAGAAATGGAGCCCATTATATATGGAGGGTTATTTGGGCCCATCATACACTGGAGCATCATTTATGAGGCCCATCATATACTGGAGCATTCCAGATGGGGGACATCAGACACTGTAGCAGCATTTACGGGGCCCATTATACACTGGAGCATTAGAAATGGAGCCCATTTTATATTGAGCATTATTAGGGTCCATCATACACTGGAGCATCATCCATGAGGCCATTCATATACTGGAGCATTCCAGATGGGGGGACATCAGACACTGGAGCAGCATTTACAGGGCCCATTATACACTGGAGCATTAGAAATGGAGCCCATTATATATGGAGAATTATTTGGGCCCATAAGACACTGAAGCATCATCCATGGGGCCCATCATATACTGGAGCACTCTAAATGGGGCAGATCATACACTGGTGCAGCATCTATGGGGCACATTATACACTGGAGCATTAGAAATGGAGCCCATTATATATGGAGCATTATTTGGGCCCATAAGACACTGAAGCATCATCCATGGGGCCCATCATATACTGGAGCATTCTAAATGGGGCAGATCATACACTGGAGCAGCATCTATGGGGCACATTATACACTGGAACATTAGAAATGGAGCCCATTATATATGGAACATTATTTGGGCCCATAAGACACTGAAGCATCATCCATGGGGCCCATCATATACTGGAGCATTCTAAATGGGGCAGATCAGACACTGGAGCAGCATCTAAGGGGCCCATTATACACTGGAGCATTACAAATGGGGCCCATTATATATGGAGCATTGTTTGGGCCCATAACACACTGGAGCATTGTCCATGGGGACCATCATATACTGTAGCATTATGTGGAGCTCATCATATACTGTATAGAACATTATCTGTGACCAATTATGCTGTATGGAGAAATATATGGGGCTCATTATTCTGTATGGCGCACAATGTGGTGGCCATAATACTGTATGGAGTAATATACTGTCCTTTTTTGAGCTATTGTACAATTTAAAATAGATCAGTCATGTCATGTAAGCAGTGAAGTATTTGTCATTGTACTATACCTATATTTCGGAGCATCGTGAGTTGTGGTATGTGTTAAAGGGGCGCACTGACACTCTTTGGCCCAGGGCACACGAAAACCTGGAGCCAGCCCTACCCCCCACAACTTTAGCCAAATAACCCCCAGTTTTCAATGCGTAACTATTATTATAAAGTAAATAAAGGTTGACAAGCTTCAGTAATAAGAATTGATGTTTTTGGCATTGAAATGGGCACTGTAGGTGTGTTTACTGTCCTCCACTCCCTGCCGACTTTGCTTCCCCATTAACTTGCATTGGGTTTCGTGTTTCAGTCGGCCTCCGACTTTTCCCTATAGTCCGCCGATTTCGTTCGACCCGACTTTTGCAAAAGTCGGGTTTCATGAAACCCGACTCGACCCTAAAAAGGCATAGTCGCTCATCTCTAGTAGTCACCAGAAATGGTCTTCCAGCAGTCTTGAAGGAGTTCCCAGAGATGCTTAGCACTTGTTGGCCATTTTGCCTTCACTCTGCGGTCCAGCTCACCCCAAACCATCTCGATTGGGTTCAGGTCTGGTGACTGTGGAGGCCAGGTCATCTGGCGTAGCACCCCATCACTCTCCCTCTTGGTCAAATAGCCCTTACACAGCCTGGAGGTGTGTTTGGGGTTATTGTCCTGTTGAAAAATAAATGATGGTCCAACTAAACGCAAACCGGATGGAATAGCATTCCGCTGCAAAATGCTGTGGTAGCCATGCTGGTTTTGAATAAATCCCCAACAGTGTCACCAGCAAAGCACCCCCACACCAACACACCGCCATCTCCATGCTTCACGGTGGGAACCAGGCATGTAGAGTCCATCCGTTCACCTTTTCTGCGTTGCACAAAGACACGGTGGTTGGAACTAAAGATCTCAGATTTGGACTCATCAGACCAGGCTCATCAGATCAAAGCACAGATTTCCACTGGTCTAATGTCCATTGCTTGTGTTCTTTAGCCCAAACAAGTCTCTTCTGCTTGTTGCCTGTCCTTAGCAGTGGTTTCCTAGCAGCTATTTGACCATGAATGCCTGCTGCACAAATTCTCCTCTTAACAGTTGTTGTAGAGATGTGTCTGCTGCTAGAACTCTGTGTGGCATTGACCTGGTCTCTAATCTGAGCTGCGATTAACCTGCGATTTCTCAGGCTGGTGACTATGATGAACTTATCCTCCGCAGCAGAGGTGACTCTTGGTCTTCCTTTCCTGGGGTGGTCCTCATGTGAGCCAGTTTCTTTGTAGCGCTTGATGGTTTTTGCCACTGCACTTGGGGACACTTTCAAAGTTTTCCCAATTTTTCAGACTAACTGACCTTCATTTCTTAAAGTATTGATGGCCACTCATTTTCTTTACTTAAAATTTGTATTATGCAAGAAAAAAGCAGCTAACAGTCTATTCAGTAGGACTATCAGCTGTGTATCCCCCAGACTTCTGCACAACACAACTGATGGTCCCAACTCCATTTATAAGGCAATAAATCTCACTTATTAAACCTGACAGGGCACACCTGTGAAGTGAAAGCCATTTCCAGTGACTACCTCTTGAAGCTCATCAAGAGAATGCCAAGAGTGTGCAAAGCAGGAATCAAAGCAAAAGGTGGCTACTTTGAAGAACCTAGAATATAAGACATACAGTATTTTGAGTTGTTTCACACTTTTTTGTTAATTATTTAATTCCACATGTGTTAATTCATAGTTTTGATGCCTTCAGAGTGAATCTACAATTTTCATGGTCATGAAAATAAAGAAAACTCTTTGAATGAGAAGGTGTGTCCAAACTTTTGGTCTGTACTGTATATATAGATATATATATACATATATCTATATATCTATATATATATATATTGCATATATATATATAACACTATGACATCTCAGCTAAGACAAACCCTAGATCCTCAGGCTACATTCACACCATGGGTGTAGCCAGGATCAAACCTAGGGGGGGCAGAACTTCATACTGTTCCGCAGAACCTCATACTGCACACCTCAGCTGCTGTAGAACCTCATAATGCACACCCCTACACTTGAAAAAAAAGCCTGCACCTTAAGAAGATGTTGTGGTGATGAATGCAGTCTATTTATTCCAACTATCAATTGATGTTGATGTGTTACTGAAGACGAGCGATGCCTGTCCTGGGCGTCCTTTTGGGCAGCTATGAGGTGTACCTGACTGGTGCTAAAAAAAAGGAGTGTTAGTCTGTGTGCTATCCGGCTTTCATTCTTTTAGGTACAGATATGATATGGATAGACAGATATGGATAAATGGATAGATAGAGCAGATTTCTAATCTGCTTTTGCTATTGAAAACATTATCTATGAGCTGAAAAACCTTTCAGGTGATGCGGTTTTTTAAAAAGCTGATCTGCTTTTGCATCTGAAAAACGTATCCACAAAAACGCAGGAAAAACGCTGTGTGTGAATGTAGCCTTAGATCAGGAATAGAACAGTCATTTATAGGACATTTCATAACTTTCCCAAATTCCTATGAAAAAATATTCAGCACATTCTGCATTGAATTACTGTACCCAATTTATTGTATATTTTAGGAGACGGAGTCGGTCCACTTTATACCGATTCCAACTCCGACTCCACCAAAATGAGCACCGACTCCACGACTCCGACTCCGACTCCACAGCCCTGCTGCAAGCACTGCATTTTTTGTTATTTTGACCATTTCTCATTTTCTGAAAATAAATACAAAATGTATTGCTTGGAAATTTGAAGACGTGTTGTCAGTAGTTTATAGAATAAAAGAGCAATTTACATTTTACTCAAAAATATACCTATAAAGAGCTGTATATATATTTTTTAAATATTTTTAAAACCTTTTTTTCACTTTTTACATGCTTCAATAGTCTTCATAGGAGACTTGAGGCTGCGATCTTCTGATCACTTGTACTACTGCAGCCCTGCTCTGTGTAGCAGAAATGCTTATCTGCTATGAATGTTGGCTACTGGGCGGCGCTTATAGCAAATTGGCTATGACAGCCAAAGGGGTCTCCTGCAGACCCCGGGTAATCATGCCAACTCATAAGCGCCCCGCGATCATGTGACAGGGTGTAACTATGACAAAGAGGGAGAAGTTGACCAAGATGGTGAAGGACTACTTAAGTGACAATACCAGTGTCCTTCCTGATTCTTCAGTGCCCTTTAACTATTGGTTGTCCAAGCTGCACACTTGGCCCTACCTCTCCTTCTACACCTTGGTGGTGCTGTGATACCTTGCTACAAGTGTGTTGTCTAAGTGGGTTTTTGTTTGGCTGGTGCAATCATAACGGATAGGCGCACACGCCTGTCAGCATAAAATGCAGACAGGCTGACTCCTCTAAAATTGAACAAGGGCTGGATTTGCGGCGACTTTGTAAGCCCTACGGATGACAGCAATGTAATGTAAAAGCAGTCCCAAATGTTGGGATGGGAAAGCACTTCCTGCTTTTGCTACAAGTACTGTACTTAGTGCTCATGTATGTATGCCCCACGTGGCTAATGTTTTGTACACTGTGCATGGTGAAACTTGCACTCCCTATCGATTCCCTTGCTGACACACTCCAACAGTGGAGTAATGAAGATTATTGTCCCTGCTAAATTGTCACGTAAGATTATCTGTACCCGGATTGCGCCTGTCACACAACTGCTAGATAAAGATACACTATTTTTTAAACCAATAGAAATTTTTTTTTTTTTTCAATCGTCTTGCTGACACACTCCAAATGCAGAGTAATGAAGATTATTGCCCCTCTAAATTGTCAAATGCGATTATCTCGATTGCGCCAGTCGCACAACTGCTAGACAAATATTAAATATTTTAAGCAATAGACGAGGAATATTATTTAGCAATTAGATTTTAAAATGGATGTTACTATATGCTGCCACTGAGGAATATTCTGTAGCTCCCCAAAAAATGATTTTGTACATGCTGGTTCTACCTAATATTATTTCCCTCTACAAATAGCTGATTTTTGTATTTTGGTAGTGTTTAAAACCCTCCCTATTTCACCATATTCAGTTCATAATACTAATTACTATACAGCACAGTAGAAAATAGCAGAGATCTGCAGCATGTACTTGCAATGATGAGAACACCCAGGTGCTTGCCTTTCACCCTCCCTCCTATTAAATCTCTCTAGTCCCTACTTAAATCCCCACCTAACAAACAAGTAATCTTTTGACAATCTTCAGCTTTTAAAAGAGCTTTTTGGAATAAATAATGCTCAGTTTAACTTTCTATCACTTTCTCCACGCTGAAACTATACTCTCCCTACTCTGTATCCAGCTGCAATGTGAGCAAGATGGCGCCGGCAGCCTTTAACCCCTTTCCGACATCAAACGTAATAGCGCACAGATGTCGGACTCCCTCCCTATGATGTGGGCAATGGCGCTGAGCCCACATCTTTCCTGGCACATGTCAGCTGTTTTGAACAACTAACATGTGCCACTAACACCCGCGGGTGGAATCTTTGACAGTGGCATTTAACACATGCTTCCGGCAAGCACGCCGGAAATCCGGCCCATCGGCGCCCGTGTCACATGACTGCGGGTTGCCAATGGGTTAGCATGACAACCAGAGGTCTCCAGTATATCGCTATGGTTGTCACTGCTGGATTGCTATGAGCGCCGCCCGGTGGTCGGCACTTATAGCAAGTGAGCAATTCAGCTACATACAGGCGATCTGATCATCTCCTGTAGCAGAGCCAATCGGGTTATGGCAGCTTCTAGTCTCCCATGGAGACTGTTAAAGCATGCAGAAAGTAAAAAAAAATTTTTTAAAAAAATTAAAAAATATAAAAGTTCAAATCACCCCCCTTTTGCCCCATTCAAAATAAAACAATAAAAAGAAAATCCTACATACACATATTTGGTATCGCCGCGTTCAGAATCGCCCGCTCTATCAATTAAAAAAAAGAATTAACCCAATTGCTAAACGTCATAACAACAAAAAAGTCAAAACGCCAGAATTTTTTTGGTCACCGCAACATTGCATTAAAATGCAGTGTAGTCTCACGATCAAAGCAGTAGTGGATGGTGAGAGTTGGAAGAAAAAAAAGATTTGGAAAGCCTGAAAGTCAAAAGTTCTCATCATTGTTACCCTTTTGCTCGTCAGTGTATATCAATGATTTATTTTTTTATACTCAATATTTGAAATAACCTAATGCTGCTATGAACATCGTCGATTATAATAAAATTATCTTAATTGCAATATCTCTTACAGGAAACCCTCTCCATTGCTGAAATGTTCATTTAAATATCGCCTCCTTTGTTTCTTAGTTAATTAGTGAGAATTTATCACCTTCAAAAAAAGAATCAAGTGTTTGATGGTGGGAAGTGTGAATTTTTATATAATTGCTGTGATTACTTATTTCAGCGCTAACACTACCGTAATGGCACAGGAGAAAAAAGGAAAATCTGTACACAAGCTGCCATATCGCCATCTAGTGGCTACTGGGATGTGATAGGATAATTTGCAAATGCAAATGCTAAAAAAAATTAAAATCCAAGTTAGATACAAAAAAAGTTGATTTTATGATAGCCATAAATAATACAGCAACAACTACTGAACCCTAATATTGACTAAATCACTAAATGTCACAATTGTACAATGAATTACAAAACTCATGCATGCAATATATGTTTGCTCATCTTTTTTAAGCCTATACATATTGTGCAAAATTTTTAGACACATGCGGAAAAAATTCTGAAAAGTATAAAATTCTTTAAAAAACAGATGCGTTAATAGTTTATATTTAAAAATTAGCAAAATAAGTGACATAAGAGAAATCTAAAACAAATCAATGTTTGCCCTTTGCCAGGAATGCACCTGAAAAAGATGCACATAAATATGTGGGACTGTTTGACTTCTGCCTTCTACAGCTTCTATTACACGTAGCAGACTGCAGAATGAGTTACATAGTTTGTCTGATATTTTCCTGATGTTGCACTGTTCCATTCACCTGACCGCTGCAGCCAATCACTGGCTTCAGCAGTTCTTTAAGGGTACGTTCCCACGATCAGGAATTTGGACGCAGCACGTGTCCCCTGCCGGCTTTTGAACCCAGGTGAATCCGTATGTGTTCATAGAACCGTGCGGAATCACCGAGTCCAATACCTTATATGGGTGAAATTTATCTTGAAGAGGATCACGTCTCCACAAGATAAATTGACATGCTGCAGTCTGGAGAGACGCACTACATGTCCGTCTCCGCGGGTGAGCCACAGGAGTCTGTGGACACATAGTGGGCATGGGATTTCTTGAAATCCCATCCACTATGCTGTAACTTTGGCTTCTGCGGGTTGGACGCTACGGATGTACGCAACGTCCCACCCACAGCGTTTACTGACTGTGGTAACATAACCTAAAATCTCTGCTGCGCAGTAATTGCATCTGGAGTTGACCCCATAATCGGTCTGGACTGGATCCCTGGAGTGCCCACAGGCCTCCAATTGTTATTTTTTAGTCATATCTGCTTAAGAAAAAAATAAGATCTGACAACCCCGTCTTGGGTGGTTGCAGACTAGCGTATTTAATGTACGAGTGCGATCCGACAAAACAATGGATTGCACCTGGACCAATGCTATTCTATGTGGTATGTATTCAAGTTTGATCCGATATTCAGACAGCACTTGGCCATGCAAGTCAGTGAGTCTGTAGAAACCATCGGACGGCACCCAAGTGACAGCTGAGTCCAGTCCGATTTCCATGGACTGACAGAATGGAGAAGATGGAGACATTTTCTCCATATTCTCCTCACTTGAGAGAATCAGATTATACTGTGGTCATACACTGATCAACCTCTGATCAGAGTGTGAATAGCGTAACCGGCCTGATTACCGTTTCTTGGATGAGAGAATCCACAGCCGTCTTCACCTGCCCTAACCCTGAATTTGTCAGTGAGCTCATTCTGATGTCAGGTTTTATAAGTATTATCCCTCTTTTGCATTATTTCTTATGCCGATTTATCACCACATATAATTTCACAGTCCTCAGAGTTTCCTTGGCATCGGAAGGAGCTCTGACTGTTGAATCACTTTGACGCCATCTATCTACAGAGATAAATTAAGACTGAAGAAACCAAGCGGTTGAAATTTTTTTCATTGAATTCCAATGCAAAAATTATTGTTTGGCTTTTAATAAAGAAAAAAATTTCACCTAAAGGTGTCCACATCCTTTAAGATGACAAGGACCTGTCTGAACAACCAGGTTCAGACCAGAAATCAAAATTGCCCATAAACAGTAGATGAATGATTGGACAATTATATACCGGTATCATAAGTTTTGGAAGATATTGGAGATATGAAGGTTTTTACATTTCATCACGGCCTTTTTTTTTTTTTCATTGCTGTGGGAGATTTGAGCCTTCAGCTGACAAATATGAAAGTGCATAGACAGCTTCTTCAGAACACAGACTCATTAATGGAGTATTCTATACAATCTCAGGCTGGGTTCACACGAACATATAAAAATTGTCACAGTTTCTTCCAGAAAACTCGATGATATTTTTTCTCACTTGTCATCCATATTTAATCCATTTTTAATTACCTCAGCAGTTAATTATTACAAGACCATTCATCGTTTCCTATGTTAAAGAATTGCAATATATCAGTAAAAAAATGGATGCTGTATGAATGCTCCTTATAAGATCCATTTTTTTCTACACACCGTTAGAATTGAATGATGAAGTCAAGCAAAGCAAATATTTTTTCATGCAATCCAGAATATCCAGAAAATTAATCCAGAATTTTTAACATTTCCGCCCTGAATTTGGACCTTCATCAGAATTTTGTGGCTTGATAGGGAAGCTGTGAAAGAAAACTGTTTGTAGCGCCGTGGTGGGTTGGTCCTTGAGTTGTCCAGTTTTTCAAGAACTGCACTCGGACTGAAAATACGCTTCTGTATACCTAACTTAAGAGAGCAAAAGGATTGTCTGTCCGAAATGGGACATGACGGATCTTTACCTCCCTCCACATCATCTTTCAGAGGAGAGTCAGGGGTCCTTATGCTCATTACTCTCATCTGGATCCGTTGATATCGGTGGTTTCTGCCGAGGTTAGTCTAATGTGTATTTATGTGTTTAGACAACCCCAAAATACAAAGAAATGCCCCAATACACCCATTTTGAGTGTGCTCATGTATATGAACGTCCTGTAACCTGACTACAGACTGATTTTATCCTAAGCTGCTTCCTAGGCTATTTTACTATTCTCCTTTTTGTTTTTAGATAACAGCTTTCTTTTACTCCGTATCACATTGTGTATCCATAACATATTGGATTGTTCTTAGTAAGCCATCTGCGTGACCTCCAATTCACATCATATCTTCCAGCGCAACAGATTCATTGTGTTCCTTGTGTTCATAGATATGCCTCGCTGCACTCTGTAATTCCCCCAAGGGGGTGAATAGACATTTGTCATAACGTGGTAAACTTGAATTGTTGTGATGAAACTTGAAGGATTACATATAAAAAATCAATTGTGTTCACAGCTAAACGAATTGACCTCTGGGTAGGGGACAATAATATATAACCATCTGTAAAACAGAATTCTGTAGTTGTATCAGCACGGCAGACCGAACGTTCTGCACTTAGATGCTACATAAAGAGAAGGCAGAAACCTTGATTGTCTTAAGGCCCCGTCTCACTAAGCAATCTCGATAGCGAGATCGCTGCTGAGTCACAACTTTTGTGACGTAACAGCGATCTTACCAGCGAGATCGCTGTGTGTGACAGCGATCAGCGAGCGGCCCCCCTGCCGGTATCGCTGATCGCTAGAAGAAATCTCTGGACATTTCTTTGGTCGCTGGTCTCCCGCTGGCCAGCACGCATCGCTGCGTGTGACAGGCGGGAGACCAGCGATCAGGTGTAAAAAATAATTTAAAAAATAAAAAATATAGTTATTCTCACCTTCCGACGTCGCGTTCAGCCATCCCGCCTCTCTCCACGCTCCGGTCCCAGTGATCCTTTGCATGAATGACCGCGAGACTTTGTTATCCCGCGAGACTGTGACATCTCGCGGTCATTCGTGCAAAGGATCACTGGGACCGGAGCGTGGAGAGAGGCGGGATGGCTGAACGCAACATCAGAAGGTGAGAATAACTATATTTTTTATTTTGATTCTATTTTTTACAGGGATGGCCAGCGATGCCGGGCGCTCGGCATCGCTGTGCTGATCGCTGGTGAAGCTGTCTGTGTGACAGCTCACCAGCGATCACATAGCGATTTATCAGCGATCCTGACACCTTCATATCGGTGTCGGGATCGCTGGTAAGTCGCTTAGTGTGACGGGGCCTTTAGGATCTAAATTTGTTTTTTTCAAATGGCTGAAAATCGAATAATCTTCTTAGTTGGACACATGAGCTGAAATACATAGAGAGGTCCCCAAATGATCCCAACACATTCACCTGTACTCTCCTGGTTGCTACCTCGCTCCTATTACGTCTCTAGCTGTCCACACATCTGACTAGCTGCTATCATGTCCCCCATGCACAGCACAGCACACAAAGAGAGATTACTGTTCTTAATTACTTAGTTAGTACACAGTGAGGAAATTGTACAGCAGCATCAAGAAGTGCAGATGTGGGAGTGAGTTAAAAAAAACTTGTTAGAAAGCATAGTATGATCTTTCTGTGTCTCTAACTGCTAATTTTCTCTCTCCGCTTTTCACTTCTATTAAGAGGTATAACCTGACACTTCATTGTCATCTTCTTTACCATACAGGTTGTGAGTTGATTTTTTTGGAGTGGATGATAAGTTCAGTAGTCGGGGAGAGAAAAAAGCAAATCATAAGTGGACAAAGCAGATTTGTCTGATAAGATACTTTACAAAGTTTCTTATAATCACCTGTAACATGGATTTATGCTGTTTGTTGAAAGTACTGGTCCTAATTAAGCAACTGAAAAACAAAAGGGAAATGATTTTGAGTTATTTTCTCAAGTCATATCTGAAGCTAAGAGCTCGATCACATAAGAGTATATAAGGTCTATGTTACGGACTGCACAATGACAGCAAATGGACCCATTATAGCCTGTATGCCAGTGCACATGGGCAATTTTCTACATTGTCTAGTGGTCCACAGAAACAAAAATCATGCTATGCACTATTCTGGTCTGTTTTATGGACAAGAATAATGCATGCAATAAAATGCATCTCCTGGCACCTGCCAGCAATGTAGATGAGCACATGGAGATGCACATGGAGTCAGACAAGTCCGCAATTTGCGTACATGATTGGCCCTTTTTTTCAATATAGCCATCTGAACCTACCTAAATTACAGTTTTATTGTTTTGTTAACAAACACCATTGCATTGTGGGTACTCAGATGAGAATGTGACATTTGACAGTATTAAGGTTCAACAACAGGCAGCAGAGTTTGTGTGTATACACTGAGCAGAACTATGCAAAACCTTTAGTTACTCCAGGCCATAACCGTCAAGTAGGAATTATACGCCATGATGTTACCTTGGCATCAGTGGTTTCTTTTGTTTCACAGCATTTTGATCTCTGTGAAACAGGGTCATAGAAATGTACTGCTATCTACAGATGTAGCTCTAAGTATCAGTATCATCTGCCTGTGGGTCAGAGCCTACAATGCAGTTTGAAGTATAGATAATCCTCCCATGCTTGTCAGTGTGGTTTGTGGCTTATAACTTTAGCTTACAATGATAAAGGCTGTGGGTTCAATTTCTGGGAAGACCAGATCACAAGAAAATAAGAGTATTATTTATAATGTAAGTGTTTGCAGAGCAGAGATGCTGACCCTGATCAGGAGGAGCTCCGTATTTATGAAGATGCCAAAGAAAGACATCACACAGAGAGGGTGAGGGAAAGAGAGGAAATCTTCACAAAACCCTGACCCCACAAATCTGGACAGTCTTGCTGAATCGCACGGACTGTTGGAAGATAACACCTTCTGTGTCCCAGAGATGAAGACTGTGTCAATATCCATAGTGAAACGAGTACTGTATCAACATGGGCTGAAAGACCACTCCGCCAGGAAGAAGCCATTACTCCAAAAGAAACATAAAAAGTCAGATTAATGTTTACAAATGCACACAAAAGCAAAGACCTTAATTTTTGGAGACATGTCCTGTGGTGTTATGAAACTAAAATTGAACTTTTTGGGCATAATGACCATCGTTACATTTGGAGGAAAAATGGAGAAGCTTGGAAGCCTAAGAACACCATCCCAACTGTGAAACACGGGGGTGGCAGCATCATGTTGTGGGGGTTGTTTTGCTGCAGGAGGGACTGGTGCAATTCACAAAATAGATGGCATCATGACAAAAGAAGATTTTGTGTCAATACTGAAGCAACATCTCAAGACATCAGCCAGGAAGTTAAAGCTTGGGCGGAAATGTAAACTTCTGGTTTCAACTGTAACTTTTAATATAGATAGAATATATGAAGAATTTGTGGATACTTTCTGCGCTGATGATTAATAACATTTAATAAAAATGCATTTTTTATTCAACAAGTTATAAAGTGACATGCACTTCTTTCTCAGGAAAGAACCACATGTGCTGGTTGTTTCCTGAGGAAGACGTGCATGTCACTTTGAAATGCGTTGAATAAAAAACGCATGTTTAATAAATTCTTGAAAATTGACGTCTTCAATAATCATGAACACTATATCCCAAACCAGCCGATAAAAGGGATAAAGAGGCATAAACAAAAGCACTTAAAATTTAAATATTTTATTCAAAATTTATTTTAAGATAAGTTATCAAAATGTAAACAAAGGGTATTTCATTAAAATTAGTGAGGGGCAATTTGTTTGCAGGCTTGGGACTTTAATAGCACTAAGATATCTATAAAGAAAAAGGCATATGGACAGAATTACTTAGATCATAATATATATCAGCTCAAAAAAGGTGCACAGTGCATTGCAAAGTTTTCAAATAGATATGAACCTGTTTACTATAAACATATATGATATTTAAGTCAAGTGACCAGGGAAATATTCAGGTATGGTGCAAAATCATTAGATCAAAAGAATTGGATTGGCCATATATAAACATGCCAAGTGCCTAGGTATAGATGTCAGACATCTTTAAACCTGCTTGAAATATAATGAAAGCTGTTGTGAGTTCATTTTTCCCTTCACCATTGAGGTCTGATGAACTCCCTCCTCCGGTGAAGGAAGGTAGTGAGGCTGATTACCAAACACCAGGGCAGCTAGATGATGACTGGGTGGCTGGATTTGAGGACTGGATATAAGGCTGCCGACGCCCTTCTTCTTGGCTGGTGATTTTCCTGCTGGATTCTTGGAGAACAGTCTGATTCCTGCACCTCAAAGCTAAGTTTTTCTGCTCTTCTTTGTACTCTTCAGTTTTGTTTTTGTTTTGCCTTGTTTTTTGGGAGTTCTGCCATCCCCGGCCGGGGGTGAGCTGAATTCCAATTTTGTCTCTGATCTGTTGATCTTTTGCTCTGTCTTCAGAATATACCTGAGTGCTGATATAGTCTTTTGAAGCCTAGCGACTTCAGGGCCTGTTTTTCCTATCAGTCGGTTGGCTCATTTTGATAGGGTTTTTGCGGATGGCAGACAGCAGCTTTCCTATCCTGTCCTATGTAGTTAGCTTGGGCCCCATCATTTGCTCAACCTATCTTTCTATCTGTGTTAGTGTTTTCATCTTGCTTCACCGTCATTATATGTTGGGGGCTGCCTATTGCTTTGGGGTCTGCTCTGGGGCAGTTTAGTTTTTCCCCTTTCTGTCTTTAGGCTATATAGTTCTCCGGCTGTGATCGAGGGGTCTAGGGCACCGTAGGAACCCCCCACGGCTACTGCTAGTTGTTGTGGATAGGTTCAGGGGTCTGCAATCCGATAGCTGCCAACCTCTCTGGTTTTTCTGGACTTAGCTGGTATTTTGTTTTTTCCTCCTTCGGTGACTCATCATAACAGAAAGCCATATGGTCAGTAAACAAGCAGACTGCTGCAAAGTAGTAATCACAAAGAAGGTATTACTTACATTAAGATTGATCCAGTTTGGGAGGCATCCTCGCCAGACCCTATTAGCTCTACTTTCTCCCCAGAGATTGACTTTTAATACAGTGTATATATAGTGATATGAAAAAATGCAATAGCGAACATTTAAAAAAAAATTAAATTTAACATAAAAACCTGTTTTAAAGAAAAGGTAATTTTCTCATTCCCTTTAAGGAACCCCCTTGCCTATCTTTAATGCACTTGTAGAGGTATACATCAGGAATTATAATGAATTGCTTGCTTGGTGTATTACAGATGAGGAGATCAATAGAACGCACTTACTGGGAGTACTGCTGCGGCACTAAATCACTGCTTGCCTATTTCCTATCCTACCGCCGTATGTTACATTGATTACATAATTAATAAAAATAACTATACATTTCCTAAAATCCAGCACATGATATCCGTGTGTATACAGAACCATAGCATTCACTGCGATACTAGAATAAACAGGCACGTTCTACTAGAGATATACTCCATGTCGCTCAGGATCTACACAGTGGAGGTAATTGTAGGCCAGCAATTATTGGTAATTATACTCCTGATATTGTAAGACATATAGTGCTACCCGTAAGAAAAACTATGTGCAAATCAGTAGTTGTTGTTGGCACCAAATTACAGTGTTTGGTAATTATCTAAAGAGCTAATGGAGCTGATTGCGTCCTGACATTGTCTCCGCTATTAAACGCTTAATTGTTTCTAAGCTTTTGTTTTTGGCTACTAATGAAAGATAAAGATCAAATGTGTGGGAAGTAGCCCCATGCACGGCTATAACAGGCTGTCCTAGTGCAGTGTTGTTCTAAATTTGTCATCTTTTGGGATGAAGGATTACGGAGAGCCGACAATACCGCAAGCATAATATTTTCATTCTACCATTGTACACCAAGGCGCAGAAAGTAATCACGAGGCCCTGTAGTAAACCAGGATGAAGACTGATATGATGTCAGCATGGCTCCATGAACAAAACATTGACATTTTGGGTCCGTGACCAGGGAACTCCCGAGATCTCAATCCCATTGAGAACCTCTGGTCAATCCTTAAAAAGCAGGTGGACAAACAACAATACAGAAATTGTGATAAACTCCAAGCATTGATTAGACAGGAATGAGCGGTCATTAATCAGGTTGGCCCAAAAGTTGATCAGGGCAAAGAGCAGAAGTCTTGAAAAACAAGGGTCAACACTGTAATTGTTGATTCTGTACAGAAACCTGATGTATTTGTCTATAAAAGTGTAAGAATTTATGAAATGCTGATATTTCAGTAACCAGAGAAACATGTGACTAATAGATCTAAGAAAACTGAAGACAAAAGTGTGTGTCAGTCTCAAAACCTTTCAAATAAATAAGGCAGCACTCTAGTCATCAATAGCTTGGAGGATTCCCCACTTCATAAAACATAACCTTTAATCAGTCTTTAAAACCTGAGACAACACAGTAGACACAATAACAAACAAATTAGTGTTCGTGCAGATCAGTGCTCATTAAAAAATGGTTTGGTCTCACCACTAATAACGGACATAGAGATCCCGGTCTGTTTTCAGATGTATCCTGCCGGGTACTGGATCCAAGCGAGGGAAAAAGGAGAGTATAAGGGAAAGGGATAGAAATGTGCAATAATTCCCTATCTCCCTGTCGTGCCCCGGAATTGCTCCTGTCCTCACAAGGACAGGCCCCAAGTGAACCCTATAGTGAAACCCTCCAATGATAATAAGGGGTTAGCTTCTTGGGAGAAGCACTGAGGAGAGGCTTCCATCGGGCCACTCTGCCATAAAGACCCGACTGGTGGAGGGCTGCAGTGATAGTTGACTTTGTGAAACTTTCTCCCATCTCCCTACTGCATCTGTGGAGCTCATCCACAGTGGTCTTGGGGTTCTTCTTTAACTCTCTCACCAAGGCTCTTCTCCTTCTGCTCAGTTTGGCTGAACGGCCAGGTCTAGGAAGACTTCTGGTGGTCCCAAACTTCTTCCATTAAGGATTATGGAGGCCACTGTGCTCTTAGGAACCTTGAATACTACAGAAATTCCTTTCTAACCTTGGACAAATCTGTGCCTTGCCACAATTCTGTCTATGAGCTCCTTGGCCAGTTCCTTTGACCTCATGATTCTCATTTGGTCTGACATGCACTGTGAGCTGTGAGGTCTTATATAGACAGGTGTGTGCCTTTACAAATCAAGTCCTATCAGTTTAATTAACCCCTTCCTGACATCAGACGTACTATCCCGTCCATGGGACCCGGGCCCCTATGCCCATGGACGGGATAATACGTCTACCGCGATCAGCGGCGCCCACGTGGTGAGCGCCGCTGATCGCGGCCGGGTGTCAGCTGATTATCACAGCTGACACCCGGCACAATGTGTCAGGGGCGGTCACGGACCGCCCCCGACACGTTAACCCCTTGCACACTGCGATCAAACATGATCGCAGTGTACCGGGGGTTAAAGGGAAGCATCGGCAGGGAGGGGGCTCCCTCCGTGCTTCCCTGAGCCCCCCACGGCAGCGCAATATGCAGCGCTGCTGCGGGGGGCTCCTTTCCTGCAGGCCCCCGAATCCAAGATGGCGACGGGGGCCTTTGGGGGCCTGCAGGAGGCTGGCTTCCTCAGTGCCTGCAAAGCGCAGGCATGAGGAAGCCTTCTGCACTGCCTGTGACAGATCGCTGATCTGTCACAGTGATCTGTGATGTGACAGATCAGCGATCTGTCATAGGACAGTGATGTCCCACCTGGGACTATTTCATAAAGTTAAAAAAAAATAAAAAAAGTGTTAAAATAAATTGTAAAAAATCGCCAAATAAATTAGAAAAAAAAAAAAATATTCCCCCAAATAAATCCATTTTTTGGAAATAAAAAAAAAACCAATAAAAGTACACATATTAGGTATCGCCGCGTCCGTAACGACCCGCCCTATAAAACTGTCCCATTAGTTAACCCCTTTAGCGAACCCCTTAAAAAATAAAAACAAAGCAAAAAATAATGATTTATTATCATACCGCCAAACAAAAAGTGTAATAACGCGCGATCAAAAAGACGCATATAAATATCCATGGTACCGCTGAAAACGTCATCTTGTCCCGCAAAAAACGAGCTGCCACACAGAATCATCAGTGAAAAAATAAAAAAGTTATAGCTCGCAGAATAAAGCAATGCAAAAATAATTATTTTTTATATAAAATAGTTTTCATTGCTTAAAACTGACAAAACATGAAAAAAGACCTAAATGAGGTATCGCTGTAACCGTACTGACCTGAAGAATAAAACCGCTTTATCAATTTTACCGCACGCGGAACGGTGTAAACGCACCCCCCCAAAAGAAATTCATGAAACGCTGGTTTTTGTTCATTCTGCGTCCCAAAAATCGGAATAAAAAGCGATCAAAAAATGTCATGTGCCCAAAAATGGTACCAATAAAAATGTCAACTCGTCCCGCAAAAAATAAGACCTCACATGACTCGGTGGGTCAAAATACGGAAAAATTATAGCTCTCAATATGTGGTGATACAAAAACTATTTTTACAATAACAAGCGTTTTTTAGCGTGCGACAGCTGCCAAACATAAAAACCGCCATAAATAGTAAATCAACCCCCCCCCGTTATCACCCCCTTAGTTAGGGAAAAATAATAAAATTAAAAAATTGTATTTATTTCCATTTTTCCATTAGGGTTAGGGTTAGGGCTAGGGTTAGGGCTAGGGTTAGGGTAGGGTTAGGGCTAGGGTTAGGGTTAGGGTTAGGGCTAGGGTTAGGGCTAGGGCTAGGGTTAGGGCTAGGGCTAGGGTTAGGGCTAGGGTTAGGTTTGGGGCTAGGGTTAGGGCTGAGATTAGGGTTAGGGGTGTGTTGGGGTTCGGGTTGGACTTAGAATTGGGGGTTTCCACTGTTTGGGCACATCAGGGGCTCTCCAAATGCAACATGGCGTCTGATCTCAATTCCAGCCAATTCTGAGTTGAAAAAGTCAAATGGTGCTCCTTCCCTTCCAAGCTCTGCAATGCGCCCAAACAGTGTTTTACCCCCACATGTAGGGTATCAGCCTACTCAGGTCAAATTGCAAAACAATTTTTGGGGTCCAATTTCTCCTGTTACCCTTAGGAAAATGAAAAATTGGGGGCAAAAATATCATTTTTATGGAAAAAAATGATTTTTTTATTTTCACGTCCGAGCGTTATAAACTTCTGTGAAGCACTTGGGGGTTCAAAGTACTCACCACACATCTAGATAAGTTCCGTGGGGGGCCTAGTGTCCAAAATGGTGTCACTTGTGGGGAGTTTCAATAGTTTAGGTACATCAGGGGCTCTCCAATGGCAACATGACACCCACAGACCATTCCATCAAAGTCTGCATTCCAAAACGTCACTGCTTCCCTTCCGAGCCCCGACGTGTGTCCATACAGTAGTTTTCTCCCACATATGGGGTGTCAGCATACTCAGGACAAATTGTACAACAACTTTTGGGGTTCAATTTCTCCTGTTACCCTTGGGAAAATAAAAAAATTGGGGACTAACTGATCATGTTTGTGGAAAAAATACGATTTTTTTATTTTCATGCCCTGGCATTATAAACTTCTGTGAAGCCTTTGGGCGTTCAAAGTGCTCACCTCACATCTAGATAAGTTCCTTAGGGGGTCTAGTTTTCAAAATGGGATCATTTGTGGGGGGTTTCCACTGTTTAGGTACATTAGGGGCTCTCCAAAGGCAACATGACACCCGCAGACCATTCCATCAAAGTCTGCATTCCAAAACGTCACTACTTCCCTTCCGAGCCCTGACGTGTGTCCATACAGTAGTTTTCTCCCACATATGGGGTGTCAGCATACTCAGGACAAATTGTACAACAACTTTTGGGGTTCAATTTCTCCTGTTACCCTTGGGAAAATAAAAAAATTGGGGACTAACTGATCATGTTTGTGGAAAAAATACGATTTTTTTATTTTCATGCCCTGGCATTATAAACTTCTGTGAAGCCTTTGGGCGTTCAAAGTGCTCACCTCACATCTAGATAAGTTCCTTAGGGGGTCTAGTTTTCAAAATGGGATCATTTGTGGGGGGTTTCCACTGTTTAGGTACATTAGGGGCTCTCCAAAGGCAACATGACACCCGCAGACCATTCCATCAAAGTCTGCATTCCAAAACGTCACTACTTCCCTTCCGAGCCCTGACGTGTGTCCATACAGTAGTTTTCTCCCACATATGGGGTGTCAGCATACTCAGGACAAATTGGACAACAACTTTTGGGGTTCAATTTCTCCTGTTACCCTTGGGAAAATAAAAAAATTGGGGACTAACTGATCATGTTTGTGGAAAAAATACGATTTTTTTATTTTCATGCCCTGGCATTATAAACTTCTGTGAAGCCTTTGGGGATTCAAGGTGCTCACCTCACATCTAGATAAGTTCCTTGGGGGGTCTAGTTTACAAAATGGTGTCATTTCTGGGGGGTTTCCACTGTTTAGGTACATCGGGTTTTCCAATCGCGACATGATGTCCGATCTCAATTCCAGCCAAAAACGTCAAATGGCGCTGCTTCCCTTCCGAGCTCTGCCATGCGCCCAAATAGTGGTTTACCCCCACATGTGGGGTATCAGCGTACTCAGAACAAATTGCACAATAACTTTTAGGGTCCTGATACCCTTGGGAAAATAAAAATTGGGGTGAAAAGATCATTTTTGTGGAAAAATATGATTTTTTAATTGTACCGCTGTACGTTATAAACTTCTGTAAAGCCCTTGTGGGTTCAAAGTTCTCACCACATATCTAGATAAGTTCCTTGGGGGGTCTAGTTTCCAAAATGGGGTCACTTGTAGGGGGTTTCCACTGTTTAGGTACATCAGGGACTCTCCAAACGTGGCATGGCGTCCGATCTGAATTCCAGCCAATTTTGCATTGAAAAAGTCAAACGGCGCTCCTTCCATTCTGAGCTCTGCCATGCGCCGAAACAGTCGTTCCCCCCACATATCAGGTATCAGCATACTCAGGACAAATTGCACAATAACTTTTGCAGTCCAATTTCTCCTGTTACCCTTGGTAAAATAAAAAAAATTGAACCTGAATTATTTTTTTTGTGAAAAAAAGTTAGATGTTCATTTTTTTTTAAATATTCAAAAAAATTCCTGTGACGCACCTAAAGGGTTAATAAACTTCTTGAATGTGGTTTTGAGCACCTTAAGGGGTGCAGTTTTTAGAATGGTGTCACTTTTGGGTATTTTCTATCATATAGACCCCTCAAAGTGGCTTCAAATGTGATGTGGTCCTAAAAATAAAATGGTGTTGTAAAAATGAGAAATCGCTGGTCAACTTTTAACCCTTATAACTTCCTAACAAAAAAAAATGTTGGTTCCAAAATTGTGCTGATGTAAAGTAAACATGTGGGAAATGTTAGTTATCAAGTTTTTTGTGTGCAGTATCTCTGTAATTTAAGGGCATAAAAATTCAAAGTTGGAAAATTACAAAATTTTCAAAATTTTCGCCAAATTTCCGTTTTTCTCACAAATAAACGCAAGTTATTTGAATGAAATTTTATGAGTAACATGAAGTCCAATATGTCACGAGAAAACAATGTCAGAATCACCGGGATCCATGGAAGCGTTCCAGAGTTATGACCTCATAAAGGTACAGTGGTCAGAATTGTAAAAATTGGCCCGGTCATGA
The DNA here is from genome assembly GCF_039654945.1 of Dendrobates tinctorius. Lineage (NCBI taxonomy): Eukaryota > Metazoa > Chordata > Amphibia > Anura > Dendrobatidae > Dendrobates > Dendrobates tinctorius. The sequence goes on from NW_027361707.1 coordinate 66,567,033, forward strand.
ACGTGCAAACCACCCTTGGGGTGAAGGGGTTAAACACAGCTGGACTCCAATGAAGGAGTAGAACCATCTCAAGGAGGGTCACAAGGAAATGGACAGCATGTGACTTAAATATGATTGTCTGAGCAAAGGGTCTGAATACTTATGACCATGCGATATTTCTGTTTTTCTTTTTTAATAAATTTGCAAAAATTTCTACATTTCTGTTTTTTTCCGTCAAGATGGGGTGCAGAGTGTATATTAATGAGAAAAAAAATTAACTTTTTTGAAATTGCTGCAATGAAACATGAAGTGAAAAATTTAAAAGGGTCTGAATACTTTCCGTAATCACTGTATTTTAAAAAATTGACGTGGTAATAGATTATTTTTATCAGTTAACAAAACACAGAGTAAATGAACAAAATAGATCTAATATTAAATCAATATTGGCCCCCAATAGAGCATCCAAGTATTAATTTTTCTTAGTAAACTTGCACACAGTTTTTGAAGGAACTCAGCAGGAAGGTTCTTAACAACTTGGTAAATTAACCACAGATCTTCTGTGAACACCTATGTAAACCCTTCTGACTTTTCATGTAATCCCTGACAGTCTTGATGGTGTTGAGATCCAGGCGCTGTAGAGGCCATATCATCATTTCAAGGACTCCTTGTTTTTCTACGTTTGGACTCTTTAACCTTTTTCTTAGCATTGAGGACATCAAGAAATGGCAATATTGAAAACTGTAGATTCAATGTTCAACCAAAGAATCTTAGTCCTACAGATGAAAAATAACTAAGGCATGTAAGTGCGTGTATTTTTGTGTTTCTGTGTTTGGCATTCATACGTGATACTGAATAAATTGAGAGGTTTTGAAAACTTTGTTTCCATTTCTTCATCATTTGCAAATCATGTCTATTGATCCAGTGATTTCCATAACTCCATGACTTTTCCATTTTGCTGTTGCAATTTCAGTGTCGAGAGGTCTACGATATCGTGGCTCATTGAGCTTTGCCAGTCCACATTAGTGATCGTCCATCAGTAAATTTGCACTTGTAGGAGTGTGTATAAGCTGGTACTAGATTTATCAACAAAGTTCCGAAGTGAGCACAGGTGGCGGCTGGCATAAAATGATATGTGCCAGCTTTTTACCATAATCTTGAAAAATAGTTCTTATACAGTATCTCATACTGAGACTCATAATGAATTTTGCTGATTATTATTTATGATTGGACTTGCATGTGATGGCAAGAGCTTGTTGCTCTCTCAAGGGCACATACTACTTTGCAAAAGCTAATCAGACCTTTCATAGACTGGGTTTATCAGTTTGAGGTTTTATATTATCTTGTAGCAATATAGTGAATTTCTGTAGCTGCTTCAATGTTATTAAAAAGAACTGCGAACACAGCAATTCAGCGTTGAGCATAATGCCAATGTCAGGCTAACCTTAGCTTTATTTTAGAAGATAGTTGTCTTCAATGAAGCAATGCCTTGAAAATTATAGGAGTATGTCATTGTCACACTTGGCAGTCTTTAAAATTTCACTTCTCATGACTCAGCACTGAAGAGTATTTTCTGTACTTCAAATAATATATTACAGATTAACATAACGACCAGTTATCTAAAATGTACTAACATATAGTCAAGGATGACATCATACAGCCTTCTGCAACAATGAGACTGTACCTGATTTACCATATCAAAACTAGTGATGACCTGGACCCGTTGAAGCATCTGATCGACGCGAAACGTTTGTCGTCTGCTGCACCTGCTCCATGTACTACTTGCATTGAGTAAAGAAAAGATTGGTTACGGCGTCATGGAGTGCCACCTAATTTTTTCCTCTCTGACCTGGACTAGTGATGATAATACTGTACCTGGTAAGATAGGTCTCTGAAAATGGCAACACCAGCAATTTTTTTAAACAAATTGACAATTTTGTTTTCACCACACATTTATAAAATTATTGGTGCCCACAATAGTCACTGAAATAACTTGAAACTTACAAAAGTCATTTTAAAATGTAAATTTACTGAATATCAACTAATGAAAATCAGACACTGCTTTTGATTTTTGGGGTTCAACATAACAAAATAATGAAAATGTATCAAAGAAACTCCTAATCAACATCATTATGGTTTATGCATATCTATTCAAAAAATACCCATGTATCAGATAAATAGCAGCTCGATCAAAATATTAGTGGGTCGCCCTCCCAGGGCTGTGGGGTACTCAAGTGCCGGGCCGGTATCAGTGGGATGTGTCACAGCGGCGGTGACCCGGACCGTGGCCCTGGCCGCCCAAGTAATAGGAAGATGTGAATGGTGAAATATAGTTAAATGAATAGTTCGTGACGCCACCTGTGGTGTTCGGCAAGGGAGGTGTTAAGCCGACGCTGCATGCAGATCCTCCGGGACAGATGGTGTGGTGCAACAATGGTGGTATAGCCCTCCACAGGCAGGGCTGTTGTCCCAGGGCAGTGTAGATGTGGAGACACTTAGGTGATGTAGTGTCTGGCGCAGGGGATGTAGCAGTGTCAGGCGGACGGACACAGGAAGGAATGGAGGACACCAGGGCATGTAGTTCCAAAGCTTTACTCACAGTCTGTAGTGCCCGCTTCTGTGCCATGTCCTCCGGGTCAGGGACTCAGTCAACCTCCAGGCAAGATGGAAAGCTCCCTTCCACACTCCGCCAACTTATGTGCCTTTCCTGAACGTCTCCTCTATAGCGCCTTTAAGTGTGAAGATTTCCAGTACCGTGTTACACTGGAGTTCCTCCTGACAGATATTCCCAAGAACTCTACTTGCACGGCAGACAGCAGGGTTCTTCCTTTAACCCACGTCCTCTGTGTTCCCTTTTACTCCTACGTTCTGTACTTGTCCTTTCCCTTCTATGGAAGCTCAGGCTTCAGGTCAACGTCCTTCTCCTTCTTTCCTTTCCTTTCCCGTGCCAGCTGGCTCAGGTCACTGAGGCAGCTGCAGCACTCCTTCCTCCATCCCTTCTTTCAGGGATCCCCACTCTTCCTGAGTGGCTTCCTTCCTCACTGACCTCCTGTCAGACTCACCTGTCATCCTAAACCATCCCACTCATATATATATTCTGAACTCCACCCACCTCCCAGCACATTTAGTGTTCCAAGCAGGGAACCACCAAAGGTGCTCTGCCTCTCTCTAAGCAAAGAGCCGCAATGTGGTTGTGCTGAACTACTCTATTGTGTGGGGTGCGAGTGTTGGAGCGTGGTCAGGAGCCTCCAACTTACCTGGATGGTGGGGCACCACACCTTAGGAGAAGGTGCAGTACCTCTGTGGTGACTGAGCCTCAGGGGCGCCACATACCCCCCCGTTGAACACAGCACGTCCGCGGGCTACAAGGTAACAAAGTTGACAATACAGGAACATACAAATTTTTGCAATGCTGAATAAACATTTCTTACACTAATCTTCCCAATATGAGAGGCACTCGTTCTTGAACGTTACAAACAGTTATTAATTAACTACCTAAAATTCTAAGTCAAAAAGTGCAATTTTTCCATACCATACTTAATTCAAAGTGCTATTATCTGTTACTCACTATCACTTCAGTATTCTTCATCTGTCCATCTCTAGTACACATTTCTTTTCTCTTTCTAGTGCACATTTTCTACATTCTCTCAAGGGACAATCGTGATGCCTGGTTCATCATATACTTTTTCACTTCTTTATTCAAATCTCCCATTTCTGTATCAACACATTCCTAATTCTATATTAGGCTAAGTGCACACGTACCGGAACTCTCGCGGAAATTACCGCGAGAATTCCGGAATTCCAGTCCGCGGGAAAATCGCATTTTAAATTCCCGCAATTTTCCCATGGAAAAACTAGCATTTTGCAAGCGTATTTAGCTTGCAAAATGCTAGCGTTTTCCAAGCGATCTGTAGCATCGCTTGGAGAACTGATTGACAGGTTGGTCACACTCGTCAAACATAGTGTTTGACAAGTGTGACCAACTTTTTACTACTGAGGCCGCCTATGCAGCATCAGTAGTAAAAGATAAAATGTAAAACAAAATAAAAAATGGTGTTATCCTTACCTTCCGACGTCCCGCGCATCCGTTCCCAGTAATCCTTTGCGAAAATGCCCGCGATGACGTCCGTTCTCGCGGGATCGCGATGTCTCGCGGTAATTCGTGATGACGTCGCGCGAATGACCGCGAGACTTCGCGATCCCGCGAGAACGGACGTCATCGCGGGCATTTTCGCAAAGGACTACTGGGAACGAGAGCATGGAGAGAGGCGGGAAGACTGCGCGGGATGTCGGAGGGTGAGAATAACAATATTTTTTATTTTTAAATTCTATTTTTTACAGGGATATGGTACCCAAAGCCCGGAGGACAGTCTCCTCTCCTCCGGACCGTGGGTACCATCCGCAAATGTTCTGCTTACTTTCCGCATGGTGTGCACAGCCACATGCGGAAAGTAAGCGGAACAATGCATTCCTATGGGTGTGGGATCGCCGCGATTCCGCAAATTAATGAGCATGCTGCGGTTTTTACCGCGAAGCGTTTCCGCCGCGGTAAAAACCGCAGCATTAGCACAGCATTCCGGAATCCCATAGGAATGCATGGGATGCTTATTTTTCGCGCTTTCACGGCAAAATCGCGCGGTTAAAACTGCCGCGGAAACGTGAAAAAAACGCCACATGTGAACTCAGCCTAAAAGCTATCATAAGACACATTATGAAATACTTCACATTAAAACTTTCAATAATAATTCTTGTAAGTGCTGGACACCGCTCCCCGCAGGGATCTCTTGCAGTGTCCTTTGATTGGATTCCAATGAGGTAGACTTAATCTTCGCAAAGTGTCCATATGTAAAACCAAGAGAGGGCACCTAAAGAGGTGCAACTATTTACAAATAAAAGTTTTTGGATCACTCCAAGTTCATGATCGCTAGTTCAATATGAAGGCTGCCAACAACACAGGGCAACACTGGGAATACAAAATCTAACCATGATGGTCAAAAATAAAACAAGAGGCACAACGGTGCAAATAAACCCTCCTGGGTCACGAGAGTTAGTGCAAATTTTAGTGCTGGTCCCCTCCTGGGGTTCTGGAAGCTGTTGCTGGGGTACTGCTACCAGATGAAATACTTTGGGTGTCTTCATCCTGCTGGTTACTTGCTAGTTCTGGTGTGCTGGTGCGTGGTCTAGCACCAAGGGATGCCGCAGCTTGTCGGCGCTGATAAGCGACTATACGAGGGTTCGGTAGCCAAGGGATCCCAAGGTCACTATCCCAAAGCGACTGAGACTCATCCAACCCCCGAAGATGCCGAATCATGCGCGCTTGTTCCAGCCGTACCCTTCTCAGTAGGGACCTCCTCCACCTCCCCATTTCCGACTGTCCCGGGCCCGCAGCTGACTCCTCCAACTGTCCCATTTCGAGTTCCCGCAAGCCTGCCTCTGACAACGTGAAGTTTGGGGGCAACCCATTAGGAGGGCCGGGGTATATACCTGGTGCCTCCTGGCGGTGCGGTCCCTGTTCCGATGCAGGCATGGCAGCAGTGGATACTGTTTGGTGGAACACCGGGGATGGCGGTGGAGCCACCGGTGGCTCCGGGTCTGTGGGGGTCTCTGTAGGGACCTGCGCAGCCGTGTCAGGTCCGGACGGGGGCTTCTCTTCCGCTGCTTCAGCTCCCTGTGCTGTGTGCAACTCCTCTGGTAGTAGCGGCAGGGAGGGAACAAAGTACGCTGCCGGTGGTATGGCAGTGGCTCTAGGCTCCGCAGGGTCTTCCTGGAAGAGGTCCGGTGTAGCAGCGACGGGTACCGGTGTCGCGGGTACCGCAGGTGTAGGCCACTCCTGGGCGCACTGCAGATTCAAGGTCCATAGCGTTTCCTGCCTCAGCTGCAGGCGGCGCATCAGCCAGGCAACCTCATCCCCCAGCTTCTGACGGTTCACCTCTGCCACGGGGCTGGAGCCCTCAGCCATGGCGCCGGGGAGATCCGCTTCCCCGCGCTCCGCAGGCCTCCTTCCCTCTCTCTCCAAGTTGACGTTCTGGCGTTCTTCTCCCTCCTCTCTCGGCCCCTTTCCCACCACTGGCTTCTGCCCCTCCTTCCAGGGGCGGCGTCTTCTCCCAGCGCCTCCGTACCAAGCCAGTACACGAACCTGTTATGAATGAGTCACCGAGGAGGAAAAACAAAAACAAGCTAAGCCACAGAAAACCAGAGAGGTTGGTAACTAAGCGGATTGCAGACCCCTGATCATATCCACACAACTAGCAGTAGCCGTGGAGCGTACCTATGATGATCCTAGATGCCTCATCACAGCCGGAGAACTAAATAAGCCTAAAGCAAGAAAAGGGGAAATCTAAATCCCAGAGCAGACCCAAAAGCAATAGACAGCCCCCAAACATGTATTGTTGGTGAGACAAGATGAAAACACTAACACAGATAGAAAAATAGGCTGAGCAAACGATGGGGCCCACACTAACTAAAAAGGAGAGGAAATGTCTGCAATCATGCACAAAACCCAGCCAAAAAATGTCCAACACTTTCTGATAACAAAAACCCTGAAGTCGCTAGACTTTAATTCCCTATATCAGCACTCTGGTATATTCTGAAGACAGAGCAAAAAGAGACCAATCTGATCAGGGACAAAAAGCAAACTGGCATAAACAGAGACATAAGAATGGAAATTCAGCACAGCCCCAGCAGGGGCTGGCTGACTACAAAAACTGAGTAAACCAGACCAAATCTCGTGAAAAAATAGCAGAGCACACTTAGCTTGAGAAGGCAGGAACAGAACTGGAAACCAGAACCTCAGGGCAGGAGAAATCACCAGCACAAAATTAGGGAGTCGGCTGTCTTAAATCCAGTCAGAGACTTCTGATGTCCACTCACAGTCCTCCTCCTCAGGTGGCAGGTCTCTGCCAATTAGATCAGCTTCATTACCTACTGTCACCACTAGAGGGAGCCCGGATGGAGAACTCACGACTCCTCTGTCAACACAGCCAGCTCCACCACCCTCACCAGAAACCAGAGGTAAACGAGAAAATGAGTTCGCAACAGTACCCCCCCTTGAGGAGGGGTCACCGAACCCTCATCCATGCCACCAGGCCGATCAGGATGGGCCCGGTGAAAAGCATGAACCAATCTATCGGCATGAATGTCAGAGGCAGAGACCCAAGAATTGTCCTCCTGGCCATAAATCTTCCACTTGACCAAATACTGGAGTTTCCGTCTAGCCAGACGAGAATCCAGTATTTTCTCTACCTCATATTCCACATTATCTTCAACCAACACAGGGTCAGGAGGTGCCGCCATAGGAACCACTGGCTCAACAAACCTCTTCAACAGAGACTTATGAAACACGTTATGGATCTTAAACGTAACTGGAAGAGCCAATCGAAAAGAAACCGGGTTAAGAATCTCCAAAATCCTATAAGGCCCAATAAATCTTGGCTTGAACTTTGGAGACGCAACCTTCATAGAGATATTTTTAGACGACAACCAAACCATATCACCCACCTTAAACCGGGGACCAATGGTCCTATGCCGGTTGGAAAACCGCTGGGCCTTTTCTTGAGAGAGGGACAACTTATCCACCATTTGGTCCCAAATCTGCTGCATTCTCTCTACCACAGTGTCAACACCTGGGCAGGCTGAAGATTCCACTTGCCCTGAAGAAAATCGAGGATGAAACCCAAAGTTACAGAAAAAGGGCGACATCAATGTGGCAGAACTAGCTCTATTATTTAGGGCGAATTCAGCCAAGGGCAAAAATGAAACCCAATCATCCTGATCAGCAGATATAAAACATCTCAAATAGGACTCCAAAGTCTGGTTTGTTCTCTCTGCCCATTGGTCTGTGGGTGAAACGCAGAGGAGAAGGATAACTGAATTCCCAGCTTGGAACAAAAAGCTTTCCAAAATCTGGAGACAAACTGGACTCCTCTGTCCGACACAATGTTCTCAGGAATCCCATGCAACCGAACCACCTGTTGTAAAAACAAGGGCACCAACTCTGAGGAAGATGGCAGCTTTGGGAGTGGTACAAGATGGACCATCTTAGAAAATCTATCACAAATCACCCAGATAACAGTCATTCTCTGAGAGACAGGAAGATCAGAAATAAAATCCATTGAGATATGGGTCCATGGCCTCTTGGGCACCAGCAAGGGCATCGACAACCCACCAGAACGAGAACAGGGTTTAGACCAGGAACAAGTCCCACAAGACTGCACAAAATTCCTGACATCACGAGTTAAGACCAAAAAGACCGACTCACCATATCTCTGGTACCAAAAATACCTGGATGACCAGCCAACGCGGAGAAATGAACTTCAGACCTCACTCTCTTCCTCCACTGGTCAGGAACATACAATTTTCCCATAGGACAACGCTCAGGTTTGTCCTCCTGAAATTCTTCCAGGGCACGTCTCAAATCGGGCGAGATGGCAGAAAGAAGTACCCCCTCACCTAGGATGGTAGTAGGTTTGGTCAAAATAGGAGAATCAGAAAAGAAACTCCTAGAAAGGGCGTCTGCCTTAACATTCTTAGTGCCCGGAAGAAAGGAGACCACAAAATCAAAACGCGTGAAAAACAAGGCCCACCTAGCCTGTCTAGGATTCAAGCGTTTGGCCGACTCCTGGTAAATCAAATTCTTGTGGTCAGTGAGGACCACAACTTGATGTCTAGCTCCCTCCAACCAATGTCTCCACTCCTCGAATGCCCACTTCATGGCCAACAATTCCCGATTCCCCACATCATAGTTGCATTCAGATGGGGAGAACTTTCGGGAAAAGAAGGCACAGGGATTCATTTTAGAAGTCACCGGATCTTTTTGGGACAAAACAGCTCCTGCGCCAATCTCTGAAGCATCTACCTCTACCTGAAATGGAATTGAGACATCAGGTTGCCGTAAAACCGGAGCAGAAGTGAACCTCCGCTTCAGCTCCTGAAATGCCAAAACAGCCTCTGGAGACCAATTCAGCACATCAGCGCCCTTCTCGGTCAGATCAGTCAGTGGTTTGGCAATACCAGAAAAATTAGCTATAAATTTACGATAAAAATTAGCAAAACCCAAAAACTTCTGGAGAGCCTTCAAAGAAGTGGGCTGAACCCAATCATAAATGGTCTGTACCTTGGCCGGGTCCATTTCAATAGTTGACGGAGACAAAATAAATCCCAAAAATTAAATCCTCTGTACACCAAAAAGGCATTTCGATCCCTTAACATACAGGGAATTCTCCCTCAAAATCCGGATCACAGTCTGAACATGTTCCACATGAGAATCCCAATCACTGGAAAAAATATCATCCAAATAGATGATCAAAAACTTATCCACAAAGTCCCGGAAAATATCATTCATGAAGGATTGGAAGACAGAGGGGGCATTAGTGAGCCCAAAAGGCATCACCAGGTACTCAAAATGTCCCTCCGGAGTATTAAACGCCATCTTCCATTCATCCCCATGCTTGATGCGAATAAGACTATACGCCCCCCTGAGGTCAAGCTTAGTAAACCAGCAGGCACCTTTAACTCTGGAGAATAAATCAGAAATCAGGGGTAACGGATACTGATATTTAGCCATAATCTTGTTAAGGGAACGATAGTCAATACAAGGCCTTAATGAACCATGTTTCTTAGCCACGAAAAAAAACCCAGCACCTAAGGGTGAAGAGGATGGTCTAATATGACCCTTCTCCAACGACTCCTTAATGTAAGATCGCATAGCCTTGTGTTCAGGTACAGATAAGTTGAAAAGCCGACCCTTGGGAAATTTACACCCAGGCCTCAACACATTGCACAGTCATGACTCCTATGGGGAGGCAGGGACGCAGACTAACTCTCACTAAATAAATCATAAAAATCAGCCAAGTAGTCAGGAACATCATAAGACTGGGGAGAAGTGGAGAAAACAGGAGTGTCACCAAGAGCACACCGACAGCCCCAACTCACCACAGACACAGATTTCCAATCCAAAACTGGATTATGGATTTGCAACCAGGGAAAACCCAGAACAATAGTATCATGCAAATTATGCAGTACCAAAAATCTACAATTTTCTTGATGGCCTGGGGCGACCCGCATTATCACCTGGGTCCAAAACTGAGGTTTATTCTCCACCAAAGGAGTAGCATCAATACCCCTCAAAGGAATAGGCGTCCGCAGAGGTATCATGGGAAAACCACAACGTTTAGCAAAATCCAAATCCATCAGATTCAAAGCCGCTCCTGAATCCACAAAAGCTTTGGCGGAAAATGTGGATAAGGAGCAGATTAGAGTAATTGCCAAAAGAAACTTAGGTTGTATACTGCCCACCTCAAATGTGTGTGCAAAACGTTTCTCTCGTTTAGGGCAGACAGAAGTAATATGAGAGGCATCTCCACAGAAAAAACACAGGTTATTATGCCTTCTATACTCCTGACGTTACACCCTAGACAAAACTCTATCACATTGCATAGGTTCAGACATTTGTTGAAAAGGTGGCAACACCTCTCGTGTAGTTTTACGTTCACGTAAACGCCGATCAACTTGAATGGCTAATGACATAGAATTATCAAGACCAGAGGGAACAGGAAATGCCACCATAATATCTTTTACGGTTTCTGATAAACCCTTGCAAAAGAGAGCTGCCAAGGCACCATCATTCCATGTAGTAAGGACCGCCCACTTTTGGAATTTTTGACAGTATAACTCTGCAGAATCCTGACCCTGGTTCAATGCCAATAGGGCTTTCTCAGCTTGATCAATAGCATTAGGTTCATCATACAACAACCCCAAGGCTTGAAAAAATGCATCCACATTAGTCAGAATAGGATTTTTAGGTGTCAAAGAAAACGCCCAATCCTGGGGATCGCCGCGCAGCAAGGAGATGACAATTTTAACCTGCTGCACAGAGCTCCCCGATGAGTTAGGCTTCAAGGCAAGAAATAATTTACAATTATTCTTAAAATTCAAAAATTTAGACCGATCCCCAGAAAACACATCAGGAGTAGGGATTTTTGGTTCAACAGCATGTGACTGAGCGAGATAGGCGGAAATTCCCCGCACTTCAGCAGCGAGCTGCTCCACACGATCAGACAATTGCTTAATCTCCATTAAGGAAGAAATCCTCCTACGGCCCCAGAGAAAAAGAGGAAAAATACATATGGAAAAAAAAAATTCTGAAACTTTTTTTTTTCCTGCTTTTGAGTACCCTAGAATCTGCGGTATGGCTGGTGATTTTGTTATAAATGAGTCACCGAGGAGGAAAAAGAAAAACAAGCTAAGCCACAGAAAACCAGAGAGGTTGGTAACTAAGCAGATTGCAGACCCCTGATCCTATCCACACAACTAGCAGTAGCCGTGGAGCATACCTACGATGATCCTAGATGCCTCGTCACAGCCGGAGAACTAAATAAGCCTAAAGCAAGAAAAGGGGAAATCTAAACTGCCCCAGAGCAGACCCCAAAGCAATAGACAGCCCCCAAACATGTATTGTTGGTGAGACAAGATGAAAACACAAACACAGATAGAAAAATAAACTGAGCAAATGATGGGGCCCATACTAACTAGAAAGGACAGGAAAGAAAAGATGCTGTCTGCAATCACGCACAAAACCCTGCCAAAAAATGTACAACACTTTCTGATAACAAAAACTCTGAAGTCGCTAGACTTCAATTCCCTATATCAGCACTCTGGTATATTCTGAAGACAGAGCAAAAAGAGACCAATCTGATCAGGGACAAAAAGCAAACTGGCATAAACAGAGATATAAGAATGGAAATTCAGCACAGCCCCAGCAGGGGCTGGCTGAACACAAAAACTGAGTAAACCAGACCAAATCTCATGTGAAAAAATAGCAGAGCACACTTAACTTGAGAAGGCAGGAACAGAACTGGAAACCAGAACCTCAGGGCAGGAGAAATCACCAGCACAAAATTAGGGAGTCGGCTGTCTTAAATCCAGTCAGAGACTCCTGATGTCCACTCACAGTCCTCCTCCTCAGGTGGCAGGTCTCTGCCAATTAGATCAGCTTCATTACCTACTGTCACCACTAGAGGGAGCCGGATGAGAACTCACGACTCCTCTGTCAACACAGCCAGCTCCACCACCCTCACCAGAAGCCAGAGGTAAACCAGAAAATGAGTTCACAACATGAACCCCTCGGAGGGGTGGGCCATGTTGCTGTTACATAGTAATTCAGGCAGGGGAGGCCCAAGACTCTTCGCAGTCTTTTCCTAGGACCTCCCATCTCTTCACGCCCTTCTCCGCGCCAACGGCCTTTTTTAATGTTCATTTCACAGTCTATCAAACTGGGTCTTCTGCACATTCTCACAAGTTTTAAGTCCAACAAATCTCAGGCGCACAGAACCCGATGGCATCGGGTCTCGTCATCCTGTTCGTGACGCCAAGTTGAGTCGCCCTCCCAGAGCTGTGGGGTACTTGGTGACGGGCCGGTATCAGTGGGATGTGTCACAGCAGCGGTGACCCGACCGTGGCCCTGGGCTCCCAAGTAATAGGAAGATGTGAATGGTGAAATATAGTTAAATGAATAGTTCGTGACACCACCTGTGGTGTTCGGCAAGGGAGGTGTTAAGCTGACACTGCATGCAGATAGTCCGGGACAGATGATGTGGTGCAGAAATGATGGTATAGCCCTCCACAGGCAGGGCTGTTGTCCCACTGCAGTGTAGATGTGGAGACACTTAGATGATGTAGTGTCTGGCGCAGGGGATGTAGCAGTGTCAGGCGGACGGACGCAGGAAGGAATGGAGGACACCAGGGCATGTAGTTCCAAAGCTTTACTCACAGTCTGTAGTGCCCGCTTCTGTGCCATGTCCTCCGGGTCAGGGACTCAGTCAACCTCCAGGCAAGATGGAAAGCTCCCTTCCACACTCCGCCAACTTATGTGCCTTCTAGGCAGGGTTCTTCCTCTAACCCACGTCCTCTGTGTTCCCTTTTACACCTACGTTCCGTACTTGTCCTTTCCCTTCTATGGAAGCTCAGGCTTCAGGTCAACGTCCTTCTCCTTCTTTTCTTTCCTTTCCCGTGCCAGCTGGCTCAGGTCACTGAGGCAGCTGCAGCACTCCTTCCTCCATCCCTTCTTCCAGGGATCCCCACTCCTCCCGAGTGGCTTCCTTCCTCACTGACCTCCTGTCGGACTCACCTGTCATCTTAAACCATCCCACTCATGTATATATTCTGAACTCCACCCACCTCCCATCACGTCTAGTGTTCCAAGCAGGCAACCACCAAAGGTGCTCTGCCTCTCTCTAAGCAAAGAGCCGCAATGTGGTTGTGCTGAACTACTCTATAGTGTGGGGTGCGAGTGTTGGAGCATGGTCATGAGCCTCCAACTTACCTGGATGGTGGGGCACCACACCTTAGGAAAAGGTGCAGTACCTCTGTGGCGACTGAGCCTCAGGGGCGCCACATTAGCTATAAAGAGTCATGCAATGACTGCACAGTAATCAAAATATTGTAGCCATCTCTCAAATAAATCAAGTGACTATACTGTATCCATAGTAAATATATCATTCAAGTGCGGCATTTAAAGAAAATGGGCCCACATTGCAAAAAAAGAACAATATCCACCATGATATAAAATAGCAGCAGTGGACACTAGTGAGTTAATAAATATATGTTTGTATACATCAAATGTAGCCATCATTACCCATAGTTGTAGACAGGCTAGCACTCCTGTGCACCAACCCCAACGCACGTTTCACTAAACAATAGCGTTCCATTTCTTGCAATGCGGGCATCAATGTGGGTATGCAGCAGCAGTTGAACCTACATTAATTACTATATACTGCTGCAACCCATTTTCTTGAAATGCCGCACTTGAATGATATGAATGATGTATTTACTATGGATATAGTCACTTTAATTACCTGAGAGATGGTAACAATATTTTGATTACTGTGCAGACATTGCTCTATGGGCTATTTATATACATAGCACTCCCTGCGCTATTTACTTTGGCTCTTGTGTCACTGGTTTCACTTTGTGTTACTTTTTTGCTAAAATTATTATATGTATCTGTATGTTTTGTTTCCTGATTTTAACATTTTTTTCTAATAAAATGTAAATAGTTTTATTGATATAGCATGACTCATTGGCCTCTTTATATCTAGACTCATTGGCCTCTTTATATCTACAACAGGGGTGGGGAACCTCAGGCCCCAGGGCCATTTACGGCCCTCGATGACCTTTTATCAGGCCCCCGAGCAGATTCTCAGTGCCAGCATTCTTGGGCAGGTAGTTGTATTTTGATTGCCACAAGCTCATTAATTTCTTCTTGCTCTGTTTGCACACACACGCAGTGTTCACTACTGAACATTGAAGGGCATGCAATGAAAGATTGTCATGAAACCAGTGCCAGAGTCAGGATGTACTTGGTGGGCGGAGTTTGTACGGCCCCTGAAGGCTGGTATAAATATCCAAATGGCCCTTGGCAGAAAAAAGATTCCCCACCCCTGATCTAAAATAATTAAAATGGTCTACACAAAATATGATGGTGCACCTAAAAAACATTGAAAATAATTTGATCATAGGGACATGTTAAACTAAGGTGTGTCCTGTAATTAGCATCATAGGTGGCTGCAAACTTGTAATCAGTCTGCCTATTTAAAAGGAGAAAATTAGTCACTGTCAGGATTCCACTACTCATTGTCCTAACGACGCTGTGAGTGACCCTATACGCTTGTCAGTTGTAACAATCACTGTGCTGTTTGATATCATGGTGTGCACCACACTGAACTTGGACCAAAGAAAGCTGAAGAGTTCTCATCACATTAGAAAGAAAATTATAGCAAACATGTTAAAGGTAAAGGCTAGAAGACCACCTCCAAACAGCTTCATGTTCCTGTTCCTACACACATATTGCACATATTATTCAGAAATTGAAAGGGGCTGTCTGGTCTCATTTGATCATAAAGTATGTACTTTGCATATACGCATTCATGTGCTGAATAGAGGGGCGTGGCCTCGCTCAATGCTCCTGGGCTGGCTCTAGAGAATCCTCACAGCGTGCAGTGCAATGAGTCACTTAGAGTTACTGCAGACTTGTGGATTAAGGCTGGACAACCCCTTTAAGGTCTATGGAACTGTAGCCAACCTCCTTGGACATTGCAGTAAGAGGAAAACTGATGATAATTTGAAGAAATGGATAATACAAATGGTAATCAAAGAGCACAGAACAGATTCCTAAGAGTTTAAAGGTCACTGTGTTAGCAAAAATGGACTTCATAAAAGACTATCAAGTAGGAAATTATTGTTGAAAGCAAATCATATAAAAGCGAGGCTGGAATTTGCCAAAGTGCATATTGACAAGCCCCAACAATTCTGGCAGAGTGTCCTTTGGATAGATAAGACAGAACTGGATCTTTTTGGCAAGTCACATCAGCTCTGTGTTCACAGACGCAAAAATAAAGCATACAAAAAAAAGAACATTGTACTTACTGTGAAACATGGAGGAGGTTATGTTTTGGGGCAGCTTTGCTGCATCTGGCACAAGATGTCTTAAATCTATACAGTGAAATCTCAAGACTATCAAGGCATTCTGGAGCCAATTGTGCTTCCCAGTGTCAGAAAGTTTGGTCTGAGTTGCTTGTCATGGTTTCTGCAATAGGATTTTATGACACAAAACACCCAGCTAAAAACATCCAAGAATGACTGAGAGCAAAGCATTGGACTCTTTTGAAATGAACTTTTAAGAGACCTGATCTAAATGCTATTGAACATCTATGGAAAGAGCTGAAAATTGCAGTCTGGAGAAGACACTATCACACCTAAGTCACCTGTAGCAGTTTGCTCATGAGGAGTGGGACAAATTACCGGTGGAAAGGTGCAAAAGTGTCATTAAGAGTTACAGAAAACGTTTGTTTGCAGTAATTGCCTTAACAAAATGTTAAGTTGAAGAAACCAGCATTTTTGTCCAGCCCATTTTCATTAGTTTGTATTTTATTTTTTTTCTGTTGCACCACAATTTAAAATCAATGTCTGATTCTCATTAGTTGTTATTCAGTAAATTTAATTTGAAAATTACTTTTGTCAATATCAAGTTACTTGAATGATCATTGTCGATTGTCATTACTTTACTAAACGAACACCAACAATATTTTCCACGTTTGTAAATAAAAAAAAAATAAAAGTTTGTTAATTACATAGAGAATCATGTTGGAAGATCATTTTTAGCTGTGAAAACAATCCCCACAACAACAAAAAAAGAATTTATTTTTTGCTCAATTTCACGACACTTGGAATTTCTTTCCCGTTTTCCATTACATGATAATGATTAAACGAATGGAATGATTCATTAGTACAACTTTTCCAGCAAACAGCTAGCTCTTATAGTTGTATCTGGATGAAAAAATAAGAAAAGAAAAGTTATGGTTCTTGTAACTAAGAAGAGGAAAATCAAAAATACAAAATGGAAAAGCGTTCAGTCTGGAAATAGTTAATAAAAGATGAGGAAAGCTTCAAAAAGAATTATACATGTGTTCTGGCAATGGATTTTAAATTGTCACATTTTTGTATGTGCTCCTTTTTTCCTCTAAAGGGAATCTGTCATCCCCTGGGTAAGTTTTCAGCTATTACGATGGGCATACAGGTAATAGAGTGTTAAAGGGAATCTGTCACCTCATTTTTACCCTATCAGCTGCCAACACCGCCATCAGGGGCTTATCTACAGCATTCTGTAATGCTGTAGATAAGCCACCAATGTAACCTGAAAGATAAGAAAAACAAGTTAGATTACAGTCACCCCGGGGTGCGGTCCGATGGGTGTCGCGGTCTGGTCCGGCGCCTCCCATCTTCTAGCGATGACGTCCTCCTCTTTACTTCTGCTATGGCTCCTGCGCAGGCGTACTTACTTTGCCCTGTTGAGGGCAGAGTAAAAGTACTGCAATGCACAGGCGCCGGACCTCTATGACCTTTCCTGGCGCTTGCGCACTGCAGTACTTTACTCTGCCCTCAACAGGGCAAAGTAAGTACGCCTGCGCAGGAGCCGCGGCAGAAATAAGGAGGAGGACGTCATTGCTAGAAGATGGGAGGTGCCGGACCGGACTCCGGGGTGAATATAATCTAACTTGTTTTTCTTATCTTTCAGGTTACATCGGGGGCTTATCTACAGCATTACAGAATAATGTAGATAAGCCCCTGATGGCGGTGGCCGCAGCCTATAGTGGAAAAATGAGGTGACAGATTCCCTTTAATCTAGTCTTATCTGAGAGCTTCATAGTTGCTGTCTAGATGTGGATAAACAGACTTTTATTTTAATGATTTCTTCCAGACTCCGGGGCGTGCGGCTTCTGAAAGAAATCCCCGCTTCCTGTCTTCATTATACTATCCTCTCCGATGCACGTCACACTGACTTGTGACATGCAGTTTGCTTGAATCCCTCTCTGGAATCCTGCACATGTGCCCTACACGTCTTCGACAATCTGCACTTCTTCCTTCTTTCTATGGTCCAGTTCTTGTGCATACTGTAAGCGCTGAATATACTGACCTTAGAGGAATGGAAAAGGTGCAGATTGTCGAAAGAGTGCAATGCTCAAGCACGGGATTCCGTAGCCACAATATGCCATCATAGGTCAGTGCAATGTGCATAGGAGGGGGGTGATAGTATAATGAAGAGCGGAGGCAGGATTTCTTCCAGGCACCGCACACCCCGGAGTATGGAGGAGATCATTAAATAAAAATAAAATAAAAGTATTTCTCCACATCTAGACCGCAACTACGAGGTATACAAATAAGGCTAGATTAACAGTTCTATTACCTGTATGCCCATGGTAATGGGTCAAATCCATCCGGGAGGGGGGGTGACAGATTCCCTTTAAAGAACTATTCAAATGATTAAGGCCTCTTTCACACATCAGGTTTTCGCCGTCAGGCGCGATCCGGCGCTTTTGACAGAAACCGGATCCGGCGAAATGCAATGCCGGATCCGGTTTCCCCCCCATTGACTTGCATTTGCACCGGATCGCGCCGGATAGCCATGCGTTTCATCCGGTTTTCGCCGGATCCGGCAATGTGTCGCGATCCGGCGTCTGGAAAAAACGGCTACTGTAACGTTTTTTGTCTCCGGCGAAAAAGCCGGACACGCCGGATCCGGCGCGTCCGTCTTTTTCACACAATGAAAGCCTATGAGCGCCGCAATGCGCCTGATCCGGCGAAAGCCGGATCCGGTGGCCGGATCCGGTTTTTTTGGTCTGAGCATGCTCAGTAGCTCTGCCCACAAGACATATATAAAAGCAAGACAGTGGGACCCACAGCCACACCCAACATGCCACCCAAGAAAGCAACCAAGCGCAGCAGGAGAAGGCAGGAGACCACTGCAGCACCATCAGCACCACCACCACCCCAAATGGAGCAGCAAATGGAACATGCTGAGGAGGGGAGGCCAGCAGCAGATGAGAGACGGTAATTATCAAATCCCCCATTCCTCCAAACTAGGGCTATTGAATATCAAGATATTCATTGGCCCTTTGTTTCTCTTTATTCAACAGCCGCCCAATAGATGCAGCAGCAGCAGCAGCAGCAATGGCAGCAGATGGAACACCACCCACAGGCATGGAGTGTGGCCACCAGGAAGACAGCACATCATCTTCTGGGAGCCCTCCCTCGCATCGTCAGCGTTTGACGGTAAGTTTTTATTTCCAAAATCCATCATCTCTGTAATATATGTCTATTCATTGCCTTTTATTTCAAAACAGGATTCACAAGATGAAGAGGAGCTCCCAGAAGAAGAAGGAAGGGGTGGACAGACACCTGGAGTGGGCTCACAATTGGTAAGTTTTTTGCATCAAACGCAGAAACACAACATCACACTACACACAACACATAGAAAACAATGTTCTGCAGACCACACACAGCAAACAAATGCCTACATCCAAAGACATAACATTTTTTGTTTTCTTCTCTAGTCTTCCCAATCTGGTGCTCGGCCAAGAGGTCCTCGCAGTGCCTCCCAGGGTTGTCGGCGACAGCAACGCGGCGGTCACCAGCGTGTAAGTATAAATATTTTTGCTTTGTTTTTTTGCACTTTTTATTTCATTTCTTTTGTGGAGGCTAATTATGTTATTTTTGTCTTTTTCTTTAACAGCCTTCACAGCGTGCTCCCGACTCTGACGGTGAGGATGGAGGACTCGATGTGGACCACCTCATCGATCTCGTCAGAGAAAGGGAGCCGCTCTGGAATATGGCTGACCGCCGCCACGCTGACCTTATCGTTACCCGACGACTCTGGGAGGAAATCTGTTCGCTCCTTGTGGGCCGCTGGGAGGACCTCGATGTTCGGGCCCAGATTAAAGAGCGTAAGTATATACAGTACCGGTTGCTTGATGTAAACCAGTGTTTCCCGAACTCCAGTCCTCGTGGTCCCCACGGATCATGTGTTCAGGATTTCTATTTACTATGGAAATCCTGAAAACATGACCCCTGGGGACCATGAGGACTGGAGTTTGTGAAACACTGATGTTGTATACTAACCACTCCTTTCTCGTTTCAGGGAACAGAATTGTGAATCGGTGGCGGTCTGTGAGGGATCGTTTCAAGAAGGAGTTCAATAAAGAGATGCGGGCCCCGAGTGGATCTGGAGGACGCAGGAGCAAGTACAAGTACGCACAAGCCCTGTCGTTCCTCCGGGAAACAATGGTCACTAGAAGGTAAATATTACACACCACATGTGAAAAAAAATGTTAGATGTAACTTTTTTTTTTCAGCCAGGGCCATACCATGTCAGTATTTTAATTGTTTTTTTTTCTCTTTATTCCACAGCACGGTGAGCAGCACTCGGGAGCCTGCACGATTGGACCCTTCTGAGGCGATCCCTGAGGAGACCGGCACTGAGGGACACTTCGACCGCCCCAGTACATCTGCACCTTCCCAGCCTTCCCACACATTCGACCCATCTGTCCCATCCACCAGCACAGGAGCATCGTGGCCGCCTACATTACATGAAGCTGCTGGTGAGGAGATCGCTTTCCCTTTACCCCACCCTTCTGCCCCTGCCACCTCTAGTACACCTGCGGGTACTGGGCGGCAGCGGCAGAGGGGTCAGGAAAAGAGTTATGCGCCAGAGTTCTTGCATCTGAATGCATCTTTCCAGAACTGTCTAAAAGTCTTGTCAGAGCAAATCTCCGCAGGCTTTCAGCAGATCAACTCCAGCATTCTGGAGGTGAAGACACTTCTGCAAACCATGCATTCAGAAGCAAGATCTTCACCAAACCACACCTTTTTCAGGTCTGTTGTGGAGCGCATGGCAACACTATCTCCTACCCAGCAGATGCATGTAATGCATTCGTGCCACGGTGCTCTACAGCAGGTTACCTCCCAACCTCCACCTCCCACCACTGTAGTTCCTCCACCTGCACCCCCTCCAGCCACTTTCCATCCTCCCCCTCCTATTACATCTGCACCCCCTCCAGCCACTTTCCATCCTCCCCCTCCTATTACATCTGCACCCCCTCCAGCCACTTTCCATCCTCCCCCTCCTATTACATCTGTACCCCCTCCAGCCACTTTCCATCCTCCCCCTCCTATTACATACCAGCAACCTCACCAGTACCAGCAACCTTCCCAGTACCAGCAACCTCCCCAGTACCAGACATCTCCCCACTTCCAGCAACCTGCCCCGTACCAAACTCCTTCCCCGTACCAAACTCCTTCCCCATACAACTTTCCATCAACATCATCTGCTCCTACAGTCCCTGCCCAACCCTCCACTCCACCGCCCACCACCTCTTCTGCCTCCCACATGTCCACCCATTCTGTAGCTTTTTCCACACCATCACCTCTAACTGTTCCTTCCCCACCACGATCCCAGTCCTCTCTCCACACTCCCATTGTCGAAGTGTCCCGCAGCCCCTCCAGCAGTATTTCCACCCCACACTACACCGAGTTATAATGTTTTTTTTGTAATAAAAATGCCCATTTGGTTGGTTTCAAACCTTTATTAAAAAAGTTTTTTTAACTTTAAAAACAGTTTACACAAAAAAAAAATATTTTAAATAAAAGTTAAATTATTGTTTACACTGGTTGTCTGTCATTTCTTTCTGCGGCGAAATATGTTTAAAAAAAAGGTTAAATACAGGGTATTTAAAAGGTAAAAAGGTATTCAAAACCAGGTATATAACTGTGGGTAAATTTTAGCTTTTTGCCACAGTTGTGTTCCTGGTTGTGTTTGAAGCAAAGTATTTCACCTGAAAAGTTGTGTTTATTGTTGGTGATTTCCTAACAATGTACACAACTTTTGTTAAAAGGTGAAATACTTTGCATAAAACACAACCAGGTACACACCTGTGGCCTAAAGGTACTGTCACACTTAGCGATGTACCAGCGATCCCGACCAGCGATATGACGCGGTCAGGATCGCTGGTACATCGCTAAGTGGTCGCTAGTGAGCTGCCACATAGGCAGATCTCACTAGCGACATCGCTGGGGACGGGGATCGCTACTTACCTGTCACACCAGGCGATCCTGCGTCCTCCCGCCCGGCTCCACGCGTCGCTCGTCCTCACAGCAGGAAGCGCCACAGGAAGCTGACGACGAGAAACAGTCCTGAAAGTTCTCACGCGATCAGCGATAAGCAGCGGGGGAGCCGGTCGCTGGTAAGTATCAGACACAGAGATATCGCTAGCAATATCGCTATAACGTCACTAGTTATAGCGATATTGCTAGCGATATCTCTTAGTGTGACATGCCCTTAAAGCTAAAAATAGCAAGACCATGACAAGATAGCCAACTTTGGTTGGCAAAGGTATATACTGTTGGTCCAGAAGGTACACAAGTTTGGTTAGGGCACAAATCTTTCACACTCTGTCATCCTGCCAGTGTACTCTGCCTTGAGGTGACATAAAGTATAGTGCAAAATTGTCCCTCATTACTGAAACCGTCACAGAACTTCTAGTGGTAATATTTCCAATGACAACATCCATCTTCGCCAGTAACTTGCTCTTCTCTCCAACCTGCACTTTCTCCTCTACAACCTGTCAAAGAAGGGCTGTAGGAACATGCTATATATAGTTTTCCAGTAGCCAATCCCGTTCGGAAGGCCACAAGGGTCAATTTTAAAAACCAGATCTGGCGTAATCCGTCGAAAAACGGATAGAAAAACGGATGAACCAGATGAGACGGATCCGGTTTTGTCTGTCAAGAACAAGACGGATCCGGCAGAAAACCGGATCCGGCACATCAGGTTTTACAAAACATTTGCCGGATCCGGCATTCCGGCACGACGCCGGATCGCGCCTGACGCCGAAAACCTGATGTGTGAAAGTAGCCTAACCGAGGCAATTTGTGTGTTGAAAACTCAGAAATGATTTGTTTGTTTTTTCAATATTCTGAATTATTTTTAGTATTTAAGGCAAAATACATATATGAAGCATTGTTTTAATGCTTGTGGACTATTTGTTTTTTTAATTTTGGTACAATTGTTTGGTAGAGTACATACATGCTAGTAAGTAATTTTTATGATTTTATATTTTGGCAAAATATAAGAAAAATGATAAATGTTAAAATGTTTTTTTTTCCATTTTTAGACCATTTTACAATTATAATACATAGAACTGATTGCTCTGGGTACAGTGATGCTCCATATCAGTCATATAATTTGTGTTCTGAATCTGTTATACAATGAGAATGGTCTGTCTAACCATACAGTGTATAGATGAATATGGTGTATCCGGACTTCTGTACTCTGCAGACCATGGCACATGAGATGTTGTAGTGATTTACCAGGGTAGAATAATGCCTCAGTCCTGCTCCTGACGACGTAGGCACAGTGGCGGTCAGAGTGCCATAACGGCACGGCACAGGCAGAAGTTTGGAACAGATTGTCAAGAAATTAAAATATCCCAAACAGACCGAACAGATGCCTACAAGCTTTAAGAAGACTCAAGCCTGAAGCATTCTTACACAAACACGTGCAAGTCAAATTGTTCATGCCAAGTGTAATTTCAGATGGTAGAAAATTAATTTTTTGTAACATCTTTAACAAGATTTTCATAACTAATTTCTGTCATTTGGAAATAATTTACTTCCACTGGCAGGAAAACTTCTGATATTTACCCAAAACATTTTCAGTAGTAACTGCTGTGTACCCTGAGGAGCCTCTCTTTTCATACAACCCCTGCAGGAAGATTGTTTACTCAACATATCAAAACTAAGAAAAGCTGCCTTTTCCTGCTGCGGTTACACAGAATTAGAGGGAATAAATTGCATCTGCTAAATCAACGATAAGAAATACTCTAATAATTGCATGCAATACATTAAACTGCATTACACCAAAATAACTGTTAAATAACAAAAAGGTACCACTATATATACAGTCATGGGTGAGTGTTGGCACCCTTGAATTTGTTCCAGAAAATTAAATATTTCTTCCAAAAAATTATTGCAATTGCGCATGTTTTGCTATACAAATGTTTATTTCCTTTGTGTGTATTGAAAAAAGCCAATTTGCATATCATTTCACACAAAACTCCAAAAATGGACTGGACAAAATTTTTGCCACAGTTCAAAAATTATGGGTAAACAACTTTATTTTAAGCATGTGATGATCATTCAAACTCAGCTAAGCAACACAGCGCGTGTTTGTGCACTGGGCGCAGCGCCAAAAGGGCACAGCGCCAGCAAAATCAGACCAGCGCACGATCAGCACACCAAACGCTAAGTAAAGGGTACGCTGATCGCATGCACAGTCATGCGATCGGAGGAGGAGATGACAGGAGGGGGCATGGTCGGGGGTGTGGCTTGCGGCGGCCCTGCGCTGCACCAAGAAACGTTAGTCTGAAACTAGCCTAAAAGGTGTGAGCAATATGAAAATCATACCAGAAACTAGATAAAAAAGGGAGAAGCTGACTCAATCTTTGCATTGTGTGTCTAAGTGAGCCACACTAAGCATGGAGAACAGAAAGAAGAGAAAAGAACTGTTCTGAGGACTTGAGATCCAAAATTGTTGAAAAATGTCAACAATATCAAGGTAAAAAGTCCATCTCCAGAGATCTTGATGTTCCTTTGTGCGCAACATAATCAAGAAGTTTACAACCCATGGCACTGTAGTTAATCTTCCAGGATGTGGACAGCAGAGAAAAATTAATGAAAGGTTGTAATGCAAGAAAGTCCAGATGGTGAATAAGCAACTCTGATCAATTACCAAACCCATTCAAGCTGCCTTTCAGGCTCAGGGTGCATCGGTGTCAGTGCAATCTATCAACATTTGAATGAAATTAAACACTATGGCAGGATACTTTTGAGAACCCCACAGCTGACACAGAGATATAGAAAAGCTAGACTGCAATTTGCCAAAATGTACATGAGTAAGCCAAAATCCTTCTTAGAAAGCATTTTGTGGACAGATGAAGCCAATATAGAGCTTTTTGGTAAGGCACATTATTCTACTGTTTACCAAAAATAGAATAAGGCCTACAAAGAAAAAACACTGTACCTACAGTCAAACATGATGGAGGGTCAAAGATGTTTTTAGGTTGTTTTGCTGCCTCTGGCACTAGGTGTATTGACTGTGTGCAAAGCATCATGAAATCAGAAGATTACCAAAGGATTTTTGGGTCGCAATGTAGTGTCCAGTGTCAGAAAGTTGGGTTTGCATACTAGGTCATGGGTCTTTCCAACAGACAATAACTCCAAACATACTTCAAGAAGCACCCCATGCACTTCAAGAAGAAATTGATTGAAACAAGGGGCTGGAGAGTTCTGAAGTGGCCAGCAATTAGTCTGGATCTAAATCCTATTGAGAAACAACCTGTGGAGAGTTCTTAAAATTGCTATTGGGAGAAGGCAACCTTCACATATGAGATACAGTTTCCAAAATAAAAGTGGTCCAAAATTTCAGCTGAGAGGTGTAAGAAGCTTGATGATGGTTATAGGAAGTGATTGATTGCAGTTATTTATTCCAAAGAGTATGCAATCAAATATTAAATTGACAGTGCAAATAATTTTGTCTGGTCCATTTTGGAGTTTTGTGTGAAATTATTTCCAATTTGTCTTTTTTCTCTGCTTTCTTTGTGTCATTCCAATCCACATAAAGGAAATGTATATGTCTAATAATTTTCTGGGAGAAATACTTCTTTTTCTGGAACAATTTCAAGGGTGCCAACACTTTCAGCCTTGACTGTTTGAAAAATATGAGGGATTGTTGTCTCATGCACTACACAACCAGTACTGTCCAGAAATTCCTGCATCTCATTTATTGTTGATGTAGACCT
The DNA here is from genome assembly GCF_039654945.1 of Dendrobates tinctorius. Taxonomy (NCBI): domain Eukaryota; kingdom Metazoa; phylum Chordata; class Amphibia; order Anura; family Dendrobatidae; genus Dendrobates; species Dendrobates tinctorius. The sequence continues at coordinate 66,592,193 of NW_027361707.1, forward strand.
CTTGGCAGCCTCCTGCATCAATTTTTTTTCTTGACTTTTCATTAATTTTTGGAGGACAGCCAGTTCTACGTAATATTACTGTTGTGCCAAATATAAAGACCGTCTACACAGATCTCCATGATATCTAGTGCCTTAGAATTTTTTTTGCACCCGTCTTTTAACTGAAAACTTCCAACAGTGAGATCCCTTTGTTGTGTTTTAAGCTGTTTATGGACCATGGGTTTTGCTGTACAATGCAACTAAGAAAATGTCAAGAAAATCTTACTAGAACAACTAAACTTTACAGTATATGAGGTTCCCACGAACTGTGCACTTCTGGTCCAACCACAATATTTCTCTGGGTTTAAGATCAAAACTTTGACTTGGTAATTCCAAAAATTAGAGCTATTGCATGAGGTATCAAGGCTCCCAGCATAGAAGGCTTACACCGTTCCCTTAACAACCTGGCCTTCATTGACACTTCAATTCAAAGCTGTAAATTCTGGCCCAGAGCCAGATACTTCAAGCAAGGCCTATGAGAGACTGGTGCTCTTCTATTAGCAAATTTCTACTTTGGGTCAATTGATACCACTTTTGAAGGTGTCTGCCCCTAACTTTATCTGTTTGGGAAGCTTTTTGCCACCCCTTAAGGTGTTGGGTATACATTTGGCTTGGCCTCCCATTGAATATTATGGGCTTTGGAACCATTCTTTTGTAGAATGACTTGTGTGCTGTGGGTCATATGACCCAGCTCATGGATAGATGTGCTGATATATTCCTTTAGAATTTGCAGAGAAAATTCAGAATTCATTGTTTCCATCAATCATGGTAAATTGGCCTTATGCAGAAACACAGGGTCAAAGCATGGTGCTTCAACCACTACCATATTTCACAAAAGGTATAGGCGTATGCTACAATGCAGTATTTTTCATTTTCCAAATATAATTCTTTTGGTTTAAATTAAAAAAACTATTCTGGTTTAATCCATCCACAAAACATTGTTCCAATAGCCTTCTGGCTTGTCCAAGAGATCTTGAACAAACTGCAGAAGGACAGCAATGTTCTTTTTGGAGAACAGTGACTTTCTCCATGCAATCTAGCTACTGTATGAACCGCATCATTGTTTCTGTGTCCTCATGGTGGACTAATTAACACTAACTTTATCTAATATGAGAAAAGCCTTTAGTTGCTTAGAGGTTACCTTGTCTTCTTTTGTGACCCCCTAGACTATTATACAGTTGTGCTCAAAAGTTTGCATACCCCGGCAGAATTTTTGCTGTCTTGGCCTTTCTTCCAAAAATTTGAATGATAAGCCTTTTTTTTCTCCACTTATGGCTAGTGGTTGGGTGAAGCCATTTATTGTCAAACTACTGTGTTTTCTCTTTTTAAATCATAATGACAATCCAAAACATTCAAATGACCCCGATCAAAAGTTCATATACCCCATTTCTTAATACCGTGTATTGCCCCCAGTTGTTGTTGATGAGGTTCTTTATTTTCTCAGATGGTAAAGCTGCCCACTCTTCTTGACAAAAGGCCTCCAGTTCCTATAAATTCTTGGGCTGTCTATTATGAACTGCGCACTTGAGATCTCCCCAGAGTGGCTCAATGATATTGAGGACAGGAGACGAACATGGCCACTCCAGAACCTTTACTTTGTTCTGCTGTAGCCAATGACAGGTCGACTTGGCCTTGTGTTTTGGATTGTTGTCATGTTGGAACATCCAAGTACGTCCCATGCACAGGTTCCAGGCTGATGATTGCAAATTTGCCTCCAGTATTTGCTAATAATGTGCTGCATTCATCTTTCCTTCAACTTTTACCAAGTTTCATGTGCCTTTATAGCTCACACATCCCCAAAACATCAGCGATCCATGTCCGTGCTTTACAGTAGGAATGGTGTTCCTTTCATCATAGCCCTTGTTAACCTCTCTCCAAATGTAACATTTATGGTTGTGGACAAAAAGTTACATTTTGGTCTCATGACTCCAAATTACCTTGTTCCAGAAGTTTTGATGCGTGTTTTGTCAGTGCTGTTTTGCATATTGTAGGCAAGATACTTCATGGCATTTGCACAGTAATGGCTTTCTTCTCGCGACTCAACCATGCAGCCCATTTTTCTTCAAGTGCCTCCTTATTGTGCATCTTGAAATAGCCACACTGCTAGTATTCAGAGAGTCCAGTATTTCAGCTGATGTTATTTGTGGGTTTTTCTTTGCATCACGAACAATTTTCCTGGCAGCTGTGGATGAAATTTTTGTTGGTCTACCTGACCGTGGATTTGTTTTTACAGAGTCCCTGATTTTTAATTTGTTAATCACAGTTTGAATGCTGCTGACTGGCATTATCAGTTCTTTGGATATCTTTTTGTATCCCTTTCTTGTTTTATACCATTCAACTACCTTTTCCCGTAGATCTGTTGACAGTTCTTTTGCTTTCCCCATGGCTCACAATCCAGAAACGTCAGTGGCTGGATGAAAGATGCAAGAGTCTGTCTGTATCTCAGAAACTCACTCAGCTTTTATGCACACACTGATTACAAGCAAACAGATCACAGGTGAGGATGTTAACTTTAGTAGTCATTCAAACCCATTTGTGTCAACTTCTGTGTTATCAGGCCAAAATCACGAGGGTATGTGAACTTTTGATCAGAGTAATTTGGATGTTTGGGTTGTCATTATGATTTAAAAAGAGAAAACACAGTAGTTTGACAATAAATGGCTTCACCCAAACACTACCCAATAGTGGAGATAAAGTTTTGGTGTTATCATTCATATTCTCCGGAAAAAGGCCAAGAAAGCTAAAATTCTGCCGGGGTATGTAAACATTTGAGCATTGCTTTTGGAGGTACAGTTCAGTATCTTTGTTGGTTGACCACTTTTAGCGAGGATAATAATGAACTTTAATTTTTTCCATTTGTACATTCTTCCTGTCGATTGGCAGAATCCAATTTCTTTAGGTTTTAGTTTTTTATCCTTTTCCAGCGTGATCAGCATCAACAACTCTTCTTCTGAGGTACTCTAAGATCTCCTTTGTTTGTAACATAGTAACATAGCTTTGAAGGCTGAAGGAAGACCTTATGTCCATCTAGTTCAGCCTATTTTTAGTGCAGCTGTTCTGCATTGTTGATCCTGGGGAAGGCAAAAAACCCACAGAGCAGAAGCCAATTTTCTCCATAGGGAAAAAATTCCTTCCCCTAAGCTGGGTCAACCATCTACCTATAATATTCTGTTATTCATAACCTTCTATACTGTTACAAGAAAAACATCCATTCCTTTCTTAAATTCATTCAGTGAGTTAGCCATCACCACTTCCTCAGGAAGAGAATTCCAGAGCCTCACTGCTTTTACCGTGAAGAACCCTCTTCTATGCTGGTGCAGAAATTGTCTTTCCTCCAGATGAAGACAATGCCCCCTTGTTCTTGTCACAGTCCTTGGTACAAACAGTTCATTGGAGAGATCTCTGTATTGCCCTCTGATATACTTGTACATATATATTAAGTCTCCCCTAAGTCTTCTCTTTTCTAGAGTAAATAGACCTAATTTTGATTACCTTTCTGGGTATTGTAGTGAACCAACTCCGTTTATCATTTTAGTAGCCCGCCTTTGAACCCTTTCAAGTTCAGTAACGTCTTTCTTGAGCACCGGCGTCCAAAATTGCACACAATAGTCCAAGTGTGGTCTGACGAGTGATTTGTACAGAGGGAGAATTATGTTTTCATCTCGTGTCCCCAGACCTCTTCTAATGCATCCCATGACCCTATTTGCTTTGGTGGCAGCTGCCTGACACTGGGCACTCCAATTTAGCTCCTGTCAATTGTGCTATGATACACTTTAACAGAGCCTTATTATTTAAATAAAATAGGTCGACAACTCATACCTAACTATCATCTTATTGATTGAAAACACTAGATTCTAATTTCACATTCAAATCATCTTCAAATCCTACAGGAAAGATATATATCTTTTAATGGCTAACTGAAAAGATGGTAACAAATTGCAAGCTTTCGAGACTACTCAGGTCTCTTTATCAGGCATTGACTAATACAAAATCTGAAGAGTCACATATTTATGCACAACACAACACAGAAAAAATGCAATAGATAAGACAAGTGACGTGAAGCAGAACTATCATTATGGAAGAGGGAAAAACATAAATATTGAACCAGTTCATAGATAAGGAGTCTGGATGTGGATGTTTTATGGTCCTCTGATTGCGGTCTGGTTCTGTGTTGTGATGCCCACACAAGGTCTTAGGAGCAAATTCCTTAATTGATGTAATGGATTGAGTGGAGTTGTTTAGAGTTGTATTCTTAACTGACTACATATTTTACCTATGAATTTAGAATTTAGAATTTTGAAAATGAGTGATCAGTCCTGGCTGGTAAGAAAGCAGATTTCTCTGCTATGATACTGTGGATCTATTGTGTTTTAGCTCAACAGTACAGTAGATATCAGCATAGTTGAGCAATATAGAAGAGCCCAGCAAAATAACGAGTGGAGTTGTTTAGGTCAGCTGAGTTGCGTTGATCAGTAGCTCACCAGGTCAATGTTGCAGACCTAAGCATTACAGCAGAGTTGAGTAGGTCAGTAGACACACTGTGGAGATGTAGCAGAGTCTAGAATTATAGTCCAACCTTATGGTGGAATTGTAGCATGTGACGATCCACTCCTGAGCTCACCTGTAAGGCCCGAGGGTATGCAATGGAAACCTGACTACTGAAAGAACAGATAAAGATGGCGAATATGAGAGCAAGCAAAGCTCGGCGTTCCATACAAGAGTGGTGAGAAACAGCAACTTTGTGCTAATGTGTTTAGGAAGGTAAGAAAAGCTGACAGTTTTTGAAGGCATATGACCAAGCGACTCACATTATGATTACTCTAAATAATTGTAATGTAATACTATATTTTCCAGGCAATAGCCACTGCAGTAAAAAATGTCAAACTATGGCCTCCTCTGGCAAAATCAGCTTTTTACTGGGGATCTCAGGGGCCTGACTCACCACATACAACCATGGGAGTTTTCATCTGAAACTGTTTGAAACACTCCCCTTAAAGTAATTTTACTACAAAGTACATTTAGGGGAGTGTTTCAAACACTCAGAGTCTGTGTGAGCGATGAACAGAGGATTGTATTGCATTGCAGGGGATGTTGTATTTTATGTGCATGCATGTAAAAAGAATAAAATAAAATATGTTGGGCATCCTTTAAGTTTTCCTAGGATACGACCACTCCCTCGTATTCTAATCATTGCATTACTGCACTTAGTGTAGACTCATGCTGAGGAAATGGCCAAATAACTGCTCTCGAGAAATGGATCGATGAAGAGCTATACCTGTGGATGGTAACATTGAGCACAGCTTGTAAGAATAAAATGTGACTCTGAGCAGGATTTAGTCTACGTTTTATTACATCATTTCGTAGAAATATTAGTGTTTGTTATTGCCCACAGTGAAAATCTATGTAACATGTTATATGGTGTTTGGAATAGCAGGCTGTAAATATGTATCGTCATCCATACACAAAACTAAACTCATATAATGTGATATATTTAATAGCGATTTTTATTATGTTTTGCTCATATAAAGAATATTATGGCTTGAAAAGCCATAAATCCCACTGCCTAAGTCAGCTGCTGTATTATGTTCTCCAAGCACAACCATAAATTTCCTGCTGTCCGGCCATGAAAATTATCTCTGGACTCTTTTCAAGTCATTTTTATGTATTTATTGTGCTCAGTGGCATACCATTACTTCAGATATACTGCACCATTGGGTCAATGAAACAGGAACGTATTTACTGTTTGTAGTCGTTTCACAGTTAGGCGGGTTTCACACATCTGTGACTCATGGACCGTTCTCACATCGGAATACCTGGCCCCACCATCGGATCTCCCGACCTCAGCCAACAGCTTCATGTGTTCCGAAGAAGCAGTTAGCTTAGGTCTGGAGACAGGTCAATGCAAGAATGGTTCATTTTCCATGGACATGTGAAACCGGCCATCTCCTGAAGACTGTAGGTGATGATGACCTGGAAATTTTTAGATTGTGATCTTTCTTGTGTCATTTTAGTTTTGAATGATTTAGAAAAAGAAACCTAAAAGGATTGATAATTAGAGATAGGTGGATCGAATCACACCGGTCAGTAGTCTCTAGCTGGACGTGAGACTGCAAAATCTCACTCTCCGAGGTCCCCAACATGGCTTTTGATTAGTTGAACTGGTACATTGTCATCTGCGTGTCAGCAATAGTGACATGTCACGGATCACAGAAAGGAAGAGATTCGCGAGTCTTCTGTCTAACAGCTAGAGACAACTAACCTGGCCGATGGACTGGATTCCCGCAAGTCTATTCTCTCATCACTATTGTTAACCTATAACTAAGATAGGTTATTAATATTATATTTTTGCATGATATTCACTGGAATAGTACAATGCTCAAATGCTTAGCATGGCCAACAAAATGGAAGTAGACTTTATCAGATATGAGAGTAACAATTTTTTTAATATATTTTTTTTATTTTTATCCCCTTCACCTTTGAGCTTGTCTTCACCAAATTTCACAATTCTGACCAGTGTCAATTTAGTATGAAATAATTCACAGGGACACTGATTATAAGACAAATAAAAGGTAATATAATCAACATAATCCGCAATCAAGTCTTAATCCAATGGGGATAAAGTAAAGAAGAGACTCCTGAAATGATATATGGTAAATAAAGAAAATTGGAGTGCTGACTTCATAAAATAAACACGATTTTATCAATACAATTATACATAGCGTAACATATCAAACAAAGATGTAAAGGTAGGTAGAGATAGCATCCACAATAAGTGCCCCAGGAATGAGAGATTTTGGGGGTTAAATGGCCCGGGCAGCATGGGCACCACTCCTGGCTATGACAGCCAGGGGTCGGCTTTCACTTAAGCCAAGCTCATGGCGGAGATCGTGCAGGTACTGCTTCTGTGCCCACTAGATCACCATGACATAAATTTAAGTCAAATGTCATGAAGGGGTTAAGCTGGGTAAAGGGATGATTAAATTCAATCCTTTTTGCACTTTTTTAAAAACATTTTCTTTTTACCATTTTTTTAATTCCCCCTAGGAAGACTTGAATTTGTGTTTGTTTGATTGCTTCATCTATATACTGTGATATTACAGAAAATGATGGTATAAAAAAAAAAAACTAGGTATCAAACGGAAACTAAGATTGAAGAGATGTCTGCCTTCAGCGGGCCCTCTGTTGCCATGATAATGCGTCAGCACTATATGTCACAGAGGGGGGATGTTAACCAGTGCACGCTCACAACAGCAAACAGTCAATTTAGATACCACTGTCACAGGTTCAACATGTGTCAGGTTCGGTGCAGGCTCAAGTCCTGAGCTAGCACCATATAATGTCACCTGACATAGGATATACTGTTATGTCTTACATCAGGAAGATGTTAAACAGCTTTTGGTGAGATTGATGGGAGGTCTGAGTGTCAAAACCGAATAATGTAATATTGATGGCCTACTGTAAGAAGTATTAAAATTCCAGACAACCCCTAAAAGCGACTCTTGGCCAATGTATTGGTTTGTTTAGGAGACTTAAGGGCATGAGACAATCCTCTCCAACTCTAAGTAACTATATCAGTTACCACCCATCTTGTCCGAAAACAAACACAACTAGGATCTCGACAAAAGAACATGACACAAAGTTCCGATTTCTGCATATAGTAAACAGTGGCTGTATTCTGCTAAAAGCATTCATTTCCATCTAGCCCTTCAACACTAGCATTTTGTACATTTCCATTTGGGGCAATATTATGAATTTACACATAATGCACAGCATCAAAGACTGTAAGATATAAGATGGTGAACCATTTTTTATCTTGGGAAAGAAAAAGAAAAATTAATACAGATAAACTAGTAGGACTCCAAGTTTATTGTGAATTGTGCCTCATAGCTTCATGCCACGTCAGAGCTCTTTGTTGGAGACATACTAGAAGAAATGTATCAAGACTCTTTAGTTCATAGTTGCTCAGGAGAAGACAGATAAGAGTTACAATCTCTGTTAAATGAGTTACCTGTCAAATACACTGCAGCCATCTATGTACAATGTGACATAGAGGCTGTAGATGGTCCAACATTTTAAACGAAACCCTAGTCTAAAAATTATTTTTAGCCCGAAATGCAGGCATTTAACTTGGAAAAAAAATTGCCCACAGGGAGGTTGGTCACTTTCTAGTCAAAAATGTTTCTAGTTTCTAAAATGTTCTAAGCTGTTGTGTTCTGATGTAAGTCAATCACTCATTTGCTTACACCTGTGCCGCACTTTAGGGCCTCCCACTGCTCATGGATCGGCTGTATAGAAAGTAGAAAGGTGAAGAGAAGCTATGCCACTTTCCATAGGAGTCAAGATTGCAGCTATACCAACATGATCACCTTTCAAGGCTGCCTGCTCTTCTGCATGGCACGCTGGTTAATCATGTTCAACTCACTTGTAGATAGAGGCAACAAAACCTCCTGAATCTGTGCCTGTGCACAAATGGATGCAGTCAGAGGACAACCAGGAGAGGTGTCCCATTGATAAATGACATGATTGCAGTCATCCTGAGTCCTATTAATGGTCATTTTCTGCTGCCCATTATTTATGCCAATGATCTATGGGGGTGAGGAAGGATATTAATGATTGGCCATGAAGGAAAAAGAGAGAATTGTCAGCAATTCCACTGGTAAAATATTGAATATTTATTTCAAATACATTTAAAAAAGTATTCCTATATGGAAACACTGATGCATTTCTTGCACTCAGTATGCCCTTAGTTAAACTGACACGTTTCTAGCTCTAAGTATGTCCTTAGATAACTAAGGGCGCACTTAGTGCCAGAAACCCGTTGTTTTTTTCTTCCATATGGGAACACTTTTTCTCCGTTTTTCCTGCATGGTGTCATGACTCAGAAAGGGGTGGTTCTGGCTCCGTCCTGGTCAGGTCAGGGTTAAGTCTGTCCGCCTCTCTTTGGTTCTGGGGCGGCTATTTAATGCTGGTAGTTCCTGGGTTCAGTGTCGGTGATACTTCCACTCACTCGGTTTGAGATTGCTGACCCAGGTTACTCTCTGTATCGTTGTTCCCTGCATGTGTCTGTTTGCTTTGTATGATCCGGTTTTCCCCCTGACTACTGTCTCTGTCTTTCTGCTTGGTACTGATTCGTCCCTCCTTGTTATCTGACTCCTTGGCTTGCCTCTGGTTACTTGTCTGTCTTGTCCCTGGTTACCTCGTTCCCGTCTGGCTTCTGAACCTTGGCTTTGCTCTCTGACTACGTTATTGGTTTTGTCCTTTGTATCCTATGCCCTCGGTCAGCTTCCTGTCCTCGCGAGGGGTAGCTACGCCCCTTGCGGTTACGTCACCAGCTAGCTCCGCCCCTGTGATCATGTGACTGGCTAAGCTCAGGTTCTGTGCGCACTTCGTTCCTCGGTCTCCACACACGCTGTCTAGTGGTGCACCAACCCACTTAGCACCCCCAGGTGTAACCCCATTGACACTTTCCCTATTCCACTACACATGAACTCTACTCTTCACCCACAGGATTCAGCACCCAAGGAAACTGTTGAAGTGTGGAAAGCTCTCTTTCTTTTCTCTTGCTGTAATGATTGGTTATGTTAGAACACAACGAATAGACCAGTGTCCAACCCGTATAACATCATGTATATATAACGACTGCAATCCGAAAGATGTTTCACACCAATAATATGAACGGTAATTCTTTTATCTGGTCTCAAAGAATCTGGCAGGTTTTTTTGGCTGGGTTGTGCCTTTCTGATCCTTTGCACTAGTCTTGTTTGCCAAGAGGGTGTGGTCTTGATGATGATGCCCAGATAGGAAAGTTGATGTCTACACCTTTGAGCAAACAGGACTATATTTACAGGAAAAAGGTGGACATTTATCTGAAATGGAGAGATGTAAGAGCAAGAAAAACATCTGATTTGGTGGAACAGTGGCACTTAGACCAGTAAAAAACAAATTCCACATTTATAGCAAGTGACGAGTCCTCTATAAAACCCTTTTCCAAACAAATTGTTTTCTGTATCTCAGGAGGAGACAGATCTGCTCCAAGCCCGTTTATTTCTCCTAGTTGCCATTAGCCGGTGTGGACTGGGTTACCTTTCCAGACAGATACATTTATTACAGTGACTTTCGAGCTTTAGTTTAGAAGCCGAAAATCAGCAATAAAGCTACACTCCCACTTCACACATTTCCTGCTTTTCTAATAAAGAAAACATTTCCCACTCAAATAATCAATAAACACGTTAACGGCTTGAAGCAGAAAATCCATCTCAATTTTTAGCTAGAAAAATCTTACAAAACTGAAAAATGTATCTTCTGTAGCAATGATCTTCAACCCCCTAACTCCAAATGTTGAAAAACTACAGCTGCCAGCATGCCCTGCAGGGAGTTGTATTTTTGCAACAGCTGGAGAAACACTGGTTGGCGACTACTTCTCCATAGTGTAACTCTCATGGGAAAATTCTGAGTTTTATACTATGACTCAAGAAAATATTTGTGTCATGTCGTGTCGAGCCGGAGATACCAATGGCCTTCATCTCAGAGGAAGGATAGCCCCAGTGGCTGTACGTCGGTGCGACTGGCTTCACAACATTAAAATGAATACACAGGTTGGTCCGCTGATTTATCCACTGTAAGCTGTATTCACACTGCTTCATTCGGTGCCACCGAAGTGATTCATTTCCATTGCCGTTGCTAAGCCTAATTATCCCAATTCCACAGGGATCGCGATATGTCAGATGTAAACTGTGCTAATTCTATTTCGCAGGGGCTGCTCGGAGAAAAGTATGGAACCATCCGAATCCCTGGGGAAGTCGAGTCGTCGGAGTTTGAAATGATTCTGGATGCTGCCATTGAGGCCAAGCTGGATACAAGGACTCTGGAAGAATGGTACTGCAGAGATGAAAATGCTGTGCCTCCTGCGTATTACCTCAGGCCAAAGTCAGAACTACTGAAGAATCATCACAATCCTGTGAGTACAAATTGCCAGCACGAGGTCATTCACCTGTGAACATTTGCTCCGTGATCCGCTCCATGCACATGAATCAAAATTGTTATGAAGAGTAAAAAAAATAGTTTTTACAGTTTACAAGGTTGTTTTTTATTTGCTGCAAGGACAGTATTTGTATTTATCAGAGGCAAAAAATATTACTTTCTGGATTTTGTATACCATGGAAGGAATTTAGTAAGAATGTCGTTTCATCCACTATTCAGACAATAGTAATTTTTTTCTCAAAATGCAAAAATCTATCCGATCTTCATCAGTGTTTTGGATCCGACTTTCATTAGTGTTTTGGATCCGACTTACATCAGTGTTTTGGATCCGACTTTCATCAGTGTTTTGGATCCGATTTTCATTAGTGTTTTGGATCCAACTTTCAGCAGTGTTTTGGATCCAACTTTCAGCAGTGTTTTGGATCCGACTTTCAGCAGTATTTTGGATCCGATTTTCATTAGTGCTTTGGATCCGACTTTCAGCAGTGTTTTGGATCCGATTTTCATTAGTGTTTTGGATTCTACTTTCAGCAGTGTTTTGGATCCGATTTTCATTAGTGTTTTGGATCCAACTTTCAGCAGTGTTTTGGATCCAACTTTCAGCAGTGTTTTGGATCCGATTTTCATTAGTGCTTTGGATCCGAATTTCAGCAGTGTTTTGGATCCGATTTTCATTAGTGTTTTGGATCCTACTTTCAGCAGTGTTTTGGATCCGACTTTCAGCAGTATTTTGGATCCAACTGTCCGCAGTGTTTTGGATCCCACTTTCAGCAGTGTTTTGGAACCGACTTTCAGCAGTGTTTTGGATCCGATTTTCATTAGTGCTTTGGATCCGACTTTCAGCAGTGTTTTGGATCCAATTTTCATTAGTGTTTTGGATCCAACTTTTAGCAGTGTTTTGGATATGACTTTCATTAGTGTTTTGGATCCGACTTTCACTAGTGTTTTGGATCCGACTTTCAGCAGTGTTTTGGATCCAACTTTCAGCAGTTTTTTGGATCCGATTTTCATTAGTGTTTTGGATCTAACTTTTAGCAGTGTTTTGGATCCGACTTTCATTAGTGTTTTGGATCCGACTTTCAGCAGTGTTTTGGATCCGACTTTCATTAGTGCTTTGGATCCGACTTTCAGCAGTGTTTTGGATCCGATTTTCATTAGTGTTTTGGATACAACTTTTAGCAGTGTTTTGGATCCGACTTTCATTAGTGTTTTGGATCCGACTTTCAGCAGTGTTTTGGATCCGACTTTCATTAGTGCTTTGGATCCGACTTTCAGCAGTGTTTTGGATCCAATTTTCATTAGTGTTTTGGATCCAACTTTTAGCAGTGTTTTGGATCCGACTTTCATTAGTGTTTTGGATCCGACTTTCAGCAGTGTTTTGGATCCGACTTTCATTAGTGTTTTGGATCCGACTTTCAGCAGTATTTTGGATCCGATTTTCATTAGTGTTTTGGATCCAACTTTTAGCAGTGTTTTGGATCCGACTTTCAGCAATGTTTTGAATTCGACTTTCATTAGTGTTTTGGATCCGACTTTCATTAGTGTTTTGGATCCGACTTTGATTAGTGTTTTGGATCCGACTTTCTTTAGTGTTTTGGATCCGACTTTCAGCAGTGTTTTGGATCCGACTTTCAGCAGTGTTTTGGATCCGACTTTCAGCAGTTTTGGATCCGACTTTCAGCAGTGTTTTGGATCCAATTTTCATCAGTGTTTGATTTGTTTAATTTTAACCATTTTTATCAGTGATTTTCTCTGATGAAAAAAAAAGAAATAAATATATTTCGTATCTTCCCCTACCGGTTGCAATCACACGATGGCAGATGGATGACAATGTCTGTTGTTTGTGAATTTTAATAGACCCCAATTTATCCAAGTGTTTTCATCAGAAATCTGGCATAAAGCACTTTGATATGTCGCTAAATTCGAGTTTGCGCAAAAATTTTGCAACTTTTTGATATTTTCACGCCAGGTTTGACCAGCGCCACCAAAATGAGCAAAGATGGGGTGTGACAGGGGAGTTTCACCTCAGTTATTCTATTTCAAGGTGTGCTCTGGTGTACATTATGCCAGAAATCTTACTCCAGTCATTCATTTTATTCCCCTTTGGCACAGCCTCTCAGTTTATTCCTCCCATCTGCACAGCCCCTCAGTTTATTCCCCATCTGCACAGACCCACATTTTATCCCCCTCTGCGCAGCCCATCAGTTTGTTTTCAAGAGCAAGGCTATGCAGAGCCAATTGAGATTAAAGTATACAAGCCCATGATGAACCTCCGCTTAATTCACTGTCTATGGGACTGCTGGAGGAAGACAAGTCTGATATTAGCTATTTCCAAGAGTCTCATAGAGAATGAATGGAGCAGAGGTCAAGCATGTGCACCAATGCTGCATTCTAGTCGGGAATCTGCAAAGCCCCATTTCAGGGTTCTCTGCGGATTCAAGAGATCAAATTGCCAGAGAACAGTAAGTCATCCTCTATCCTATAGTCATGGAATAACTTTGGATTCTGGGAATCTCTAAGTGTGGTATTCCCAGTAACTTTGGCATGATTCCCTGTGATAAGCCTTTTAGGTAGTGACAGCAGCCGGCCCGGTCCTGTCAGTCACCCTTATTTCAGCTTTGATATTACTCATTTTCCATTCTCATATTGCAGGTTAAGACATAAGTAAACATTGCCGACAGGGGGCTGCAGTTTTATCAAATAGATTGGTTTCCATTTCTTCACTCTCCTCTTAACATCTTAGGGCCCCGTCACACATAACGACTTACCAGTGATCCCGACAACGATATCAACGTGTCAGGATCGCTGGTAAGTCGCTATTTGATCGCTGGTGAGCTGTCAAACAGACGCACGTCCCTTGGATACCCGATGTGTACGTTAGTTACCAGCTGATCGCTGGTCTCCCGCCTGTCACACGCAGCGATGCGTGCTGGCCAGCGGGAGACCAGCGACCAAAGAAAAGTCCTGGGCTTTCCTACAGTGATACCGGCAGGGGGCTGGACGCTGATCGCTGTCACACACAGCGATCTCGCTGGTGAGATCGTTGTTGTGTCACAAAACTTGTGACTCAGAAGCGATCTCACTAGCGAGATCGCTATGTGTGACGGGGCCTTTAGAGTTTCTGTATTTACATGTTCAATATTAGTTCAAAATCAATGAGCTTTAGTGAGAGAGTAGAATCATTATTTCTAGCTATCTCTCTGTAATAATGACTATATCGCAGAGCAGATGTAATCATTACTGAGAACATATCATGCCATATCAGCATTAAAGTACTTGCACTGACTGCTATACTGTAATTTGTGTTTTTTATTCTCCTTTTGACCTTGTGTTTCATATATAGGTTATTTTCCCGTTCTTACTCTGTGGCGCTAATATTTAACTCAAATGTCTGTTACATAACCTTGCAGGGGTTCTGCCTGTTTAATAAGTAGCCTGCAATTTAATGAGTTCCCAATAGATCATGTTTCTTTGTGTAATGTTGATACAATAAATTAAGTGTTATGCGTTTGACTATGCAGAAAAAAAACCAGTGGATTACTGCTTTCATTACTTTTAATGAGCGTTATATTATGTGTATACAGAAAAGTTGCTTTCGCTGTATTACATTCAAGATGTAATCTAATAAAGCCACCCTGAATCTACAGTAATGGCCAAAAGTTTGAGACTAATGTAAAAGAAATTGTTAAGTAAAATGCAGGTGATATTACTTTATCATGTTGGCTTGAATAATAAAAACAGACTGGTTGCTTTAAAAGGGGGCTTGTACTTGAAATCGTTGTCTAGTTCTGTTAACTACTTACCTGCAAGGAAATACATGCAATCATTATTGCTTTGCATCGAAAGGGATTTACAGACGAGGACATTGCTACTTGTAAGATTCCCTAAAAATCAACCATTTATCAGATAAACAAGAACTTCAAAGAGAGAGGTTCCATTGTTATGAAGAAGACATAAGGGCACCGTAGAAAGTCCAATAAGTGTCAGGACCATCTCCTAAAGAGGATTTAGCTACAGAATCTATTAAACACCAGATAACTTGCTCAGGATTAACAGCACACAAATGTTAGTGCATCAGCATGCACAGTGAGGTGAACGCTTTTGGAGGCTGGCCTGGTGTCAAGAAGGGCAGTAAAGAAGCTACCTCGCTCCAAAAAAAACATCATGGACAGATTGAAATTCTGCAGGAAGTACAAGGATTGGACTACAGAGGACATTGGTAAAGTTATTTTTTCTTATGAAGGCCCCATTCAGACTGTTTGGGACAATCTGGAAGAACGATTGTCTGGAGAATAAAAGGTGAGCGGCACTACCAGAAGTCCTGTGTCATGCTAACATTAAAAGCATCCTGAGTAGAGTTGAGCAACTTTGGTCGGATCGGGTTTCATGAAGCAAAATTTGAGTCGGATGAAACTGGTCCGACTAAGGCAAAAAAAAGTCGGCGTTTCGTCCGAAACCCGACCCCAATGCAAGTCAATGGGGAATAAAAGTCTGCATTGAGTGCATGAATGTCATCCGCTCAATGCTGACTTTTATTTCCCATTGACCTGCATTGGGGTCGGGTTTCGGACGAAACTCCGACTTTTTTTGCCATAGTCGGACCAGTTTTATCCGACTCAAATTTTGTTTCATGAAACCCGATCCGACCAAAGTCACTCAACTCTAATCCTGAGACCATTTATGAGTGGGGTTACTTTTAATCCATGGAGTGGGCTCATTGCCTAAGATGACTGTCATGAATAAAGAATGGTATCTAATCTTTCTACAAGAGCAACTTGTCGCAATGATCCAGGAGCAATTTGGTGATGAAGAACACTTTTTCCAGCATGATGGAGGATATGTCACAAGGCAAAACTGATAATTAACTGTTTCAGTGAACAAAACATTAGAATTTTTGGTCTAGGGTCAGGAAACACCTCATATCCCAACTCCATTGATCTCCTGCCATAGAAACAACTGACATCCACAACTACCACAAAAGACTTCAGGCTGTCATTGATGTTAGAGGGGGCAATACACGGTATTAAGAAATGGGGTATGTGAACTTTTGATCAGGGTCATTTGGATGTTTTGGGTTGTCATTATGATTTAAAAAGAGAAAACACAGTAGTTTGACAATAAATGGCCTCACCCAACCACTAACCATGAGTGGAGAAAAAGTTTTGGTGCTATCATTCATATTCTCTGAAAAAAGACAAGAAAGCAAAAATTCTGCAGAGGTATGTAAAATTTTGAGCCCAACTGTATGAATGGCAATATGGGGGTCATTATTATATTTGGAAGGCTATATCGGTGCCATTATACTATATGAAGGGCTATGTGGGGCCAATTATACTATGTGGGGCCATTATAATATTTTGAAGACTATGTGGGGCCCATTATACTATACGAAAAGATATGTGGGGCCCATTATATTATGTGGGGGTCATTATATTATTTAATGAGCTATGTTCGGCCCACTAAACTATGTGGTGGCCATACTATTTGAAGGGCTATGTGTGGGACCATTATAATATTTGGAGGTCTATGTGGTTGCCTTTCTACTTAAAGGAGGGCTATGTGGGGCTATTATATTGTGTGCAGGGCTATGTGGGGGGCAGTATACTGTTTTCAGGGCTATGTGGGGGCCATTAAACTGTTTTCAATGCTTTGTGGGGGGGCAATTTTACTGTTTGACGTGCTAGTGGGCAATTATACTGTATGTGAGCAATTATAAACTGTGAAGATTTGTGTGGGGTCTATCATACAGCATGGACAGCTGTGTGGAGGCCATTATGCTGTTTGGAGGGTTATGTGAGAGCCATTATACTGTTTGGAGGACTATTATCCGAAAGAAAAAATGGACACAGAAACCAAAATTATAAAAATAAACATATAATTGTGGGGAGGTTGAGCTGGGTACGGTTCTGTCTGTGATAGGAGACAGAGAGTTTGACAGCAGGTGTCGTGGCAGTCTGCCCATCAGAGGTCACTGGAGAGCACCGATGGCAGTGATTATGTAACTGTCATTTGAGTGTTACATAAAAGCCAGAGGTCATGGTGACTCTGATTGGGCAGAGGTGACTGTCAGGTGACAGAGGGTGGGGCTACCTGGTCTGTCTGAATAAATACTGAGGTAAGCTTCCAGAAGCTTCAGTCAGCCAGGGGAGCTCACAGGTTAGGAGAGTCTGTCACACAAAGGAGACCCCTCAGAGACTTTGGACAGTGGAAACAGTCACGGGGGGTGACCCTATAGGACATTGGTCACAGGCAGAGACGGCCTGTGAGGACCTGGATTATTGGTGGACTTTGTAAGGTGAAACGCCATGGTGGATTGGCCTAGGGCAGCCACGGCGGATAGAGCCACGAAGTACGCCTGACTGAGAAAGTGTACAAGTGATACCCGGGCCTGTCTGCAGAAGGATAACAGTGTGAAATATCTGTCGTGTATTGTTCTGGTCGTCGTGAGGGCGGCCAATAAAAGCAAACCTGTTGAATACAATTCCTGCCTCTGTCTCGTGCCTGACGACGTCAAGAAACGGGTCACCCCCCATTCCTGTGAGTACAGCACACCTCCGCCGCCTACCAGCCACACCACCTAAATACCACAGCACGCTACCCTCCGCCCCAGCCTGCCACCCAGACCTCTACATTTGGCGTAGTCGGCAGGATCCATCGCCGCAAATACAACATCTTCAGTGGTAAGCCTGCGCAAGAAGAATCAAAGGACCCTAAGCTGTGTGGGTTGAAGATTTTATTTTTCCCTGTGGATTACAAAAATTGAATTGTGAATTGCTGGATTTCTGCAGGTGGATCTGGAGTGAAAAATGCCTTGTTAAAAATGGCTGTGGCAATTTGGCGCCAAAAAGAAGCACAGGAGTTGCAGCCACCTTGGACTAACAGGAACAGCTGCTAATGGAGCTGTTGCCGACCGTCCGTGCAGAGTCATCGGTCCTGGTGGCTGGCCCTGCCGGACGGCGGGGTGAAGAACATCTGCTGCTGAAGGATCTGCGGGATGGACTGTCGGGAGTCGCAATGCCGGGGAAGGTGAGCGTTACTCCGGCTCAGCCGGCGGCACCGCAGGCAGATCCCGCCCCCATGCCCCGTGTACGAGACACCGGCCCCCGGCCGCTCCGCCTGACCTCTTGTTCTTCAGCGACCTCAGCCTCGCTCCAGACCGCCGCGGCCTACTCACCGGCATCCGCGGCCGCCGCTGCTCCATCCGTGGCCCCTGCTGCGGCCTTCTTGCCAGAGCTCGTGGCCGCCTTGATCCCTGCTGCGGCCTGCTCCGCGGCCTACCCGCTGATGCCTATGGCCGCCTCTGTCCCTTCCATGACTCTGGGTGCGGCCTGCTCCCCAATGTCCGCGGCCGCCTCTGCCCCGTTCTTGGCCCTGACAGTGGCCCGCCCACTGGACTCTGCGGCCTATGCCGGACCCTCCGCCTGGGTTGTGGAGATTAATGAACAGAAGGAGGCCAAAGAATGGGAGGTATGGGCACTGCTACACGAGAAGGGAGAGACAGCCATGACTACCCCTCAATCATATGGGCGGCTTGTACATGCTAACACCGCTAAAGGCTGCGGGTTCATCTGGGACCTCGCCACTGGCCACAAAGACTACCTCAATGTGACCCCCATCGGACATGGATGGGCTCTGCGGGAGGGAGACCCGGTCTCCTATTATAATGAATACTGCCCCTGCGGCTGCTATACGGTAGCGGTCATCACCTACCCTGAGGGGTATGAGCCTCCATAGAAAGAGACAAGGACTCCTGGGTCTCGGGCATCAGGGACACTCGAGGCCCAGAGGTATTTTTAGCATCCCAGGGACTTCACGGCTGTGGAGTTCCCTGCTAATTGTCGAAACATCGGCCGCCAGGAGGTGGCCCGGAGTATCCTGCTAAATGGACTGCTGGGGACTGTCGTGCGCCATTGCACGGCCTGGGGACAGTTCGAAGTCCTCAATTGGGTAATAAGTGCCCACTCTTGGTGTAGCGGGGATGCATACGGGGGGAGTGCTCTCCTCAAAGGAAGGGTGAGCACTAGTGTCCTTGTTTGTTAAAAATTTAAAGATGTTATCCTTTATTTAAAAAACAAAAATGCTTTGCATAATGATATTGGTAGATATAGGTAACAAAACTAGTGAGTAATTTAAGCATAGTATAGTACTTAATGTAGAATGTTGCAAAGAAGAGGGTAACTGTTGTACCCATCAAAAAGTAATGTATGTCGAAGCTATGTGTAATATGTATAGTGAGTTAGAAATGTTATTTGAAAAATGAAAATGTGTATTCAGCAGGTCCCGGGTACGTGGAATATGCCGACCCTGACGATGTTAAGCTGAAAGGACGACGGGACAGAGAGAAGGCAAAATGGACCGGGTGCCTGAGTAAGAGAAGTCTGTGTGACACAGGAGTTTGTGTGATGCAGAGAGGTCTGTGCGACCGGGAGACTGTGTGACACAGGGAAGACTGTGTGACAAGAGGTTCTGTGTGACCAAGAGTTGCGTGACACAGAATTTTGTGTGACGCAGAGAGGTCTGTGCGACCAAGAGTTGTGTGACACAGAAGTTTGAGTGACTGAGGGTCTGTGTGACGGAAAGTATGTGTGACTCAGGTGACGACCATGTCAGGTATTGACACCACATTCACCTCGGGACGCAAATTGTCGAGGACGAAAATGGGCAAAGGAAGGAGGAATGTGGGGAGGTTGAGCTGGGTACGGTTCTGTCTGTGATAGGAGATAGAGAGTTTGACAGCAGGTGTCATGTGGCAGTCTGCCCATCAGAGGTCACTGGAGAGGGCTGATGGCAGTGATTATGTAACTGTCATTTGAGTGTTACATAACTGACAGAGGTCAAGGTGACTCTGATTGGGCAGAGGTGACTGTCAGGTGACAGAGGGTGGGGCTACCTGGTCTGTCTGAATAAGTACAGAGGTAAGCTTCCAGAAGCTTCAGTCAGCCAGGGGAGCTCACAGGTTAGGAGAGTCTGTCACACAAAGGAGACCCCTCAGAGACTTTGGACAGTGGAAACAGTCACGGGGGTGACCCTATAGGACATTGGTCACAGGCAGAGATGGCCTGTGAGGACCTGGATTATTGGTGGACTTTGTAAGGTGAAACGCCGTGGTGGATTGGCCAAGGGCAGCCACGGCAGATAGAGCCATGAAGTACGCCTGATGGAGAAAGTGTACAAGTGAAGATACCTGGGCCTGTCTGCAGAAGGATAACAGTGTGAAATATCTGTCGTGTTTTGTTCTGGTCGTCGTGAGGGCGGCCAATAAAAGCAAACCTGTTGAATACAATTCCTGCCTCTGTCTCATGCCTGTTGACGTCAAGAAGCGGGTCACCCCCCATTCCTGTGAGGACAGCACACCTCCACCGCCTACCAGCCACACCACCTAAATACCACAGCACGCTACCCTCCGCCCCAGCCTGCCACCCGGACCTCTACATAATCATTATTCAATTACAAAAAACATAACAATGTATAAAAAACAGACAAGGCTTAAAAAGTGGGAAACCACAAAATGGCACCACTACCCACAATAAAGTCATAGGGAGGTTGCACATTCAATATACATCCCATGATTCCTGCACTCACACTACTATTAGAGACCCAACATAGTCATGGTATGGCTACTCAAAAAGTGCATAGATAATCTAAAAGCAGGAAAAACAAGTGCAAATAAACATTACCTCCCGGGTGTGATGGTGCCAGCCCCAACGCACGTTTCGGCAAACGCCTTCCTCTGGGGGTGGCATCACAACAAGAAGAGTAAGGTATTATAGTCCACGAAGGCCAATCGCTGGGTGGATAACAACCATTCATCCATTAACAGCAGTTCTAATAGGTCAAGGAGGTATAATAGTGTCTGGAACTACATATTCTAAGTATAAGGTGGAGCACAAAGTCGCAGGACCAATCAGCTATAAGGGGGCCCTCTACAAACAAGCTAGATATTCAAAGTCTAAAATTTCCCAGCCAATAAGACCCATTAACAAATCTAGGGGCATTGCTACAACAACCATAAATGACACCCCATAGTAAAAGGAGTTACACTTAATGCATATTCATCATGACCCATCCACTAAATCTAGGTGACAAACCGGCAAGAATGGTGTTCCACACCCCCTACAAAGTGGGACAGGAAGCTAGATCGACATGATGTGTGTATTTGTTGTTCTCCCACAACAGGCACCTTGTCCACAGCATCGGCCTCTGCTCACAGTCAACATCACGTTCACTTTCCCATCCTTTACCACACAACTTATCAATTTATATTACATATGATATATCCCTGTTGCAGTATTACAATGGTAGGAACAGATGGATGTCTTAGATGCTATTTGTAACCAAAAAATGTTTTTGTTACACAACTGTAGCACGAGAAATGCAGCATAACATTTCACTGCTTTTTGAGGCCAAACTCTAGCACAATAAATGCTGTATAAAATGTCACTGCTGAAAAAATTGTAGTATTACAATGCCAGGAAAATGTACCCACTACAAATGGACGTATAAGTCTGCAGTATAAATATAGCAATGCTATTTGTGACCAAATACATTTTTTATGTGTTTTGAAGCACAACTATAGCTTGATAAATACCGTATAAAATTTTACTGCTGAAAAAAATTGTATTACAATAGCAACAAAATTGTCGCACATCAGATGGACCTATAAGACTGCAATATTAAATATAGCAACACTATTTGTAACCAGACATTTTGGGGGTGTTTTGAGGCCCAAATCTAGCATGATAAATGCCGTATAAAATTTCACTGCTGAAAAAAATTGCAGTATTACTATTGCAGGAATATTTGCACACCTCAGATGGGCTGGTTACGCTGCATGAGCAATATAGCGATGCTACTGAGATCCAATCAAGTCTGGCTGTTTGCTTTTGATGCACAATTGCCGCCATAAAAATGGTGTATAATATTTTCCTGCTCCAAACAATTTGCAGGATTAAGAGCAAAAGAAATATTATTAGCACTGAGAAGGGGTTTTGGTATCAGTTGCAGGCTGCAGCATAAATGACGTGTCAATCACATTATCCTATACTACGCTATCCCTTCAGCACAATCTCTCCTTATGTGCTGCTAACAGCAGTATTACTATTGATTATCATTATCCCTAAGAGAGGCTGCTGTTGTACTTAAATAAATGTTAATGTGGATGAGTCCCTGGCTATTACGAAGCTACAATTCTGTTCCTCTTTTACCAGCAGCTCTCCCTACTCTGCCTGTTTCCGGGGTACAGTGGGATAAGCATAGTGTTACTGGTGTTTTATAGATCTGATAATACTATGCGGCCAGGCAATCACAGTAATGCCACAAGCAAGATAGCTATGGCATTACTGGCAGGCAATTCCCACATGTTGATTGGCTGTCTAAACAGCACCAAACTTGCAGGGTGGGGACTTGAGCTCCCACTTGAACATTAAAGAAAACTCACCGAGTAACGAGCATCCAGAGCACACTGATGCTTGAGCAAGTAATGAGTAGTGACGAGAACACTTGCTCATCACTATTCTTGAACAATAAAAACAAATTTGCATTTCTCCAATTTGTGTCGATATTTTAGACTGTCTTCTTTGGATCACTGATTTGATTGGTTAAAGGGACAGGCTGTTCTTGCTTTATATTTTCCTTTGCTAGGCAGCTAATTGGCGTGGAAGTTAAAGTATATGTCTAGTCTTAATGCTGAGGTTTTATGTAAGTAAAAGATTGTTTAAGAACCTTATTCAAAATGTTTTAAGTCAGTGCCTTACCTGTATACTAGTCTGGGCTACATCTGTATACGAGCATGTGTACTAGTCTTGGCCACACTTCTGTGAATGGAGAAGGGGGCCTTCTATTCCTTTCTATGGGAGTTGTGAAAATAGACCTGCAAATGCTTTTGGTAAGTGTTAGATTTGCCAATAAAAACAAGTTATCATCACCTATCTACTGGATAGGTGATAACTTTTTGGTTTGGTGGGGATCTGACCACTGGGTACCACACCAATCAAAAAAAGGACAGTTTTATCCATGTTAGAATGGAGTGGAAGTTTGCATGCTCCATTCATTCCCTCCAAGTCTACCAAGCACTGCGATTGTCTTTTCCTGGCAGACCTATAGAGAATGAATGCAGTGGCGGTCAGATGTCAAAATATTTGGTCCATTTTGTAAAGGTTGAAGTACCTTCTTCATCAGGGATAAAAATTACCCAATCTGCTTACTGATGGGGGTGCTAGCAGTAGGACACCCACTGATCAACAAATTATTGCTAGAATCGGTTACAAACATTTTGCACATCTAATTTCATCGGCCATGACAGCAGTCTGTGGACATTGGATGGGACAGAGAAGACCGCCAATTACTTATCAACTTTTCTTTTGATTAGCTGGCACAGCGTGATATCATTGTTGTGGTTTGACACACATATATAGCATCGGCGTAATTGCATGCCTCTGCTCCCTACACCCAACAAAGATGCCTACTTACTCACTGTCCCAGCTGACCGTCTGCATTTCCTGCCTCTGCTCCCACTCCCTAGGGTTTGCGCATGTGTGGCAGATCTCCTTGAAGCTTGCTTAGGGTGCACTGCCTGTCTATTGAAGAGACAGTGCACACTCTCCTAAAGTGTCCCCAGCCAATAACTGGAAGACACTTACTACTTAAGGCACCTCCACCTGTTGGGAGGTGCCTAAGCAACAATTGTGCTAGTTAGTTAATTCTTTCCTGTGTATAATTATTTCCCTTTGTCTGCCTTGTCTCCCTTGTCTGATCTAGACCGTGCTTTGTTTAACCTGTATGCTGCTTGCATTCTTTACCTGTCTGCCATCCAGAAGCTACACAATCTGAACCAGTATCAGTGGCCTCCAGTCTGCTATTCTGAAGCTATACAGTCTGAACCAATACCAGTGGTCATCGTGACTGCTATCCAGAAGTCGCACAGTTTGAACCCTTACCAGTGGACAGTTTGTCCTGCCTGGGCACACAATCCAAACCAGCTTCTCTGACCCTTGGGTTCCCGTAAACTGCCCTGGAGTGGTACCTGGCAGCTACCTGCCACACAAGGCTGACCTTACCACCACAGGCTCCAGTGAATATCAGGTAGCTGCTTAGTCATGCCCCTCCAGGGTAAGCCCGGCCATAGCACAGTGGGTCCATGATCCACAGGCATTACAACATGTAACGTCATGCCAGGCTGGCTAATCAAAAGAAGACATGCAGATGTCGCCAAGTAAATGGCTGTACTCATCCTACGGCCAGCAGTAAAAGACCAACTGTAGTTATCGCCTATCCCATGGATATAGCTAGTTATCAACTATGTTGTGGTCCAGAAAGTCAGACCCCAATGTATCATATATTTATGGCATATCCTGTAGATAAGTGATACATGTCTGAGATGGGAATACCATAAAAACTTGTGGAATTTTAGGTGATTTTGAGAAAACATTACATCATTCCCAACTTGAACGCTTTCTTCAAATGCTATACAATTGGATTTTGTGTCAGCTTTTATTATAAGCATTCATTTCTGTTCAGATTTTGGGTTGGTGGGATGAACAGCTTGTTGAACAGAATAACACATTCTTTAATGTTGGGTAAAAGTTACTGCCATTTAGTACAAAAATAATTGTGCTGGTCAAATAGTGACTGTCAGAGTTGAGTAAAAATAATGCATAGCTCTAGAAATAGCAACATTTAATTTTTCAGTCATTTTTTAAAGCTGCTTGACTTCAACATTGAGATTATACTGTTATCTAGAACTACTAAATTATAAGTCATTGTTTTCCATCACATGCTTAGCTTTACTATGCTAATTTCACATAATGTTAATGACCAGTGTTGAATGTATGCACCCAATAAAATGAATATTCATGTAATACATTTTTATTTTTTAATAATGTTTTTATCATTATTTATAGGGTGATTCTTCCACAAGTTCTGCCAATGAGAAGTGGCGTGGAGTAGTAGAAGAGATCAAAAACATTTTCAACACCGCAGTTAAATTGCTTCATGAAAAAGGAAAGATAAAGTCCAGCCAAGCAAAGAGATACTTATCTTCTGGTATTTAAACTTTTCTCCTATGTGGTCTTTTTTAGGGAATGTGTCATATTTTTAGCTTAGTTTTACGATTTTTAGTTGGCAGAAGGATATTCAAATTAACTCTCGCAGAACTGAAGAAAACAATTTTGCAATTTGCATACTTTTCTTTTGCACGGAGTTTTACCAAGAAGACTTTACTTGACTGGTTTCCATAAATAGTCAGTACTCAGCCAGCCAAACTCTGCTCTACACTGATGAAGGACAAGCTCGCCTTCACTATATACCTGGAGTTCCAGTCACATCGAAGCCGGAGCTCAACACGCATCATAAGGTCACATCTCAATCGCAAACCTTATGTTTAACTCTATACACGTATGTAAACAGAGACCTGTCAATCCAAGTCAGCAGATGGGGAGAAGCCGCCAGGGAAATGCCTGTCTGACTAGTCTATAGCGCGACTTGGTCCCCGGCATCTAACAAGCTATATTTTTCTCTGAAATGACCCAGTTTCTGAATTATACATATATGGCTGGAATCCTGCAGCCATTGTCTGATACATGCTGCCTGTTGTCTGCTTTAAGTTAATGTCTCAAGAATGTTTTTTCTTCTTTTTTAGGGGGGAGGGGGGATTTTTTAAGTAGACATGAAATATGTATGTTAAGCAATATTTGACCATAGTTAAGTTTTTGATGTTATAATGTCTAGATTGTATCTCAAGTTTAGCATTGCACCATTACGTAATTATTAGGAAATTGATCTTATATTAATCTCTTAGTATATTTGCTTTAACAAACCAAGTTCTATTTCAGAAAAAGCAAAAATCATTTTCTAATCTATAATTTCATATTATTTACAGAACTTTTTTGTGTTTTTTAGCCTTGGAAGATGAGTTTGACTTCGCTTTAGGAAAACAAACAGCTGCATTTTTAAAGAAATGTGTTTGCTATATTCGGAAAATTTCCAATATTGAAAAACATTTGAAAATACCCGAAATGTCTAAGTATACAGATGTTGTGAAAGTAGAAGGCAAGCCCATACGAGACACAGAGGCCCTTGAGAAGATGGTAAAGCTCAGGGATGAATTTATTCCAACGATCGTTGCATCATCCAATCTACGGGTTTACACCTCGGTGACACATTGTGATATGAAACTGGGCTATTCTCAAGAAGTAGAGAACAATTATGTGGAAGGGCTTTGCAAGCAGTTCTATGAAGACATGATAGATATTATCCAGGCGACTGTGCAACAGAGCTTTGAAACCGAGACAGATCTACTCTACGATGAAATCTTGCAACATTTGTCTTTGTGTAGGACCTACTCTTCATTTTATGAATACAGATGTGAAGCGCTAAGCCTCGTTCATAAATACATACAGCGTTCCAAATCAGGCCATATTAACCCACTAGTAGTGTATGGTGGACCTTGCACTGGAAAAACACTCCTCCTAGCAGAAGTAGCAAAAAAGGTAATAACAAATCTTATGAGATGTTATCAGTTTCATTCATGTGTTTCATAATGGGACTAAAAACCTACGCAGGATGTAAATAACTTGAAAAATTAAAGTGACAAAAATGTGCGAATTTTAAATATTTACTCTGCCTGAAACATTCTGATCTTCGCCGTAATACTTTTTGGCTCTGAGTTTCTGATGGAGCTAGGTTATCTTTAAATTTTGATATACAGATGGGACAATCTTTTTCAGTACACTTAGCACATTTTAGAAGATGTTCCTCATCTTACTGTCAGGAGAATGTTTACTGTGCACATTCTGGTGATCAAAGATCAGACTACTGAAAATTACTGAAAAAAATCACAGGCTTCTATGTCATACAACATTTATATAGTTCTGTTTTTCTTCATTAATTGGGCTGTTATTAAAAAAAATAACATAACTATGCATTACATCGTGCATTTTGTGCCAATCTACATCCATAAATCTACGTTAATTCAATACAATATTGGCAATTTGTGCATTTGCATTGATCAGTAGCAGGATAAAGCAAAGTTATCTGGTATATTGAGTAGAAGCACCCTTTTGAGCTAGTACAACCATGAGTCTTCTTGGGAATGATGCAACAAGTTTTTCACACCTGGATTTGGGGATGCTCTGCCATTTTTCCTTGCAGATCCTCTCCAGGTCCGTCAGGTTGGATGGTGAACGTTGGTGAACAGCCATTTTCAGGTCTCTTTGGGGATGCTCAATTGGGTTTAGGTCAGGGCTCTGGCTGGACCAGTCAAGAATGGTCACAGAGTTGTTCTGAAGCCACTCCTTTGATATTTTAGCTGTGTGCTTAGGGTCATTGTCTTGTTGGAAGGTGAACCTTCAGCCAAGTCTGAGGTCCACAGCACTCTGGGTTAGGTTTTCATCCAGGATATCTCTGTACTTGGCCACATTCATGTTTCCTTCAATTGCAACCAGTCGTTCTGCCCCTGCAGCTGAAAAACACCCCCATAGCATGATGCTGCCACCACCATGCTTCACTGTTCAGATTGTACTGGGCAGGTGATGACCAGTGCCTGGTTTTCTCCACACATACCGCTTAGAATTATCACCAAAAAGTTATATCTTCGATCATCAGACCAGAGAATCATATTTCTCATAGTCTGGGAGTCCTTAATGTGTTTTTAGCAAACTATATGCGGGCTTTCATATGTCTTGCACTGAGGAGAGGCTTCCGTCGGGCCGCTCTACCATAAAGGCCTGCCTCGTGAAGGGCTGCAGTGATAGTTGACTTTGTGGAACTTTCTCCCATCTCCCTACTGCATCTGTGGAGCTCAGCCACAGTGATCATGGGGTTCTTCTTTACCTCTCTCACCAAGGCTCTTCTCCCACAATTGCTCAGTTTGGCTGGACCGCCAGATCTAGGAAGACTTCTGGTGGTCCCAAACTTCTTCCATTTAAGGATTATAGAGGCCACTGTGCTCTTAGGCACACACGTGAATGATTGCAAGTGAAAAAAAGGGGGTGTTTTAATAAGATACAGTACATACAGTAAACGTTTCGGTCACAATGACCTTCGTCAATGTACTGAAAATAAAAAAATTACAAGATTTTACAAGGTTTCAAAATAAATCAAAGTATATACAAAATGGATAATCTTGGGTACAAGTATATGCAGGAATTTAAAGTTATGCTGTATACCAATAACAGCTTATAGCAAAATTGTGATACAAGATATGATAATCACTGACACCCTGAGGACTCAAGATTATAGATACACACATACCTATATAATGTACTGACTGCACTTGTATAGAGGGCAACCTGTTCTATAGAGAAAAAAGGTATTATGTAGTAGATGTTTAATATGGATGCCCATACCTAAGTCACCATGTGCCCATAATACCAAAAAGGTGCTACATACCATAAGGAATAATGCTAGAGCATGGAGGGTTAATTTGTCTCCTTAACAAGAGCCTGAAAATAAAAAGGTACTAGAGTGAACTATTTGTGCCATGCTGCTGATCCAGAATTTAGTAGCAGCAGAAAGGTATCTTACCGTTGGTGATAGCGTGGAACGGTGAACTAGTCTGGACGCGGTTTCCACCGCTTGTCTCCCGTGGTGTGGGGAGTGCGCACGGACCGTGTTATATACATGGTGATAATCACCGCTAACCGGAAGTGCTAGGGCGGAAGTGCCTTTGCATGCGGTCCAGCCATGCCGCCTAGTGTGTTCCACAGGCAGGAAGGACGTGGACAGGGGGCGTGTTCAATGTCCGTCAATCATAGATTATCAACATAGGCTCTGCTATACTTAGCGTGCTGATGTATCAGTCGGTGACTTAGTGCAGCGGTATAAGGCTCTCTATCATTGAGCTGATCAAGTGGGAAGGTGATCATTGTGATTCCATGTTTTACTGAGAGTGAGTTCAATTCCGAGGATTCTGTAATGAAGATTAATAATATTAGTATGATGTATATTATAAGCTGTGTCACAATCACAATGCATACCATAAATAAAATAAAATAAACATCACAATAGACAGCCACTTAATGAGATTAATGACTATGATGATAGAAAGGATTGCACATCATACTCTTTATTTAACCCCTTAGGTGCTAATGTATTCAATTCATGAATCCAAAATGCTTCTCTTCTTTTTAGTAATAGAATGCGATTACCTCCCCTGCGTGGTGTATGGACCTGCTCTATTACTTGGAATTTTAACTGGGCAATGTTGTGGCCTGCTGTGATGAAATGGAATGGAATAGGGAGAAGTAAGTTTTTACACCTGATTGTGGATTTGTGTTTGGAAATCCGGTCCCTGATGGGCTGTGTGGTTTCTCCTACATAGAGTAGCCCACAAGGACATTTAATGAGATATACCACAAAGGACGTACTGCAGGTATAAAAGTCATTGATATTATATCTTTTGCCAGTGTAAGGATGAGAGAATTGGTCACCTTTAAGTACATTGTTGCACTGTGTGCACTGTAGGCAAGGAAAGGTGCCAAATTTTGGATTCATGAGGAAGCGCTGTTTTTTAGAAGATTGTGATGAGCCAATATCAGCTCTTATTAGATTATCACGTATGTTACGTGGGCGCCTGAAACAGGGTAAAAAAGGTTCTTTAAATTCCTTAATATTTGGATGTGCCGTGCTAAGAAGGTGCCAATGTCTACGTATGCTTGTGTGGAGACGGTATGCCAAGGGGTGGTAATCGTGAACAAAGGGGATACGTTGATTCATGTTTGATTTGGGTGGGGTGGTGGAAGGGGCCATAGACTTTTTGGGGTATCCCCTGTCTACAAATTTTTGGCGCATTTCCTCCATGCGTTGTTCACGAATTTGTTGATTGGACACTATTCTTTCAACCCTTTTCATTTGAGATTTGGGTATGGCGTCTTTCATTTTAGTGGGATGGAAGCTCTCATAGTGGAGCAAACTATTCCGATCAGTAGGTTTGATATAAATGTCAGTTGAAAGACTGCCCATTTCATCTTTAATGACAAGGGTATCCAAGAAATTGATCTCCCTGTAACTGTATGACATCGTAAAATCCAGACCGGGCCAGGAGGAACGTAGGCGAGAAAAGAAACAATTTAATGTGTCTAGAGTACCCACCCAAATACAGAATATATCATCGATATACCTTTTCCACATCACAACATGTGTGCGGAAAAGGTCATCCATGTAGATTACATCTTCCTCATAATGTGCCACATAACAGTTGGCATACGGGGGCGCTGTATTAGAGCCCATAGCTGTGCCTTTGATTTGTAGATAGAAAGTGTCCTTAAATAAAAAATAGTTTTTTGTAAGGAGGACACATAGTAGGTCACAGCATAGGTTCACCTGTTCTGGGTGGAAATGTGACAATTCCAATAATCTACGTACTGATCTTAGACCTTCCGTGTGTGGTATTGACGTATACAGGTCTTTAATGTCAAAAGTGACCAGTAGGGCTTCATTAGGAATCTGGCCTAGATTACGTATTTGGTCAAGAAATTCTCCCGTATCCAGTATAAAAGAGGTTGTGCGTCTTATGAGGGGGGTTAGGATTTTTTCGAGATATTTCGAGACAGGCGAAAAAATAGAGTCTGTGGAGGCCACAATCGGTCTACCAGGTGGGTTGTCAAGGCTTTTATGAATTTTAGGTAGTATGTAAAATACTGGGGTGATGGGATACTGTTTAGTGAGCTATTCGCAAGTTTTCTTATCAAGAACTCCTCTGTTAGTATATTTCAAGAAAATTTCTTGAAAGAGGTTTTTTTTTCATGAATGGGATTGCCCCTTAAAGGTTGATATGTGGATTTGTCCCCCAACTGACGGTATATCTCTTTCAAGTACATAGATTTGTCAAGGACTACGACTGCTCCCCACTTGTCCGCGGGTTTGATAATTATGTCCCTGTTATCCTGTAAGTAACCTAATGCTTGTTGGTCTAATCCTGACATGTTCCTAGGGAAGTGAACTTTGCCCCTATTTATATCATCCCTCAGTTCCTCAAATGTACCATTAACAAAAGAGATAAACGTCTCTAACGCATGGGAGCCTGGAGGGGGCCTATAGTTACTTTTGTTTCTGAGGCCTAAACTATCTGAAGAAATCACCATGTTGGATGGGGTAGTAGCAGGACCAATACTACTATCCTTGTCAGAAAATTGTAATTTCAGTCTAAGTAGTCTGTAGAACCTTTGTAGGTCCATGTCAAGATTAAAAGTGTTAAATTTATAACTTGGGCAAAAAGAAAGGCCCTTTTGTAGTAACTGATGTTCCGCTATGCTAAGACTTTTGGATGACAGGTTAATTACAAGCGGGTTGTTACCTGGGAGCGGGTCACTCAGTTGTAGTCCATGTTTTTCCGTGGGTCTTTTTCCTCTACGGGTCCTCTTCTTCTGGTAGGTCGACGTCTTTGTCCTAAAAAACGGTTCATAGGAGAATATCTCTCGTGGTCCGATCCCGACGTGGAGACATCTGTTGAGGACCTGTAGTTGGAACGTGGAAAGAGATTTACAGAGTTGGAAGATTCCCGCCATTTATAGACCCTATTGAGTTCGTAATCTTCTGTGTCTCTGGCAAATTTATTTATTTTTCTTGCTTCCGTATCCCACCGGTGCTGTTCTATGATCCCATTTATCTTGGTCTTCAGGGTGTTGAATTCTTCTATAGGAATGGAAGAGGTTAATTGGCTCTCAATGTTCTTGATCTCTTCTTTGCACTTGGAGATTCCTCGATGAAGATGCTCTACCGTGAGAGTCATGAGATCAAAAGAACATTTATTAATAATTTGTTCAAAGCGTGAGCAAAAATCCTGAGAGTCACTAAAGAGGGTGGGTCGTAAAGGAACACGTAGACCCCTAGGTATCCTTTGCACTTTTAGATACTCAGTGAGCGTAGCACAATGAAGTTCAAAATTGGTGCACCGTCTGAGTTCCCTCTCTAGATACCGTCCCCGTGTTTCCTTAGGGGGAATTTTAAGGAAGTCAGAGGATAAAGTGGATTGTGCTATAATGTTAGAGGTTTCTTCAGCATTATATGAGAACGTTAGTGAGGTCATTTGCCCAATGAAGTGTGCTCAATGTAAGGGTTATACTGCAATATATAGAGACGTTTTGGCACAACTTCAAGAGTGGTGGTGCGCAAGTAGGATCCCAATCCGTATACTGGTATAGAAAAACTTGGCACACACGTGAATGATTGCAAGTGAAAAAAAGGGGGTGTTTTAATAAGATACAGTACATACATTAAACGTTTCGGTCACAACGACCTTCGTCAATGTACTGAAAATAAAAAAATTACAAGATTTTACAAGGTTTCAAAATAAATCAAACAAAGTATATACAAAATGGATAATCTTGGGTACAAGTATATGCAGGAATTTAAAGTTATGCCGTATACCAATAACAGCTTATAGCAAAATTGTGATACAAGATTTGATAATCACTGACACCCTGAGGACTCAAAATTATAGATACGCACATACCTATATAATGTACTGACTGCACTAGTATAGAGGGCAACCTGTTCTATAGAGAAAAAAGGTATTATGTAGTAGATGTTTAATATGGATGCCCATACCTAAGTCACCATGTGCCCATAATACCAAAAAGGTGCTACATACCATAAGGAATAATGCTAGAGCATGGAGGGTTAATTTGTCTCCTTAACAAGAGCCTGAAAATAAAAAGGTACTAGAGATGTGCAATCCTTTCTATCATCATAGTCATTAATCTCATTAAGTGGCTGTCTATTGTGATGTTTATTTTATTTTAGCATTGAGATTGTGACACAGCTTATAATATACATCATACTAATATTATTAATCTTCATTACAGAATCCTCGGAATTGAACTCACTCTCAGTAAAACATGGAATCACAATGATCACCTTCCCACTTGATCAGCACAATGATAGAGAGCCTTATACCGCTGCACTAAGTCACCGCCTGATACATCAGCACGCTAAGTATAGCAGAGCCTATGTTGATAATCTATGATTGACGGACATTGAACACGCCCCCTGTCCACGTCCTTCCTGCCTGTGGAACACACTAGGCGGCATGGCTGGACCGCACGCTAAGGCACTTCCGCCCTAGCACTTCCGGTTAGCGGTGATTATCACCATGTATATAACACGGTCCGTGCGCACTCCCCACACCACGGGAGACAAGCGGTGGAAACCGCGTCCAGACTAGTTCACCGTTCCACGCTATCACCAACGGTAAGATACCTTTCTGCTGCTACTAAATTCTGGATCAGCAGCATGGCACAAATAGTTCACTCTAGTACCTTTTTATTTTCAGGCTCTTGTTAAGGAGACAAATTAACCCTCCATGCTCTAGCATTATTCCTTATGGTATGTAGCACCTTTTTGGTATTATGGGCACATGGTGACTTAGGTATGGGCATCCATATTAAACATCTACTACATAATACCTTTTTTCTCTATAGAACAGGTTGCCCTCTATACAAGTGCAGTCAGTACATTATATAGGTATGTGCGTATCTATAATCTTGAGTCCTCAGGGTGTCAGTGATTATCAAATCTTGTATCACAATTTTGCTATAAGCTGTTATTGGTATACGGCATAACTTTAAATTCCTGCACATACTTGTACCCAAGATTATCCATTTTGTATATGCTTTGTTTGATTTATTTTGAAACCTTGTAAAATCTTGTAATTTTTTTATTTTCAGTACATTGACGAAGGTCGTTGTGACCGAAACGTTTACTGTATGTACTGTATCTTATTAAAACACCCCCTTTTTTTCACTTGCAATCATTCACGTGTGTGCCAAGTTTTTCTATACCAGTATACGGATTGGGATCCTACTTGCGCACCACCACTCTTGAAGTTGTGCCAAAACGTCTCTATATATTACTGTGCTCTTAGGAACCTTGAGTACTGCAGAAATTCTTTTAGAACCTTGGACAGATCTGTGACTTGCCACAATTCTGTCTCTGAGCTCCTTGGCCAGTTCCTTTGACCTAATGGCTGCAATGAAACAAAAAGTGAAAAATGTAAATGGTTCTGAATACTTTCTGTACCCACTGTATATATGCTGAGCCCTGTCCACTGGCTTCAGTGTCATCTCTGAACCACCGCTCCTCTGCTTGGCGCTCAAGACTTTTATATCCAGAAACTCCAATCATGCTGGGCACCTGACTTGGTCCCACACATAAACTTGTTCCCCCTACAACTCCTCTGGTGCCTGTTGGTTTGGCATAGTTTTGTCCCGCCAGCAGATGGCAGTCTTTCCTCACTAATGCCACATCATGCAGAGTACCATCTCTTCCTATTGCACATGCCAACAATAAAGTCATCTTTTTTGGCAGCACATTGTCCGGTTTAAACAAGTGATGTGCTGCCGATAACGATGATATTCTGTGCACACAGAAAAATTATATTAACAGGGGTATCAATGCTTCCTCTCACATTCTTCCCCTCTTTTAGCTCTCCAGTCATTGGGCAATTGGAATCCTTGCGGGTTTAAAGCTTCCCAAGGATTGAGCGCACTCTCAGATTTTCTGCTCTATCTGTGTTTCTGCTCTATCTGTGTTGAAACAAAATCATCTTGACCGTACCAGTTGGGGGGATTACCAGCGATGGCACACTCGGTTCTGTGGGGTTATTCCTGTAGCGGTACTTCTGGAGTATTTGGAGACCCCAGTCACCGGGGATTGCAGGTCGACCCCTGATTTGTTCCCTGTCCCACTCAAGAGTGGCATCAGCAACTGCGGTGATCTCAATGGCATCGTAAGCTAGTCTATCTCATCTCCCAAGACTTCTCTTTGGGGGGCACTGGCTAATCCGGTTGGAGACCTCATCTTGGTGGACTCCTCCGCTTCAGAGGAACAGGGTCAGAGCACATTCTGGTGCAACACTCAGGATAGTTCTCCATCATCGCCTTCAGGTCTGACCTCATAGACTGGATCATCCGGGTGAAACTTCCTCACTACCCAATAGGGTACTGCTTTCCAGTGGTGATATAGCTTAGGGTACCGTTACACTTAGCGATGCACCAGCGATCCCGACAACGATATGCATCACTGGTGCATCGCTAAGTGGTAGCTAGTGAGTTGCCACACAGGCAGATCTCACCAGCAACATCGCAGGGGTCAGGGGTCGCTACTTACCTGTCAGATGCGGCGATGCTGACGTCCTCCCACCCGCATCCACGCATCGCCACAGGAAGCCCAGCAGGAAGCGCCCGACGAGAAATGGTCCAGGATGTTCTCGCGCGACCAGCGATGAGCAGCGGGGGAGCCGGTCAGAGGTAAGTATCACATGTAGCGATATCGCTAGCAATATCGCTGCTACGTCACAAAATCGGTGACGTTCCAGCGATATTGCTAGCGATATCGCTATGTGTAGCGGGGGCTTTATTCTTGGGTCGCTTGGCCCACAGTAGCACCCCATCTCCTGGATGGAACTGTTCTCCCGATATCGGGGGCTGACCTGAATGTTCCACCTCCCAAAACTTCTGTTTGACCAACCATCTGACTGGAGTCGGTGCTTATGTTCTCGGATCCAGGAACTCAGACTACTGCTCAGGCAATGATCTTCCGAGTCAAGCTTCAATTAAGTAATCTCTCGTCCGCTCCACCCGAACAGAGAACAGAAGCATATATGGCGTTTAACCCGTAGTCGCTTGGACTTTATTGTTGTAGACTCACACTAACTCAGAGACAAATTTGGGCAACTTCATTTTCTTGTCCTCTTCCAAGGTCCACAACATTTGTAGCAAGGTCTGATTGAAGCATTTGCAGGTCCCGTTCCCCTGTGGGAGATATGGTGTATTTCGGGACTTATCAATCCCATAGAGACAATGCAGTTCGTCCATTACTCATCCCTGAAAGCAAGTCCCTTGGTGGAATTGAACCCTCTTTGGGCACCCACATATGTGAATAAAGTTCTGACAGTTGGCCCTGGCTGCAGCTCCGGCTGTCCAATCCCAAGTTGGGGACACCACCACGAACTTGGTGAACTGGTCAGTCATCATCAAGCAGTATTCATAGCTGTTATGAGATGTATCAGTCAATTAGTTGATCATCAACACTTTCAAGGGTGCAGAGATTCTTTTGGCTTGAATATAAGCCCTCTGTTTGGCATGCCTCTTAGACTAGTTGTCGCAAATGGGGCTAATATACCAGCAGTTGTAACCACCAAAAAGTCTTCTCCACACCAAAGTGAGCGCCTCTCTCATGAGCTTTTTTAGCTAACTGAAACACCAATGTCTCTGGAGCCACCACTTGCTAGGTGATATCAAACTCTCGAGGAAGCTGTATTCTTTGACGCAGCAAGACATTCTTCATAGAGTCTTTCCCTCTGGCCCAGTACGCTGAATGCAATGCACAGAGGCACAAGATGGAATCAGTCAAGGAACGATTTATTTCTATCCGATGTAAACGGGAATTCACAATGGTTAGGAAACACATAATATAAAACAGTGTAAACAGCAGTAAACCATAAGACAATAAATATACAAGTGAATTTTTAGAATACAATAAGAATAACAGGAAACATTTCTCAAGAATTATGTTTGTGTCATTACTACAAGGGTAACACACCGGTTTCTGGGAACTACTAGGTTAGCTCTTCCTGCAACAATGGCCCTAGTGGGGGTCACCGGGCTTTCCCAGTAGGCTTCAAGTCCTTCTGACAAAGTCTATCAAGGAATGTTGAGCTTCCTATGTACCAACCAGCCCACACCCCACCTGCTGTTCTAACCCAGACTGACCACTGTACTGTACGCTATAGCTGGAAGTGACGGCACGGCTGACTCGTGTCATCCTTCTTTTACTGCAGGCGTCCTCTGGCCGACGTCTCCTCGTGTATCTTCAGTGCTTGACTGACGGCGGGTGTCTTCTATGCCTGGGGAGGAGAGGGTTGGTTCCCAGCTCTCTAAGTGTTTTGTGTGGGCTCCACATCTTTACCATAGGGTGAAGGTTCTGACCTTGACTGATGCAGTCTGGAAATATGTAGAAGGAACAGCATCCAGTCCGGGTGATAAAATTAAATTCCTTTATTCTGCCATCAGTATATCAATACAACGTTTCGACCATAACATGGTCTTTTTCAAGTATGTGGACTCCACATCTTGACCGTAGGGTGAAGGTTCTCACCTTGACTGATGCAGTCTGGATTCTGGGTCTTGACCGCTGCAGGTCGGGTCTTTGGGTCTTGACAAGCATAGTCGGGTCTTTGGAATTTGCTGAGCTTCGTTCAGGCCTTGTCTGATGGCGGCCAGCGTCCTGCTGGCTCACGCTCTGCTAAGGCCTGTCACACTGACTTCAGTGCCGTCTACATCACTCCTGCTTGGCGCCAGATCCCGCCACAGTTTGGCATGCAATACTTTTACATCCAGGAACTTCATAATGCAGGGCACCGGACCAGGTCCTGCATATGATCTCGGTCCCTGTTGTGAGCTCATTTTCGGGTTTGCCTCTGGCTTCTGGTTAGGGTTATGGAGCTGGCTGTGCTGACAGAGGAGTAGTGAGTTCTCTATCTGGACTCCCTCTGTTGGTGAAGGGAGGTAATGAAGCTGATCTGAATGGCAGAGACCGGCCACCTGAGGAAGAGGACTGCGATTGGATATCAGGAGTTTCTGATTGGATTTAAGGCAGCCGACTCCCTAGTTTCTTGCTGGTGATTTCTCCTGACTGTGGCTTCTGGTTTCCAGTTTGGTTCCTGCCTTCTTAAAGCTAAGTTTTCTCTGCTATTGTTCATATGAGTTTTTGTCTGGTTTACTTAGTTTTTGTGTTCAGCCAGCCCTGGCTGGGACTGGGCTGAATCCCCATTTTGTCTCTGATCAGTTGATCTCTTTTGCTCTGTCTTCAGAATATACCTGAGTGCTGATATAGGGAATTGAAGTCTAGAGACTTCAGGGCCTTTTTCTATCAGACGTGTTGCACATTTTTTGGCAGGGTTTTTTGCGTGATTGCGGACAGCAGCTTTTCTTTCCTGTCCTTTCTAGTTAGTGAGGGCCCCATCGTTTGCTCAGCCTATCTTTCTTTCTGTGTTTGTGTTTTCATCTTGTTTCACCGACAATACATGTTGGGGGCTGTCTATTGCTTTGGGGTCTGCTCTGGGGCAGTTTAGATTTTCCCTCTCTTTCTTTAGGCTTATTTAGTTCTCCGGCCATGACGAGGCATCTAGGACCACCGTAGGCATGCTCCACGGATACTGCTAGTTGTGTGGATAGTATCAGGGGTCTGCAATCCGCTAGTTACCAACCTCTCCGGTTTTCTGGGCTTAGCTTGCTTTTTGTTTTTTCCTCCTCGGTGACTCATTCATAGCAGAATCACCAGCCATACCGCAGATTCTATGGTACTCAAAAGCAGGAGAGAATTGTAAAAAAAAAAAAGTGTCAGAATTTTTTTTTAATGTATATTTTCTCCTCTTTTTCTCTGGGGCCGTAGGAAGATTTTTTTTTTCTTTTTCTCCTTGATGGAGATTAAGCAATTGTCTGATCGTGTGGAGCAGCTCGCTGCTGAAGTGCGTGGAATTTCTGCCTATCTCACTCATTCACATGCTGTTGAACCAAAGATCCCTACTCCTGATGTGTTTTTTGGGGATCGGTCTAAATTTTTGAATTTTAAGAATAATTGTAAATTATTTCTTGCCTTGAAGCCTAACTCATCGGGGAGCTCTGCGCAGCAGGTTAAAATTGTCATCTCCTTGCTGCGCGGTGATCCCAAGGATTGGGCGTTTTCTTTGACACCTGAAGATCCTGTTTTGACTAATGTGGATGAATTTTTTCAAGCCTTGGGGTTGTTATATGATGAACCTAATGCTATTGATCAAGCTGAGAGAGCCCTATTGGCATTGAACCAGGGTCAGGATCCTGCAGAGTTATACTGTCAGAAATTCCAAAAGTGGGCGGTCCTTACTACATGGAATGATAGTGCATGGGCAGCTCTCTTTCGGAAGGGTTTGTCTGAAACTTTAAAAGATACTATGGTGGTATTTCCTGTTCACTCTGGTCTTGACGATTCTATGTTGATCAGCGTTTACGTGAACGCAAGACTACAGGGGAGGCGCTGCCACATTTTGAACAAATGTCTGAACCTATGCAATATGATAGAGTTTTGTCTAGGGCGCAACGTCAGGAGTTTAGAAGGCGTAATAAGCTGTGTTTTTTCTGTGGAGATGCCTCTCATGTTATTTCTGTCAGCCCTAAACGAGAGAAACGTTTTGCACACACATTTGCTGTGGGTGGTGTACAACCTAAGTTTCTTTTGGCAATTACTCTGATCTGCTCCTTATCCACATTTTCCGCGAAGGCTTTTGTGGATTCAGGAGCGGCCTTGAATCTGATGGACTTGGATTTTGCTAAACGTTGTGGTTTTCCTATGACACCTCTGCGGACGCCTATTCCTTTGAGGGGTATTGATGCTAAACCTCAGTTTTGGACCCAGGTGATAATGCGGGTTGCCCCAGACCACCAAGAAAATTTCAGATTTTTGGTGTTGCATAATTTACATGATACCATTGTTCTGGGTTTTCCCTGGTTGCAAATCCATAATCCGGTTTTGGATTGGAAATCTGTGTCTGTGGTGCGTTGGGGTTGTTGGTGTGCTCTTGGCGACACTCCTGTTTTCTCCACCTCTCCCCAGTCGCATGATGTTCCTGACTATTTGGTTGATTTTTATGATGTATTTAGTGAGAGCAAGTCTGCGTCTTTGCCTCCTCATAGGAGTTATGACTGTGCAATGAGTTGAGCCCTGGGTGTAAATTTCCCAAGTGTCGACTTTTCAATTTATCTGTACCTGAACATGAGGCTATGCAATCTTATATTAAGGAGTCGTTGGAGAAGGGTCATATTAGACCATCCTCTTCGCCCTTAGGTGCTGGGAGTTTTTTTGTGGCCAAGAAAGATGGTTCATTAAGGCCTTGTATTGACAATCGTTCCCTCAACAAAATTACGGTTAAATATCAGTATCCGTTACCCCTGATTTCTGATTTATTCTCCAGAGTTAAAGGTGCTTGCTGTTTTACTAAGCTTGACCTCAGGTGGGTGTATAATCTTATTCGCATCAAGCATGGGGATGAATGGAAGACGGCGTTTAATACTCCGGAGGGACATTTTGAGTACCTGGTGATGCCTTTTGGGCTCACTAATGCCCCTTCTGTCTTCCAATCCTTCATAAATGATATTTTCTGGGACTTTGTGGATAAGTTTTTGATCATCTATCTGGATGATATTTTGATCTTTTCCAGGGATTGGGATTCCCATGTGGAACATGTTTGGACTGTGTTCCGGATTTTGAGGGAGAATTCCTTGTATGTTAAGGGATCGAAGTGCCTTTTTGGTGTACAGAGGATTTCATTTTTGGGATTTATTTTGTCTCCGTCAACTATTGAAATGGACCCGGCCAAGGTACAGGCCATTTATGATTGAGTTCAACCCACTTCTTTGAAGGCTCTCCAGAAGTTTTTGGGTTTTGCTAATTTTTATCGTAAATTTATAGCTAATTTTTCTGGTATTGCTAAATCACTGACTGATTTAACTAAAAAGGGTGCTGATGTGCTGATTTGGTCTTCAGAGGCTGTTTCGGCCTTTCAGGAGCTGAAGCGGAGGTTCACTTCTGCTCCGGTTTTGCGGCAACCTAATGTCTCACTTCCTTTTCAGGTGGAGGTAGACGCTTCAGAGATTGGTGCAGGAGCTGTTTTGTCCCAAAAAGATCCGGTGACGTCTAAAATGAATCCCTGTGCCTTCTTTTCCCAAAAGTTCTCCCCATCTGAATGCAACTATGATGTGGGGAATCGGGAATTGTTAGCCATGAAATGGGCATTTGAGGAGTGGAGACATTGGTTGGAGGGAGCTAGACATCAAGTTGTGGTCCTCACTGACCACAAGAATTTGATTTACCTTGAGTCGGCCAAACGCTTGAATCCTAGACAGGCTAGGTGGGCCTTGTTTTTTACGCGTTTTGATTTTGTGGTCTCCTTTCTTCCAGGCACTAAGAATGTTAAGGCAGATGCCCTTTCTAGGAGTTTCTTTGCTGATTCTCCTATTGTGACCAAGCCTACTACCATCCTAGGTGAGGGGGTAGTTCTTTCTGCCATCTCGCCCGATTTGAGACGTGCTCTGGAAGAATTCCAGGAGGACAAACCTGAGCGTTGTCCTATGGGAAAATTGTATGTTCCTGACCAGTGGAGGAAGAGAGTGATGTCTGAAGTTCATTGCTCCGCATTGGCTGGTCATCCAGGTATTTTTGGTACCAGAGATTTGGTGAGTCGGTCTTTTGCGTGGCCTGCCTTATCTCGTGATGTCAGGAATTTTGTGCAGTCCTGTGGGACTTGTTCCCGGTCTAAACCCTGTTCTCGCTCTAGTGGGTTGTTGATGCCCTTGCCGGTGCCTAAGAGGCCATGGACCCATATTTCAATGGATTTTATTTCTGATCTTCCTGTCTCTCAGAGAATGACTGTTATCTGGGTGATTTGTGATAGATTCTCTAAGATGGTCCATCTTGTACCACTCCCAAAGATGCCATCTTCCTCAGAGTTGGTACCCTTGTTTTTACAACAGGTGGTTCGGTTGCATGGGATTCCTGAGAACATTGTGTCGGACAGAGGAGTTCAGTTTGTTTCCAGATTCTGGAAAGCCTTTTGTTCCAAGCTGGGAATTCAGTTGTCCTTCTCCTCTGCGTTTCACCCTCAGACCAATGGGCAGACGGAGAGAACAAACCAGACTTTGGAGTCCTATTTGAGATGTTTTATATCTGCTGATCAGGATGATTGGGTTTCATTTTTGCCCTTGGCCGAATTCGCTTTAAATAATAGAGCTAGTTCTGCCACCTTGATGTCCCCCTTTTTCTGTAACTTTGGGTTTCATCCTCGATTTTCTTCAGGGCAAGTGGAATCTTCAGCCTGCCCAGGTGTTGACACTGTGGTAGAGAGAATGCAGCAGATTTGGGACCAAGTAGTGGATAAGTTGTCTCTCTCCCAGGAAAAGGCCCAGCAGTTTTCTAACCGGCATAGGACCATTGGTCCCCGGTTTAAAGTGGGTGATATGGTTTGGTTGTTATCAAAGAATATCTCTATGAAGGTGGCTTCTCCAAAGTTCAAGCCAATATTTATTGGACCTTACAAGATTTTGGAGATTCTTAATCCGGTTTCTTTTCGAATGGCTCTTCCTGTTACGTTTAAGATCCATAACGTGTTTCATAAGTCGCTGTTGAAGAGATATGTTGAGCCAGTAGTTCCTATGGCGGCACCTCCTGACCCTGTATTGGTTAAAGGTAATGTGGAATATAAGGTAGAGAAAATACTGGATTCTCGTCTGGCTAGACGGAGACTCCAGTATTTGGTCAAGTGGAAGGGTTATGGCCAGGAGGACAATTCTTGGGTCTCTGCCTCTGATATTCATGCCGATAGATTGGTTTGTGCTTTTTATCGGGCCCATCCTGATCGGCCCGGTGGCGTGGATGAGGGTTCGGTGACCCCTCCTCAAGGGGGGTACTGTTGTGAGCTCATTTTCGGGTTTGCCTATGGCTTCTGGTGAGGGTTATGGAGCTGGCTGTGCTGACAGAGGAGTAGTGAGTTCTCTATCTGGACTCCCTCTGTTGGTGAAGGGAGGTAATAGAGGACTGTGATTGGATATCAGGAGTTTCTGATTGGATTTGAGGCAGCCGACTCCCTAGTTTCTTGCTGGTGATTTCTCCTGACTGTGGCTTCTGGTTTCCAGTTTGGTTCCTGCCTTCTTAAAGCTAAAACTAAGTTTTCTCTGCTATTGTTCATATGAGTTTTTGTCTGGTTTACTTAGTTTTTGTGTTCAGCCAGCCCTGGCTGGAACTGGGCTGAATCCCCATTTTTGTCTCTGATCAGTTGATCTCTTTTGCTCTGTCTTCAGAATATACCTGAGCGCTGATATAGGTAATTGAAGTCTTATCGACTTCAGGGCCTTTTTCTATCAGACGTGTTGGACATTTTTTGGCAGGGTTTTTTGCGTGATTGCAGACACCAGCTTTTCTTTCCTGTCCTTTCTAGTTAGTGAGGGCCCCATTGCTGCTCAGCCTATCTTTCTATCTGTGCTTGTGTTTTAATCTTGTTTCACCGACAATACATGTTGGGGGCTGTCTATTGCTTTGGGTCTGCTCTGGGGCAGTTTAGATTTTCCCTTTCTTTCTTTAGGCTTATTTAGTTGTCCGGCCGTGACGAGGCATCTGGGACCACCGTAGGCACGCTCCACGGCTACTGCTAGTTGTGTGAATAGGATCAGGGGTCTGCAATCCGCTAGTTACCAACCTCTCCGGTTTTCTGGGCTTAGCTTGCTTTTTGTTTTTTCCTCCTCGGTGACTCATTCATAACAGGTCCCCTTGCAACTCTTCTGGTGCATAGTTTAGTCTGGCCAGCAGATGGCAGTCTTTCTTCACTAATAACATAGTAACATAGTAACATAGTAATTAAGGTTGAAGGGAGACTTTCAGTCCATCTAGTTCAACCCATATCCTATCCTAACTTGCCCTAACATGTTGATCCAGAGGAAGGCAAAAAAAACCCATGTGGCAAACAGTAAGCTTCACATTGGGGAAAAAAATTCCTTCCCGACTCCACATACGGCAATCAGACTAGCTCCCTGGATCAACGCAACACTAAGGAAACTAGTGTATATACCCTGTAATATTATACTTTTCAAGAAAGGCATCCAGTCCCCTCTTAAATTTTAGTAGGGAATCACTCATTACAACATCATATGGCAGAGAGTTCCATAGTCTCACTGCTCGTACAGTAAAGAATCCGCGTCTGTGATTATGCTTAAACCTTCTTTCCTCCAGACGTAGGGGATGCCCCCTTGTCCCCGTCACAGGTCTAAGAGTAAAAAGATCATTAGAAAGGTCTTGGTATTGTCCCCGCATATATTTATACATTGTAATAAGATCACCCCTAAGCCTTCGATTCTCCAAACTAAATAACCCCAAGTGTAATAACCTGTCTTGGTATTGCAGACCCCCCAGTTCCCTAATAACCTTGGTCGCTCTTCTCTGCACCCGCTCCAGTTCAGCTATGTCTTTCTTATACCGGAGACCAGAACTGTACACAGTATTCTAAGTGTGGTCGCACTAGTGACTTATATAGAGGTAAAATTATGTTCTCCTCATGAGCATCTATGCCTCTTTTAATGCATCCCATTATTTTATTTGCCTTTGCAGCAGCTGCCTGACACTGGCCACTAAATGTGAGTTTGTCGTCCACCCATACACCCAGGTCTTTTTCAGTGACTGTTTTGCCCAGGGTTTTACAATTAAGCACATAATTATACATCTTGTTCGTTCTACCCAAGTGCATGACCTTACATTTATCCCCATTAAAGCTCATTTGCCATTTATCAGCCCAAGCTTCTAGTTTACATAAATCCTCCTGTAATATAAATTTGTCCTCCTCTGTATTGATTACTCTGCAGAGTTTGTGTCATCTGCAAATATTGAAATGCCACATCATGCAAGGGCTCTTCAGGGGTGCCATCTCTTCTGAGGCCTGTCACACTGGCCTCAGTATAGTCTCTGGCCCACGTCCGCACCACTCCTCTACGTGGCATCAAATCCCACCGCAGACCTTTATATC
Organism: Dendrobates tinctorius; assembly: GCF_039654945.1. Taxonomy (NCBI): domain Eukaryota; kingdom Metazoa; phylum Chordata; class Amphibia; order Anura; family Dendrobatidae; genus Dendrobates; species Dendrobates tinctorius. The sequence continues at coordinate 66,636,747 of NW_027361707.1, forward strand.
TGAAAATGCATAGTTTCGTCCGGCCAGCAGATAGCAGTCTTTCCTCACTAATGTTACATCATGCAGAGGCTCTTCAGGGTTACCATCTCTTAATCTTACATGTGCCAGCATTAAAATAATCTTTCTCGGCAGCATATTGTCCGGTTTAAACAAGTGATGTGCTGCCGATAGCATTAATATTATATGCACACAGCAAAATTGTATTAACAATTGTTGTGTGCACATAGAATTGTGGTCAGTCTGTCTAAACAGGCCATTAAATGAGTGCTGATCGGTGATCATTTAACATCCTTAGTATACTGTCCACCATGCTTTCCAGGATAAGAGCTCAAGCATCCACCCTTTCTCCATTCCATAAAGGCTCTGCAGAGCCTGATTCCCAAGTTCCAAAGAATAGAGAATAGCTTAAAGGGAATATTTCAGCAGGATTTCACCCTTAATCTATTTATATGCACGTGTAGTGCCTTCAGAGACAAGTCCAAAAATAACTTTAATTGGGCAGTCCGTTACTCTGAAAGTAGTGTTTGAATTGATTTGCCTTTGAGACAGTAGATCTGAAGCCTCTGTCACTCCAGATCTATTCCTCACCCATAACCTCCTCCTCCAGCTTGACTGACAGCCTCTATGTTGTGTGAGCCTTCAGTCAAGCAGGAGGAGTTGGCACTGGGTGGAGAATAGAGCTGGCGTAACAGACGCTTCAGATCTACAGCCTAATTTGCACATCAATTCAAACACCGATTTCTCAGTAACTGAGGAGAGGACTAGCTATGTAAGGGTATTGCTGGACTTTTTTTTAAAGAGCTGCATGCACATATAAATAGTTTGGGGTGTGAAATCCAGCTGACAGATTCCCTTAATAATTTTGGGATTTACCCTTAAATGACAGCAACACTGCTTTCTTTTTCACTCCTCCTTTAATGCTTAGACCATCAGGTTTTATTTCAATTTACAGTGAGCAAATTTCAACATCATCTATTGATTTAGGGTACTAACGGATGTATACCAATGTTTTTGGTCAATTATCTCTATTTCATATCTCATATCATATTAAATATTATTAAATTATAGGCATTTAATTAAAAAAATTATATTTAGAGAAAAACAATAAATACAATGCATTAAATAATACTGAATATCATTTAAGTCTAATTAAAAAAAAAAATTAAATTCGTATGACCCTAGTTTAATTACGGTAATTGTAATGTTCATGTCATTTGTAGCTGTATTTACCATTTCCGAACCTGAGTTAATAAACATTTTTTGTGTGTTCTAGGTCTCTTCATGGCTTCAGGAAGAAATGGGACCAGAATCTAATCCTGTGGTCATTGTTAGATTTCTTGGATCTACAGAAATGAGCTCTGAATTAAGCTCTTTGCTTCAAAGCCTTTGTGAGCAGCTAGCCGTGAATTACAGATGTTTACTGCAGAGCATTCCTAAAAAGATTGTAGATCTGCGAGAGCTCTTTTTAAACTTGCTGAATGAGTCTTCTTTTCATAAGCCCCTCGTTCTTGTATTAGACAGCCTTGAACAACTTACAGATGGTGATGATGCCAGGAAGCTTTGGTGGCTCCCAATTCATCTTCCACGCACAGTTCGCATAATATTGTCAACACTGCCAAAAAAGCATGGAATCCTCCAAAAACTACGGTGCCTTATAAAGAACGAGGACAACTACATAGAACTCATTCCACGAGATAGGAAAATGTGCAGCCAAATACTTAAACATCAGCTATTGAGAGTTAAAAGAAAAGTAACATCAGGTCAACAGATCTATGTCAATGAAGCATTTTCTAGATGTACTCTGCCAATGTTTGTCAACCTGACATTTCGAGAGGTGAGAAATTGGAGGTCCCATAAGGATGTTGATGAATCTACTCTTTGTATCACAGTTCATGAGAACATAGAGCAGTTATTCTGTTCTTTGGAAAACAAGTGTGGACTGAGGTTGATCTCAAGAGCACTTGGATATATTACAATGGCTAAAATGGGACTCAGCGAGGTGGAACTAGAAGACATTCTGGCTCTTGATAATAATGTCATGAATGAATTACTAGCAAATGGGAAGACGCTGAATCCATTAAGGATACCATATACGATCATTGCACAAATTAAAGATGATCTTGCAGGGTATTTAGTTGAAAGACACATACGAAATTGTAACCTTTTGGTTTGGTCTAATAGACATCTCCACCTAATCGCCCAAAAGTTGTATCTCAGCAATGATGACGACTTGCAAGAAATGCATGTGAATATGGCAGATTACTTCCTCGGTGCATGGTCAGGAGGCAGGAAAAAGCCATTCTACAATGAGCCTAACTATTTTGAAAATTGCATTCAGAATGAACGCAGGGGATTACTTAGCAATGAAATACACTTCAATGATGAAAATGAATTTGACAGGCAGGCTCCTGAGCAGCCATGGGCATTTCAGTGTAATCCTCTACAGCCTGATATTTTTTTTGTAAATCATAGGAAAATGACAGAACTACTACATAATTTAACAAGATGTGGAATGACAGATGAAATAATGTCTGGGATTACAATGAATTTTAGCTGGCTCTATACAATGATCAAAATTGGACAATATGATAGGGCTTTAAATGATATTGAAATAGCATATAATTACTCACAAGAAAAAGAACTGAAATTTCTCGCAAGTACTCTTCAAAGCATAAAAAACAAGGTTCTGAAAAATCCAGGGTCACTCTCTGCTGAACTGCAGCAAATTCTTCTTCCAGTTGTGAGTTCTTTGCCTAAGTTCAGAAACCTTCTTATAGAATGTGACAAAGATGGACCTAAATATTGTTCTATTGTCCCCCTGCACTCTTCCATGGATGTGACATACTCTCCAGAAAGACTTACTCTGTCATCTAGCTCATTGCATGTAACAGAGGTTCTTCCTACTTACAGCCCAAATATAATCATTTCTGCACTTGAGAATGGCACAATCAGTACTTGGGATGTTGAGTCAAGGCAACTTTTAAGACAAATAACCACTACTGAATTTGTTGTTATGGGAATGAAGCTTACAGCAGATGAAAAATATCTTGTTGTATCCACAGCAAAAAATACTTTGTTAATTTACGACAACCTAAATTCTTGCCTTCTCTCTGAAGTGGAAGTTAAAGGTTCCAAAAGTGTAGGAGGTGGGCCAAACCTAATCAATGGCTTCACGCTATCTCATACACATGCACTAGCCTGGTTGGAAGCAAGTAAAAATGTTAATGTTATAGATTTACTTTATGGTTGGCCACTTTATAATTTCCATTGCTGGTACGAAGTAACGTGCATCCAGTGTTCTTCGGACGGATTATATGCATTTTGTGGCCAATACCTCAATACCACCACAATATTTCACTTAGGCACTGGTGAAAAATTGTCAACTGTAACCTCTGAATTTTCTGGTGGGTTTGTGAAATATATTCTCGTTCTTGATACGACCCAAGAAGTGGTTATGATCGACAATGAAGGGAGCCTTTCTGTTTGGAATATAGAGGAAATAGCCAATCCCCAACTGACAGAAGAGTTTGATTGTACAAAGGGAACCAGTGATGTTATCAGCACTGAGCTGTCTGAAGACCAAAGTGCACTTTTAATTTGTAAAGCATTAAGCATTGAACTTCTAGACACTCGTATGTGGAAAGTTTCTGAAAAGTTTAGGGCAAAACGCAATGAGAGATTTATATCAGCTGTTCTTTCCCGGAACTGTGACTGTATTATTGCTTCCATAGAAAATACCTCATCTATATTTGTTTGGAGAAGAGACACGGGGCAATGCATGGCAAGTTTACAAGAGATGTCAGGGAGTATCGTAAAATTAGTGAAATCTAGTCATCATAATTTACTTTTATCACTGTCCATCAGTGGAGTGCTTTCTATCTGGGACATTGACATCTTAACCGCCATGTCCAATATTGACAAGACTGGGAGAGCAGTCCACACGGTATTACTGTCCGGGAGAGGAGATTTCATCTACTCAATTGATGGATCTGAATATGTTCAAAAATGGAATTTTAACACTGGCTTCATTGAATCTGCCTATAAGCATGAAGGTATTGTAGAAAATGGTGTACTCACTGCTACAGGAGAACTGTTGGTCACCTCCGATGACAAATGCAATCAATATGTTTGGCATACTGGAACCGGGGAAAATCTCTTCCGAATTAGTGGTCAAAGAATATCTGAACTCTTAATTACACATAATGATCAATTTATAGTGTCTTTATGCGAGCAAAATGCATCCAGAGTATGGAGACTCGCAACTGGCCATAAAGTATGTAATATCCTAGCTGCCTTAAAAAATGCACTTATAACTACTGCAAATACTTTTTTGATTGGAATGACCAAGAACAAACTTTTGGCTGTAAGCCTATGGACAGGAAGCATAACGAAAAAATTCTGCTGCGATGATGGATCAACCATCATCAACTTCAAATTAATTCCGGACTGTCCTGAGTTTGTTGTTTTCATGACATCTACTGAGACTGTGAGCATCTGGAGCCTTGCTGATGAAGCCATTTGCAGAAGAGTCCAGCTACCATCTAACTTCTTAAGAAATCTTAATGATTTTGAAATCTCTCCCAATGGAAAGCTTGGGATTATTACCCATGGAGACGAAAAGTTCAACGTTTTAGATCTTCAGACTGGAAAACTCAGAGAAGTACATGCATCAGGGATAATATGGAAACAGAGCTTGTCTTGCGATGGGCGTTATCTTGTCTACATTTGCTTCCAAAATGGTGAAGATGATGAAGATAATTCTGTCTCGAGTTTAATAGTGATGAGACTCGCGGATGGGAGAAGTATTGGTGCTTGTACATTATATAAATCTCCAACCTTTCTTGCACTCTCACAAAGGCATCTCAATATTGTTGTAGGATTTGATGATGGGAGCATTGGCACTTACACCGTGGTAGACCGGGTGGATGCAACATTAAAAATTAAAATTGCCACTTCCAATAGCCGACAAATTTTCAATAACAAAACTCACTTTCATAGACCAAAATGCAATAATTACATCTATAAAATGGCACCTGACTGCTTGTGGAGGGAATCCACTGAAGTGTTTGCAAGAGACAGCCCGATCACAGTTTCCGAAACTGGTGAAGTAACAGAATCAACACCGACCAAAAAACATAACTTTTGCTATGAGAAAATGTGTTCTGCCATTGACTGCAGGGGACAGAGCTTTGCCGCTAACAATTGAAGCCACCGTATGAGTAATACAGTGTATGTTCAAAAATGTTTACAAATTAGTCCTGAAATTTACCATTGTATGGGGGGGGATAAAAGGTACATTCCCCTAATGACAGAAGCATCACTGAAAGTATCGCAGAATCGTATCCATCACTGTTATTCAGCATGCACTACATGCCATTTTTTCCTGTGCAAAAAGTAAAGTAATGGTCAGATCAAGGTTTTTTCCTTGTGCACTGACATTCTTTGGCCTATAATAGAAATAGTATATTGTTGCTCAGTGAGCCTTGGGTATTACATTATTTTTTCAGAATTTTGATATATTTTCATAATTTTAGCTTTATTTTACAAAATGAAAAGTCTCATTAGAATGGTTGCTAATGGCAGGCAAAGAGAAACATCAACCATTGTACTCGATGTACTAGATAAAAAAATAAAACCAATCTACTAGACAAAAAAGAATCTGAAAATATATCAAAATGCTAAATAGGATGTTTTAGGACCCACTATAAATAGTACATAGATTTCATAGATATATATATTGTGGTACACTTTTTTCTATAGACCCATATCGATGGAGTACCTCCATGTGGCTCTGCGGTCACTCATGGATTGCACCAAGACCTCTTGGATTGTCTCCACAAGAAGCCTTGCTTTTCATTGTGAGCAAATCAAATCCTGCACAAAAAAACAATAATTTATGGATTTTTCATCAAGGGTCAGTAGAGTCTCATGTAGAACAGAGGTAGGGCTGAAACCTTTCTTTCAAGTCATAGGTTGTGATATTTCTCTCAATACTTTTACTCTGATGATAACACTTTTTCGATATTCATGTGCTAAAGGGAATCTGTCACCAGGTTTCCCCCATATAAAGTACATCTAGCACCTGGAAGCCCCCTGTTACAGCATACTATAATGTTGTTTGTCCCCGATCTACTCTGCAAGGTACATAAAAGACATATTATTATATATTCACAGATGTCGGCGTCTGGTCTGATGGGGTCTCTGGTCTTGATCCGGTGATCTTCTTACGATCACCGTCCTCCTGCCCTGCTTCATGTGGAGGATGTCATACATACAGTGCCTTGCGAAAGTATTCGGCCCCCTGTAATTTTTTAACTTTTTCCCACATATCATGCTTCAAACATAAAGATACCAAATGTAAATTTTTGGTGAAGAATCAACAACAAGTGGAACCCAATTGTGAAGTTAAATGAAATTTATTGGTTATTTTAAATTTTTGTGGAAATTCAAAAACTGAAAAGTGGGGCGTGCAATATTATTAGTCGCCTTTAACTTAATACTTTGTTGTGCCACCTTTTGCTGCAATTACAGCTGCAAGTCGCTTGGGTATGTCTCTATCAGTTTTGTACATCGAGAGACTGTAATTCTTGCCCATTCTTCCTTGGCAAACAGCTCGAGCTCAGTGAGGTTTGATGGAGGTCGTTTGTGAACAGCAGTTTTCAGCTCTTTCCACAGATTCTCAATTGGATTCAGGTCTGGACTTTGACTTGGCCATTCTAACACCTGGATACATTTATTTGTGAACCATTCCATAGAAGATTTTGCTTTATGTTTGGGATCATTGTCTTGTTGGAAGTCAAATCTCCTTCCCAGTCTCAGGTCTTTTGCAGACGCCAACAGGTTTTCTTCAAGAATGGTCCTGTATTTGGCTCCATCCATCTTCCCATCAATTTTAACCATCTTCCCTGTCCCTGCTGAAGAAAAGCAGGCCCAAACCATGATGCTGTCACCACCATGTTTGACAGTGGGAATGGTGTGTTCAGGGTGATGAGCTGTGTTGCCTTTCCGCCAAACGTATCGTTTGGCATTGTTTCCAAAAAGTTCATTTTGGTTTCATCTGACCAGAGCACCTTCTTCCACATGTTTGGTGTGTCTCCCAGGTGGCTTGTTGCACACTTTAAACAACACTTTTTATGGATATCTTTGAGAAATGGCTTTCTTCTTGCCACTCTTCCATAAAGGTCAGATTTGTGCAGTCTGCGACTGATTGTTGTCCTATGGACAGACTGTCCCACCTTAGCTGTAGATCTCTGTAGTTCATTCAGAGTGATCATGGGCCTCTTGGCTGCATCTCTGATCACTCTTCTCCTTGTTTGAGATGAAAGTTTAGAGGGACGGCCGGGTCTTAGTAGATTTGCAGTGGTATGCTACTCCTTCCATTTCAATATGATCACTTGCACAGTGCTCCTTGGGATGTTTAAAGTTTTGGAAATTATTTTGTATCCAAATCTGGCTTTAAACTTCTCCACAACAGTATCACGGATCTGCCTGTTGTGTTCCTTGGTCTTCATGATGCTCTCTGTGCATCAAACAAAACCCTGAGACTATCACAGAGCAGGTGCATTTATACGGAGACTTGATTACACACAGATGGATTATATTTATCATCATTAGTCATTTAGGACAACATTGGATCATTCAGAGATCCACAATGAACTTCTGGAGTGAGTTTGCTGCACTGAAAGTAAAGGGGCTGAATAATATTGCCCGTCCCACTTTTCAGTTTTTGAATTTCCACAAAAATTTAAAATAATCAATATATTTCGTTCAACTTCACAATTGTGTTCCACTTGTTGATTCTTCGCCAAAAATTTACATTTGGTATCTTTATGTTTGAAGCATATGTGAGAAAGGGTTGAAAAGTTCCAGGAGGCTGAATACTTTCGCAAGGCACTGTACAATGTTCTGTCAGACTCCTATAGTGGCGCAATTCTCTCTGACCTGCCAAGAGCAGAGCAGTGTGCTGTCACCAGCTTTACCATCTTCACTCCGCCCTCTCCTTGCACATGCTCAATACAGTACTTTGCTCTGCCCTTGGCAGGGGCATGATGGGGGACACTGAGTAGATGACATAGGAGGTGTCCTCCACATGAAGCAGGAAAGGAGGACGGCAATCACAAGAAGAGAAGAGGCACCAGATCAAGACCAGAGACCCCTATCAGACCAGACCGCACCATCTGTGAGTATAATAAAAGCTATGGGGATTGGGGATATATGCAGCATACTAGAATGCTGTAACAGAGGGCTGAAAAATGTTGTGATGCCCCCCTCCTGCTTGCTTCATGGCTCCCCGACATCGCGCTCCGGCACAGGCGTACTGAAGTGCGTAGGCGCCGGGAAAGGTCAGAGAGGCCCAGTGCCTGCGCACTGCTGGAATTTTCCCTGCTCTCAAGAGGGCACAGAAGTACGCCTACACAGGAGCGCAATGCTGGGGAGACTGTGAAGCAAGACGATGGGAGGCGCCAGACCAGGACCTGCGACACCCATCAGACCAGACCACCCCGCAGGTGAGTATAATAAAATTTATTTTTTGTATCTTTCAGGTCGGGTCGGGGGCTTATCTACAGAATTATAAAATGCTGTAGATAAGCCCTGAAAGACGGTGGCCATATCTTTTATCTGCCAAAAGTGCTGACTGGTTCGCTTTAAGTATGCGATATGCATAGTTCTGGCCACATTCTGACTAAATGTATGTGGCCTCGCTGAATACAGATGATATCGCGCTCTGTGCACACTGTGAGGATTTACAGGTATACAGCCGCATAGACTGAATGCAATCTTTCATGATAAATCACTTTAATGACAACCACTTTCAGAAATTATAATTTTATTCTAATATTATCTTTGTGTCAGAGTTTACACCTCCAAAAAAGTAAGAGAATTGCCTCTGACATTTGGAACTATGTTAAAGGCTACAGACAGCTGTCTTGGAAAAAAACATTTTAGTATATTTTAGGTTAACGAGGTAAAAAAAAGTTGCAATAACTTTCGCAACGCAATCCTAATTCCCGTATTTATTTCCAGCCCTCCTCGTTTCAGACAACCAGTGGTTGTCTCCTTCCCAGTAGTACTGGATGTGAGGTCTGTGCATCCAGGATACTGCCATCAACACTAACTTTCATGTGATGGCACAGCTTTATTCATTTACTGATATCCTTGTGTAGACACAGGTGGACCTTTTGTTCTGTGGACATACACTGCTGATGAGGAGTAAGTGATCTACCAAGACCTCTTCATGTAGAGTCCACCACAGGTTTTCACTTCTTTACACTTAGTGACACACACGGACTATGTGATCTCTCGCTCCTCTCATTGCAAACTGCCTTGTGTGTCCTTTCCTCCCTATTGAAAGCCTGTGTGATCTCTGTCCTCTCTGCATTTTGTACTGTGTGTTCAACCTCCTCCCCTCCTTACTGATAGCTATAAGCTCAAAGGAGGGGAAAGCAGAAAGCAGATGATGACAACCTTCAAAGGAGCAATGTGGCATGTGCTGTTGGATTAAGATTAGAAGCAACAGCAGCGCCATCAGCTAGTTGAAGGAGTTAGACAGACTCTACAGCAGAAAAATGTTGAGACATTTTTAATGAAGGTTATTTAGAATATTGCTTGGTTTTGCATTTAACAAACAAATAATTAAAAATGCAAAAATGTCCATATCCTTTAATGAGGAGTATTGTCTCATTTTAAGCAGGAGCTGCTCATAAACTTGAAGGGCTACTTAAGCAAAATCAATCTTTGTGCCATTCTAGTGCAGAAGTCACTACCAGAATATATATGCCAATCTGTGCATGCAATCTGTAGGCACATTTGATGCCCAGTAATCATGAAGAAAGGTATTATCCAGGCTTACTACTACACATAAGTGTTTTTCAGGAGTTTGTGGTACTCCCAGGGATGCTTACAACTAGCCAGTAATTTGGGGTTGAAAATAAATATGGCTTCTAATCCTGTAGACCAATAGCCTACAATGAGAAATCTCCTGTTATTGACCCTCGTGATAAATTGGGAGTGCAGAATTTTTATTGTTGGGTATGCAAACACACTTGAAGTTAAATTCTACTGTCCCTGATAAAATGCGAATATGATGAAACAAAGAAAATGTGAAAATACATTGTTTATCAGTGGTTTTCAGCTTATTGTGTCTATTTCAACCTGAAATAAATCTTATGATTTCCTTCTTTTTACCTGAGTATCAGAATTCTGAAATGTCAATGAGCTTTCTGACATTATTATTTTCCGTCAATTGTAACACTTAGCCCCTTAAGTGGTCCCTACACAGACATCACTATTGCTTCTGCTCTCATATTTCTTATAGTCTTATGGATGCCAGAAGAGACATCTTTGTTAAACCATCTAAATACAACATTTGGACTTACACTCCACAAAGACTCTTGATGCATTGATTACAAGATCACCCAGAAATGAAGCTTGAAAACAGGACAGTCATGAAGGAGTCATGAAGCAACTTATCTATGTTATAGCCTTATTGTATTTATGAAGCCTATATTCTGAAATCTTTTATTATGAGTTTCCATGAGATTAGAAAAGATGGTCAGTCGATTTGTAAAAATAGCATCAGTCAAGTCTATTGACAGTTCCCATAGAAGTGAAATGTACTGAAATATAATAACAGTCATGGCGTATGGACAATACTTAAAGTACATCTTAATTAATATATCTTGGAATAATAATAAGTTCCACAATTGAATGTGTTAAAAAAAAATGTTATTGTGCTGTGACATTCCATGTGACTCTGCCTCTGCTATCTACTGTGTAGTGGCTGTGTCTGACAATAGAGAGCTGCTCTAGTTCATGATTGGCACATACCATAGCTCCTAGCAAAGTGGGGAAGCATAAATCACTTATAATAAATAAGTGAGTATGCAGTAACACATTTCCCTGCCTGTCTTATCACAGGAGTGTTTTTGTCATGTCTCTAGCCCTCTGAGCTCATCATAAATCAAGTTAGTGACACACAAGTTCAGCAGTCACTTGAGTTCCTTTGTCACTTAATTGATTTATGATGCCCTGGAGATAGAGTAGAAATATTCACTCCTGTGATAAAACAGACAGATAAATGTTCTACAACAAAAGGCAGCAGCTATGAGCTCCTGATGTTTCTCCTGTATAATCTTTGGTCATAAGTGACTTATGCTATCTCACGTAGCCAGGAGCTGTGCCAACCACAAACTGGAGCAGGTTTACATGGTTGGACACAATAAATAGAAGTACATTGCCGGTACATATTTTTAAGATTATCTCAGCACAGGAAAAAAAAAATTAACACATCCAATTGTAGAATTGTGGGATACCGCAGAAATCTGTACTAGGACCGATTCTTCTAAACCTCTTTATTAATGACCTTGTGGATGGGATTGAGAGTAAAGTCTCAGTCTTTGCTGACGACACTCAAGTATGTAGGATATTAAAAACTGACAATATTACAAAAGGATCAGGATGAGATGTCTGAATGGGCAAACACTTGGCAAAAGAGATTTAATGTAGATAAATGTAGAGTAATTCACCTGGGATGGAGTAATCCTATTTCTGCATATACATTAAAAGGGAGTATACTCGGGACTACATGGAGAAGGATTCGGGTATTCTGGTTACAAACAAGCTGAGCAGCAGTACTCAATGTCAAGCAGCAGCAGTGGCCAAGGCAAACAAGCTCTTAGGGTGTACAAAAAGAGATATAAAATCTGGCAATCCTATTGTTTTGTTACCCCTCTATAAATTACTTTTGAGGCCACATCTAGAATATGGGATCCAGTTTCGGGATGCACATTTTAAAAATGATATTCAGAAGTTTGAGTCAGTTCAAAGGCGGGGAACTACATTATTACAAGGGATGGAAGTCAACCATATGATGACAGGTTGGAAGAGTTGGGCTTGTTTAGCTTAGAAAAAAGACACCTCAGAGGAGATCTCATTTATATGTATAAATATATGTGTGGTCAGTGCAAAGGACTGGTGCATGTCTTATTCCTTCCAAGGACCATACTAAGGACCAGGGGGCACTCATTATGGATGGGAGAAAGGTGATTCCAGCAGCTAAATAGGAAAGGGTCCTTTACAGTTAGAGCCGTCAGAATGTGGAGTGCCCGACCACAAGAGGTAGTAATGGCAGACATTATAACAGCTTTTAAAAAAGGCTGGATTGTGGGTTACAGTTAATTTAGGGACAAAATGAACAATTGGTGGAGAAAGGTTGAACATGATGGACCTAGATCTTTTTTCAACCTATGTAACTGTGTAACTTATTATTATTCCAAAATCTGTTAATCAAAAATGTACTCTATTTGTGGGACAACCCTCTTAAGATAAAATAGATTGCATTGTTTTTCACAATCTGAATGTTCTCGTCCCCAGCTTTCAATGACTTCAAGTATAGGTGGCCGCATGTAGCATTCCCAAAAGTTGTGGTCGCCAGTTGTTTTTCTGTTCAGTTAGGGGAACTTGGCTGTAACCTAGAAGGGTAAACCTTAAAGACAAGGGGTTTGGATGACAAAAATAACACATATATTACACAGAACTGGAGGCTTTATACAACTGTCAAAAGTTCATTGTTTAAGTGGCGTTACTCTTCAGTTCTTAAATGTCGAACTAAACATCTAAGATATGAGCTATCTGGACCTGATGATGGTGTGATGTTGACATCTGCCTTAAACATACATTACTTTGTGTGTTACACACTGATTAAATGACCAACCGAATACTCTGGGATTGACATAATGCCTGCATAATGTCAACATAGTCGATAATATCAAAAATATATCCAAAGGTTCTATCTTATTTTGAATTTATAGAAACTTTCTTACTTGATGTGCTAAATGGGATGTTTAACTTACAGCTACTGACTGTTCTACATTTTTTTCTACAACTGTATTTCAATCCAGTACGTAATATGAAATGTTCATGAAGAATTTATCTTCATCTAATATATTGTATGTGCAATACAGCATGTCCTTTCCCAGCTTTCCAAAGGACTTACAAAAAAAAAAAAAATATGCTTGTCGGGCGTCAGATTTTCGTTTGAATAGATTTCCACTTTGAGAATGCCCAGTGATACTTCTGTGTTCTGTAGACAAGCCAATATAGTATATTCTGTGACTTGAATGATTTTTTTCCTATCTTGTTTGCAATTGATAGATGAATGTTTTTATGTAAACTTTATATTGTTGGGAGAGTTTACCCGAACAGAGATTTATATTTTCATAAATGTTTCACTTAGTTACCTTTTGTTACAGAGTGATTAAATGAAAACTCTATTGCAGTCTCCAACTAATATACAGTCTTGTGTATGCCTTGTTTGTACGAATAAACATGTTATATTGACTGATAAGTGTGACTCTATTGTAAAGTACGTGGTCCTCAAGTTCGAAAATTGTTGTATCGGCCAACCATGAAGCCAATGCCGGTGACAGGCTGCGGATACAGAGGGTAAATCGATTTACTAGGTTCATGATCTTGGTACCAATTGCCAAAAACCAAGCATCTGCCTGGTGTTCAGAAACAAGAATGGTACAGGAACCTGATCCCAAAATTGTGCACATGAGCAAGTCTCACAACAATCATAATTACAAGACGGATATACAATAGGGCACACAAACAATTTCTGTTAACCAATAGCATAGCCAGATGCTTTCTACATTGTAATAAATGGAAATATTCAAATTATAAACAAAATAATTAGGAACCATGAAATAATGCTGGGCCAATGATGTAGTCACTAGATTATGGCCCGATGCTATCGCATCGGGAGGATGCGATAGCATCACACCTCTTGCCATGTTAACCCTCAACACACACACACACACTCCTCTCACCTTTCACCATCTCCACTCACTCTTTCACTCCACATACGACCCCTTCTCTCACTCCGTCTCTCATACTCACTCCGTCATCGCCGCTGCTCCATGATCCCCGACATCTTCTTCCGCCGGCGCCAGCCTGGATCCAGACGTCCACGCCGGCGACATGTTCTTGCGGCGACGCCATCTTGAGTATCGTGAAATCCCGCGATAGTCAAGATGGCGTCGCCGGAAGAACATGTCGCCGGCGTGGACGACGTCGGGATCCAAAATGGCGTCGGCAAAATCTCGCGAGTTTTCGCTGACGCCATTTTGGATCCCGACGTCGTCCTCGCCGGCGACATGTTCTTGCGGCGACGCCATCTTGACTATCGTGGGATTTCGCCGATCCAAAATGGCGTCGCCGCAAGAACATGTCGCCGGCGTGGAGGACGTCTGGATCCAGGATGGCGCTGGCGGAAGAAGATGTCGGGGATCGTGGATCAGCGGCGATGACGGCGTGAGTATGAGAGACGGAGTGAGACAAAGGGTCGTATGTGGAGTGAAAGAGTGAGTGGACGTGAGTTGAGATGGTGAAAGGTGAGTGGAGTGTGTGTGTTGAGGGTTAACATGGAAAGAGCAGTGCAGTGACGTCACCGGTTACAACTGGACGGAAGTTGTTACAACCGGAAGTTGCTTAGGGCATTTATTATTATAGATGACTGCAAAGAAAATTAATTGCTTAGAAACCTCATTTGACTAGCCTGTAAAGTGGACTAGTCACCAAATTTCATAATACAAACTGCATAGATTACTATACAGATCTCTTGGACTTGATGTGGTTGGTTTAGTTACTTTTGAAATCCATGTCACAATGGTTTCCTCCAACTCCTTGATGCAGGCTCCGGCACTGAGCCTGCATGCATGTTTTCCGGCACATAACAGTTGATTTTATTAATTGACATGTGCCACTAACAGCCACGAGTGGAATCGCGATCCACCCATGGCTGTTAACATGTTAAATGCCACTGTCAATCACCAGGTCTAAGATATCTATTTACTATATTCAATTTGTATTGCAAAAATCTGGTAACATATTTGCTTTAACCTCTTAATTCCCAGAAAGTGATGTCATTTGACTAGGATGTGCTATCACTGTGGAATTGATGAGGATCCAACTACCAAGACCACAAAAATAAGAATGAATGGGTTATGGCTCCTTGAAAATCTTTCCTTCTCTGCAAGATATTTCAATTTGAGGGTCCTCAGTGGTTGATACCTTTTAATGGCTAAGTGAAAAGATGGTAACAAATTGCAAGCTTTCAAGACTACTCAGGTCTCTTCATCAGGCATAGACTTCTTACTTCTCAGCAGAATTCCCAGACCAGGGCTGTACAAAATGTTATGGGTCAACACCCCATCAATCACGGAAACCAATAGCAATCACGGTCTCGATAAAGGAGGTGCCGTCTTCTGTCTGCCTTCTGTGGAGAAGAGTATGTCTTTATATATTGGCAGGAGTCAGCTAAAAGCCCCAGTACTGTAATTATAATAAACTCAACAGGTACCTTTCAGAAATAAGGCAGCACATTAGTAAAAAAGAAAAGACTAAAGTGAAAGAGTACAGTAATTACACTGGATTGGTAATTAAAGGGAATCTGTCAGCAGGTTTTTGCTATGTAACCTGAAGACAGCATGAAGTAGGGGTTAAAACAGATTTCATATGTGGATTTTCTCAAGGAAGAAAGGGATTAAGCCAATGTAAGATACATCTGGTGATTGCTGACCTATAACATGGAACAAAACATCATTACCAATCAGTCTCTCCACCAACACCATCAGGTCTACATGTACAGGGTGGGCCATTTATATGGATACACCTAAATAAAAATGGGAATGGTTGGTGATATCAACTTCCTGTTTGAGGCACATTAGTATATGGGAGGGGGGGAAACGTTTCAAGATGGGTGGTGACCATGGCTGCCATTTTGAAGTTGGCCATTTTGCATCTAAATTTATTTTTTCCAATGGGAAGAGGGTCATGTGACACATCAAACTTATTGAGAATTTCACAAGAAAAACAATAGTGTGCTTGGTTTTAACGTAACTTTATTCTTTTATGAGTTATTTACAAGTTTATGACCACTTATAAAATGTGTTAAAAGTGCTGCCCATTGTGTCGGATTGTCAATGCAACCCTCTTCTCCCACTCTTGACACACGCTGCATGCGGATTGCCACACGCCCGGGAGCTTGATTCAGCTAGTTACCTGCTTTATGCTTTCAATTATACTCTCAACATTCAGAGACGAAATACAATTGAAGATATGAGCAGCAAGCTGGCATTACAGGGGCAAAGGAGTACCTATTAGCTCACCTCCCCAACTTGCAGTGGCATGATGAGGTCACCTCTTTTCACTATTGAGGTCACAGTAGAACCACAGAGAGGGCATAAATGGTGGGGAAAGTTAGCACTTTATGGTGCCGAAGATTCAAAGGATGCTTACTGTAGATGAAGGGAGGGGGAATGATGCCACAGTGTAGAGAAAGAGCACAGTATAGAGAGGGGCAGTGTGTGGGAGGGCATAGTTTGAGGAAACAGTATACAGATAAGGTAATGTAGAGATGGAGCAGGATAGAAAAGAGACACTATATAGTAAGGGAACAGTGTGATGGAGGCATTGTGAATATGTGGACAGACTAGATGAATATGTGGACAGACTAGAAGGGGCAGTGTGGACTGCAGTGATGATAGGGTCAATGTGGGGGGCAGTGTGGAGGAATAGTCAGTGTGAGAGAAACAGGTGAGAGGATACAACATGAAGTGGTGACAGTGCGATGGCTACATTTCATAAAGGAGTATAAAGGTTACAGCTCATAAGAGGTCATTGTGTGTTTTACTTCATAACAGGGCAGTGTGGAGGCTATGGTTTATAATGGGGATACTGTCAAGGTCATAACTCATGAGGGGGGACAGTGTGCCAAATACAGTTCATATAGGGGGACCTGGAAGTGTGGATGCTATGGTTCATAAGGATGAGGCTCTTGTGGAGGTTAGCACTCATGAAGGATGGTGTGGAGGGGGTATTTCAAAAGTTAGGACATTACGGAAGGTATAGTTCATAAGTGCAGCAGTGTGGAGGCATTATTTTATAGTAGAGAGGCAGTGTGGGGTACATTTTGTGCAGGAAGCAGATTAAGGGGGCAATTATTAAGGAGCATAGCATGAACAGGTATTTGTATTCAGTAGTATCATAATAAACTGATATTTTAAGAGAACCATGTGGGGATGTTCTGCAGAAGGCCACAGAAGAGGTAAGTGTACAGAGAAGAGCTGTGGATGTCAAAAGTCATCATGGCATTTGGGCCAAATGATTTTGGTTTTGATTAAGTATTCATATACTGAAGAATTTTCTGATTATGTATTCATGTACTGATTATAGTTCTGGTTCTGTATTAATGTAGCAATGATGGTTCTGTTGCTGTATTCATGTACTGATGGTGGTTTTGGTGCTGTAGTCATGTACTCATAATGGTTATTGTGAGATGTTCATGCAATATTGATGGTTCTTGTGTGGTATTCATGTACTGACTAAGGTTCTGGTGATGTATTCCTGTACTGTAGTAGTTCTGGTGACCATTTCATGTACGGAATATTTTTCTCCAGATGTATTCACGTACTGATGGTAATATCAGTGCTGTAAGTAATATCATGCAAACATTGGTTCTGAAAATGTATTCATGTACTGTTGGTAGTTCTATTAATATAGTCCTGTACTGATTTTGGCTCTGGTGCTGTAGTCATGTACTGATGATAGTTCTATTGCTGTATTCATGTACTGATAGTAACTCTAGTAATGCATTCACATACTGACAGTAGTTTTGGTGATTTATTCATATACCGATGAAAGTTCTGGTAATGTTGTTATGGGCTATTAGTAGTTCTGCTGCTGTATTCATGTACTGATGGTGATTCTGTTGCCGTACTCATGTGCTGATGATGGTTCTGGTGCTGTATACATGTACTGATGATGACTGTTGTGCTGTTTTCTGTACTGATGATGATTCTGGTGCTGTATTCATACATTGTTGGTAGTTCTTGTGATGTATTAATTTACTGATGTTGGTTTTGTTGCTGTGCTCATGTATTGATGATGGTTCTGGTTATGCAATGTATGTACTAATTATTGTTCTAGTAATGTATTTCTGTACTGATGATAGTCCTGGTGATGCATTTATGTACTGATTTTGGTTCTGTTGCTGTATTCATATACTGATGGTGATCCTGGGGATGAAATAATTCACTTATCGTTGTTCTTGCAATGTATTCCTGTTCTGATTTTGGTTCTGGTTCTGCATTCATGTAGTGATAATGGATCTATATTCATCTACTGATGATGGTTCTGGTGCTGCATCAATGTACTGATGATGATACTTGTGCTGTATTCATGAAGAGTTAATGGTTCTGTGACACCCCAGAGTCCGGTTGTCACAGTGACATTGCCTCCCTCTAAGAGGTGAAGTCATGCTTGGAGGCAGAAAGGGAACCCCCATGCCAGATAACATAGATTAAATCAAAATTCCTCCTGCAGGTCAGAAAAGGGAGCTGCCTTATATATTCTGGCCAGCAGAGGGGGTTGGTGAGTCAGCTAGAAGTGAGCTGAGGGGGTTGTCATGGAAACGAGAGCAGCTGAGGGCTGTGAGGAAAAATGACAAGACAGTTAAACGTGAGGTAAAAAGATCTTTCTGGAAGATCCAGTCAGTTCAAGACAGGGAGCTGATCTGTGAGGAGCTGGTGAGGGGGAGCTGATCTGTGAAGAGGGAAAAGACACGAGCAGAGACGGAGAGGCAATGGGGAAGCTAAAAAACTGTGTATAGCAGACCCCATAGCGAAGCGCTAATAGAGAGAAAGGGACGCCAGAGTCCTTGGTGGTCAGGAGCTGTATGTCCTGACCGCAGAATCTGAAAGTACAGGGGATTGTAAATTCCTGTGCGACATTGAACACCTGAGAGCACGGCAGCGGATAAGGAACCCGGGGCCGACGATGAAAAGGATGGTACCCATAGAATAGGCTCATGCTGACAGCCGTACAGGTTACTGAAATTAGCACGCAATTGAGGGTCGCAGCTTAGTTATAAACAGCAGAGACCCACACACAAAGCGCAGAAGGAAGGTCCTAAATCCCCACCTGACAAGGTGGATCCTCTGAATGCCTCCAGGCGAGCCGGACTCATTCCATCACCTGTATGTGGTACTCCAGATTGCAACCAATTACCAGTAAAAGGTAAAGAAACTGCACCTATCTGTGTCTCATTTCTCTGCACCCCAACGTTCACAGCCATTTTGACTATCAATCTAACATCTTTGCTTTGGGACTATTGCTCTACCTGTGGAGAGCTATTTTCACCTCAGCTGCACCACATCAACAGTCTCAGGGGAACAACCCCACAGCGCTGGTCACCTCTGACCAGAATACCACAGGTGGCGTCACGTATTTAATCATCTATAAACTTTATCTTCATTTCTACCACATCTAACAACATCACCAAAAACTTGTCCCCATCCCTTTTCATCAATTTTATTTAATGGACACCCCAGGGCCACGGACCGGGTTGCCACTGCCGTGACACCTTCCCCCGTTGAAGTCGACGGGCCTGGTACCGAGTACCCCATGGTCCTGCACTGCGCACGCACGCCCTCTAGCGCCCTCGGTGCTGCGCGCGCCCGGGTGCTCCAGTTCTTGTAAAGTACTAATATATTGATGGTGGGTTTTGTGCTGTATTTATGTATTCATGATGGTTCTTGTGAAATATTCTTGTACTATTGATGGCTCTTGTGAGGTATTCATGTACTGATTACAGTTCTGGTGATGTATTCCTGTACTGTAGTAGTTCTGGTGACCAATTCATGTACTGAATATTTTTCTCCTGATGTATTCATGTACTTATGGTAATTTCAGTGCTGTATTAATATCATGTTAATAGTGGTTCTGAAAATGTATTCATGAACTGTTGGTAGTTCTACTAATACATTTCTGTACTGATTTTGGTTCTGGTGCTGTAGTCATGTACTGATAATGGTTCTAGTGCTTTATTCATGTACTGATGCTGATTCTAGTAATGCATTCAAGTACAGACAGTAGTTCTGGTGATTTATTCATGTACAGTTGTGGCCAAAAGTATTGACACCCCTGCAATTCTGTCATATAATACTCAGTTTCTTCCTGAAAATGATTGCAAACACAAATTCTTTGGTATTATTATCTTCATTTAATTTGTCTTAAATGAAAAAACACAAAAGAGAATGAAGCAAAAAGCAAAACATTGATCATTTCACACAAAACTCCAAAAATGGGCCAGACAAAAGTATTGGCACTCTCAGCCTAATACTTGGTTGCACAACCTTTAGCCAAAATAACTGCGACCAACCGCTTCGGTAACCATCAATGAGTTTCTTACAATGCTCTGCTGGAATTTTAGACATTCTTCTTTGGCAAACTGCTCCAGGTCCCTGATATTTGAAGGGTGCCTTCTCCAAACTGCCATTTTTAGATCTCTCCACAGGTGTTCTATGGGATTCAGGTCTGGACTCATTGCTGGCCACCTTAGAAGTCTCCAGTGCTTTCTCTCAAACCATTTTCTAGTGCTTTCTGAAGTGTGTTTTGGGTCATTGTCCTGCTGGAAGACCTATGACCTCTGAGGGAGACCCAGCTTTTCATACTGGGCCCTACATTATGCTGCAAAATTTGTTGGTAGTCTTCAGACTTCATAATGCCATGCACACGGTCTAGCAGTCCAGTGCCAGAGGCAGCAAAGCAACCCTAAAACATCAGGGAACCTCCGCCATGTTTGACTGTAGGGACCGTGTTCTTATCTTTGAATGCCTCTTTTTTTCTCCTGTAAACTCTATGTTGATGCTTTTGCCCAAAAAGCTCTACTTTTGTCTCATCTGACCAGAGAACATTCATCCAAAATGTTTTAGGCTTTTTCAGGTAAGTTTTGGCAAACTCCAGCCTGGCTTTTTTATGTGTCGGGGTAAGAAGTGGGGTCTTCCTGGGTCTCCTACCATACAGTCCCTTTTCATTCAGACACCGACGGATAGTACGGGTTGACACTATTGTACCCTCGGACTGCAGGGCAGCGTGAACTTGTTTGGATGTTAGTCGAGGTTCTTTATCCAACATCCGCACAATCTTGCGTTGAAATCTCTTGTCAATTTTTCTTTTCCGTCAACATCTAGGGAGGTTAGCCACAGTGCCATGGGCATTAAACTTCTTGATGACACTGCGCACGGTAGACACAGGAACATTCTGGTCTTTGGAGATGGACTTGTAGCCTTGAGATTGCTCATGCTTCCTCACAATTTGGTTTCTCAAGTCCTCAGACAGTTCTTTGGTCTTCTTTCCTTTCTCCATGCTCAATGTGGTACACACAAGGACACAGGACAGAGGTTGAGTCAACTTTAATCCATGTTAACTGGCTGCAAGTGTGATTTAGTTATTGCCAACACCTGTTAGGTGCCACAGGTAAGTTACAGGTGCTGCTAATTACACAAATTAGAGAAGCATCACATGATTTTTCGAACAGTGCCAATACTTTTGTCCACCCTCTTTTTTATGTTTGGTGTGGAATTATATCCAATTTGGCTTTAGGACAATTCTTTTTGTGTTTTTTCATTTAAGACAAATTAAATGAAGATAATATTACCAATGAATTTGTGTTTGCAATCATTTTCAGGAAGAAACTAAGTATTATCTGACAGAATTGCAGGGGTGTCAATACTTTTGGCCACAACTGTACTTATGATAGTTCTGGTAATGTTCTCATGAGCTATTGGTAGTTCTGCTGTATTCATGTACTGATAATGGTTCTGGTGCTGTATACATTTACTAATGATGCCTGTGGTTCTGTTTTTATGTACTGATGATGATTTTGTTGCTGTATTCACGCATTGTTGATAGTTCTTGTGATGTTTTCATTTACTGATGTTGGTTTGTAATGTATACACTAATTAGAGTTCTGTTGATGTTTTCCTGTACTGGTGGTAGTTCTAGTAATGTTTGATCTTGGTTCTGGAACTGTAGTCATGTAATGATGGTGATTCTAGTGATGCATTCATGTACTGATGTCTGGTGATTTATTTATGCACCAATGATAGTTCTAGTAATGTTTTCAAGGAGTATTGGTAGTTCTGCTGTATTCATGTAGTGATGGTGGTTCTGCTGCTGTATTCATGTATTGATGATGACTGTAGTGCTATTTTTATGTACTGATGTACTGATGATGATTTTGTTGCTGTATTCGTACATTGTTGATAGTTCTTGTGATGTATTCATTTACTAATGTTGGCTTTGTAGCTGTACTCATGCATTGATGATGATTCTGGTTATGTAATGTATGTACTAATTACAGTTCTGGTGATGTTTTCCTGTATTGATAGTAGTTCTACTAATATATTTTTGTACTGAGGATAGTTCTGATGATGTATTTATGTACTGGTCTTGGTTCTGGTGATGTATTCATGTAATGATGATTTTTCTCATGATGGGGATGCATTCTTGTGCAGATTTTGGTTCTGGTGATGTATTCATGTACTGATATAGGTTCTGGTGATATATTCATGTAATTATGATTTTTTTCATGATATATTCATGTGCTGATAGTGATTCTGGTGCTGTATTCATGTATTGATGGTGGTCTGGTGCTGTATTCATGTACTGATGTTGGCTCTGGTGATGTATTCACGTCTGTAAAGTATTCCTGAACAGAATTTGGTTCTGATGCTGAATTCATTTAGTAATGATAATTCTGCTGTTGTATTCATGTATTAATTATGATTCTGGCTATGTATTCATATACAGATGTAGTTCTGGTAATGTATTCCTGTACTGATTTTGATTCTGGTGCTGCACTGATAGTTGCTCTAGTGCTGAATTCATATACAGATGGTGGTTCTAGTGATGTATTCAGATAGTGGTTGTGGTGATTTATTCATGTACTGATGATAGTTCTGGCGATGTATTCATGTAATATTGGTGGTTTTGATATTTCTGCATTTCTGTATTTCTTCATAGGCGACAGTAGTTTTTCCTATATACAGCAATACTGTGGTATTGCAGTAGATAGAAAAAGCAATAAGACACTGACAGGTTCAAGTTAAGATTAGATATAAAAAAATTTTTTGACAGTGATGGGGATCAATGAGTGGAATAAGTTGCCACGAGAGGTGGTGACTTCTTCTTCAATGGAAGTCTCCAAACAGAGGCTAGACAGACATCTGTCTAAGATGGTTTAATGAATCCTGCATTGAGCAGGCAGTTGGACACAATGATCCTGGAGGTCCCTTCCAACTTTAACATTCTAAGTTTCCTAAGAGAACAACATAATACTAAATGAATACCTAAAACTAAAAAAATTGTGTTTCTTCCCTGCAGTTTTATATTGTTCTGCACGGAGGGGTGACATTTTTATTTTTCACCTCAGATAAGCTAGAATCGGCCCTGGGTATAAGGTTTTAAGGAAGGAGGAACTGTCATACAAAAGCATATTCTTTTTCTGTTATTTCAGACAGTGACTAAAACACTGTGCTTACCTATATACAGTAGTACTGATCTGAAGATCTTAGATGAATCGTTCACTGGTGACCAGAGTTAACAAATAGTATTAGTAGAAACATTGGTACACTTCTTACTTTACTCATTACTTTTATCTTTAACTTTTAAAACAATTGGTAAAATGTTTGCCAGTATTTCATCCCATCACACAGATGTTCTTTTATTACATATGTTTATGGTATTACTGAAAGATTAGGATTTTTACAAGACTCCTCTTCCAGGAAACATTCCAGTTCACTGGTTTGTCCACACATAGCCATTGTAGAAGAGAGTGATTAACCTTTGAATACATGTTTTACTGTATTTTCCTAGCATGACAGTCAATACTTCATGATAAACTATCTTTAATCTGCATCTAATACAATACTATTCCAAAAAATGAGGATTCAAGCTTTCAGATAGAAGCGGATGTGTGTATTATACAAGGTGGGCCATTTATATGGATAGACCTCGGTGGGCCATTTATAAAGTTGGATCCAAAATGGCTGACTTCAAAATGTCTGCCATGGTCACCACCCATCTTGAAAAGTTTTCCCCCTCCCATATACTGATGTGCCACAAACAAGAAGTTGATATTGATATAGAAGGGTTAATGGTTTGCCTGTAAATGCCTTTAATTGCCTTTCACCTCTCATTGCTAGAATTTATTCTCATGACGCAGCAGTCTCTTCTTCAAGGAAACTATGCTTCTTATCATATACGTTCTCAATAGTCAGCCACAGCGTGTTCTGGGTACATTATAAACAAGGTATGACCCTGCGATACGGTGGGGGCTACATGAGCTACATAGAGTTACATATTGTTATAAATGGTATAAAAGATTGCCTTGCGTTTCATTACGTCAGATAAAGTGATTTGCCCACGACCAGTGTGCAGTTCTCCTTTGTCTCCAAGCGCTTGTAAATTAAGGGCGTAAACTTCTAATTTGGCCTCACTGGTGATCTGGCAGACCTGACTTTGGTCAGAACGAAAACAGCTACAACAGTTTTGGTGCCCGAACGCGGGACCGTGGAAAGCAGCCTATTCGGAATTCATATGTGGGAGTTTCCTGGGAGATTGGAACTGCAAAATCCAGCGGCAGCAGGTGAGAAAATTTATTCTTACATTGTTTTGCATTTGCAATCTCTCTCTGGATCTCTACATATCTCC
Source organism: Dendrobates tinctorius (assembly GCF_039654945.1). Lineage (NCBI taxonomy): Eukaryota > Metazoa > Chordata > Amphibia > Anura > Dendrobatidae > Dendrobates > Dendrobates tinctorius. Next base: position 66,661,302 of record NW_027361707.1, read on the forward strand.
GGGTAAGGCTGTACAACACGGTTCAAAAGAACCTACATCACCAGTGAGCAGTGAGTATGTCCGTATGAGAGTTGAATAATAGAGTAATAAGATAATAATTGTCATCTGTATTATCTGACAATCTGTTCTGTCAATATACTAACTGGTCGTGTACTGTGTAGCAGTGGGATAGACTCTGTGCAGTTGTGCAGTGTTGTTATTTTGGTCATTTTGGATTGGCAGTAAAATCATATGAGGCTGTATTTTGTATGGGGCTGTGGCTTTTGTTTTTTGGGTTTTTGTTGTTCTTGTTGTTTAAGAGGTTGGCTTTGGTGTTCTCAGAGTGTCAGTGGATACTGCTGTAGTTTTATAAGTTGTGTTAATTTCAAAATGAAAAATAGGCAGGCTGTGTGAGTCCTTGTATGTATGTCTATGAGAACCTCTGAATGAGATGAGAGATGAGTAATTGAGTATAAGGGATTTTTGTTCTCTTCTTTTTATAAAATCAAATGACCACTGAAAGGTGATAGAAAAAAAAATCCCTGAATGAGCACGTATGAATGAATCATCACATATCATTTTGTGTCAAGAGATTGTTACCTTTCTATTTCTTGTGGGAGATCGTGGACAGATGCTTTATAGATATTTCAAATCCACATCTGAGACTGAATGAATTGAGTAATGATATAGCTCATGTCACAGTATATGTGGCATTACATTGTAAAGTTTCCTGGATGTATTTGGAAAAGAGCAAGGCTCGATTACTCACATTATACAGTTATCTGCTCTTTCAGTGAAATCCCATGGTTTTGAGGGTTTTGTAGAAATTGATTTTGTGTAAGAGCTGCTGCATTCTGTTTCTGTGTGAAGGACACTGAATTTCTAAAATTCTGATGGGAGGGGTGAATGAAAGGGCTGCGCGGTTCTCCTCTGATATCTACGCTGAGTGTCTAATGGGATGTGGCATGGAGCTCCGCTCAAGATTCTCTGTGTTTCTGTCCCTGGTGTAATGCTCGCTAGGAGATTTGTGCATTTTAAAGCAACAGTAGTTAATTGAAGTGGAATGAAATTTTGTAAGTTGAAGTTGGAAGTTGAAAGTAAAATATGGTGCCTAATTTAGAAGGAAATTGTAAGTGATTGTTTGGTCATTAATGTGTTTGAACTTGCTTCTAGTTGTGTGATTGATTTATAGCAAATTGAGGATCAGCAGAAGGAGGTAGCCAACTGCACAGCTGATAAAGTAGGTTAGAGGCCTATCACATCTGGGCCTTCTTACTTTAGTCAGCGGGTTTTTTGTTGCGGGTGAGAGGCGAAGGCAAGGAGCCTTCTGGCTACACCTTGGCAGGTTCGTTCTGACTTTGCTATGTGTGGCCTGTAAGACAAGGTCCAGGCACACTGAGAGGGCATTTCAGAATAAAGGTAAGCTGTGTAAGTTGAAGCAGCCTTCCCACGTTCCATGGAGCTGGGCTGGAAGGAAAAAGGCCTATTCCTATCTAGTCAGCTAATCTAACGGGTGAGAGGCAAGTAGCCTTCTCGTTACATCCTGTAGGTCTACCGGGTGAGAGGCAAGGAGCCTTCCCGCTACACCTTGGCAGGCTCGCTCTGACTTGCTACGTGTGGCCTGTAAGACAAAGACAAGGCACACTAGAGGGGCATTTCAGAATAAAGGTGAGCTGTCGGGAGAAAAAGTTGAAGCCATGGGCAACTTTTTCTGTGTGCAGTCAGGGCCTCCCAATAGCTTTCCACCGCTATGCAGATTGTAAAAGACAGAGAAGAAAGGAAGCAGTAAAACAGGTGGGACGAATATTGAAAAAGGCAAAGATGCCAGAGTGTGAATGTTTGGATGTACAAAAAAAAAAGGCACAGACAAGGGAAGAAAATAGCAAGTGAATAAATGATGTTTGAGAATGTGCAGCAGTACGGAAGTAAGGTGTATTATGAATGTTTTGATTGACAAAGTTTAACCAGCGACCCAGACAAAACAGATGGACTTGTAAACACTGTGGTCAGACTCAGACCAACCCAGACTGAATAGCTACTTGTGTGACCTGTGCTACGACCTAAGCGAGTTGCGCTAAATCCTGTCCAGACAAGATCATATGTAGTGACATAAGAAGGTGACATAATAGTGTGGTTAGTGGGTAGTGGGGACATTGACCTTTGAGGAGTAAGCTGACAATAGACGACCAACCACATCAGGACCGAGAAGGGTGACCAGAGTAAGAAAGATGCAGAAGTGTTATCCCTGGAGCCCCTCTGACCAGCTAGCTTTGCTGTAGCAGCTGCCTGACCCCGAAAACCAACCATCCCCGTTTTACAGACACATAAAGGAAATACAGCGGACATATAAGTGTACCTGGGCAGACCTAGAGAGGTTGGTGAGTTTAAAGGCAGGTGACGTACTAGGACACAAAATTAAGACACACACAGATGTGGCAAAGAATCAGGCTTGGGGCATGGATGATAAATCTGCACGGTCTGGGGAGACGTACTCTGAGTCACTAAAACAGTGGGCTACAGTGGAACAATCAGAGCAGTCTGTGCTCCTGACTAACGTGACACAGCAAAAAGGAGAGAGTGTAGAGATGTACTTTGGATGGTTACAGCTGAAATGGGCAGACATAGGGTACATTCGCATAAACTCACTTGATGTTAAAATACTAGTGAATGCATTCATTGATGGTATGAACAAAGACTTACGAGACGCAGTACAGACAGCCAGACCTGAATGGAGACATGTAGATCCGAAAAGACCTCCTTAAGGTGGCTAAAGTAGTTGAACAAACAAGGACGATAAGACAACCTGTCATGTATGCTGGAGCACAAGGAAAACAGTGGAGACGTAGTAAGGGACCTAGGGACCTAGAAACAGTGAAGTGCTGGAATTGTGGTGCTTACAAAACTTATTGTTAGTGACAAGTGAATTTACTGTCATGATTAAATTGTAAGAATGAACCACTCCTCCTTGTTTAAAGCAATACCCCTTGAGCCTAGCCAAATCAATGGCCCTGAGCAGGAATATTAAAGAGTATGTTAAGGCACGGGTTCTGGTGCAAAGATATTCTCCCTGCAACACCCCTTTGTATCCCATTATGAAAAAAGGACCCAAGGGTTCGCTGACACTTACAGAAAGGTTCATGACTTAAGGGCTATTAATGATGTTACAGAGAGTGTGACCCCAATTGTCCCTGATCCCTACACATTACTATTACTGTCACAGATCCCAGCAACGTCAACATGTTTCACAGTGGCAAATGCATTTTTCTCTGTACCCCTGCTCCCTGACTGTCAGTATCCTTTTCTTTTACTCATAAAGGTAAACAATATTGTTGGACAGTCCTCCCACAAGGGGGAAAGAACTCCCCTGCCATCTATTCAGCAGTGATGGCAGGGATCCTTGAGGAGTGGCAATCACCTCATCCGCAGATTGTACTATTACAGAACGTGGATGACCTTTTGCTGTTCTTCCTGGTCCAGAGGTCCTGCAGGGAAGCAACAGGTTTCCTTGCTATGTTTTTTGGCAGAAAAGGCTTGCAAGGTCTCACGTTTACAGTATTGCAAACAAAAAGTAACATTTTTGGGACATTGTATTGCCAAAGGTACAAGACACCTGACTGAAGACAGGAAACAGGCAATTCAAAATCTCCCTCTACCCAGGTCACATCAACATCTACGCACTTTCCTAGGCTTGGTGACCTACTGCAGGCCTTGGATAAGGTCTGCTTCACAAATGATGCATCCACTCTATGACTGCTTGTGTCAGCCCTGGCCTTAGGCATTCCAAACAATGACCAGTCATTTTTTCTTGTTTTGCACAGAGCAGGGAGGACATGCTACCACAGTACTGACACAACAACATGAAGGGAAACAGAGACCAATAGCTTACTACTCAGCACAATTAGATCCAGTGATCAGAGGGCATCTACGTGTGTCCGTGCGGTAGGAGCAGCTGCACTACTACTAGGAAAGGCATGTGAGATCACACTGACGTTTCCTTTGACAATTTATTCCCCACATGACATCCTTTCCATACTCATACAAGCCCAACCAAAACATCTGTCAATGGCCAGACAGCTCCGACTTGAATGCGCTCTACTAATTCCTGAGTATGTCACCCTCAAAAGATGTACCGTTCTGAATCCAGCCACCCTCCTGCCTGTGGATTCAGAAAAGGGGGAATTGGTGACCATATTAGCAAGTGAGGAAGAATACTTTGACATGACGCATGAACATGACTGCATAGAACTGATGAGTCAGGAGACAGTGGGTTTTGCACACGTTCATGAAAAACCTGTTCCTAATGCAGATTTTGAGTTTTTTGTAGATGGCTCCAGATACCACCAGGATGGACGATTCTACACTGTATATGCAGTAGTATCCTCACTTGAGGTAATCCGAGCTGAACCACTCCCTCCTCACATGTCGGCACAGGAGTCAGAGTTGAAGGTACTCACTGAGGTGTGTAGAGCCGCTGCAGGTAAAGTCGCTAATATTTACACAGATTCGAATTATGCATGGGGAATAGCCCATGATTATGGCCCTATCTGGAGAAGCAGAGCGTTTCTTACATCAGCCGGTAAGCCCATTAAGAATGCAGAGCTGGTGAAACAGTTGGTGGAGGCATTGATGTTACCAGTCCAGGTTGGCATTGTCAAAAGCACACACAATAGGTGACTCCGTGGAGGTAGAGGGCAACAAAAGGGCGGACGAGGCTGCTAAAGTAGCAGCAAGGCGGCCTAGGGAGCAGTGGATGATGACGGGGAGTCAGCGTACTCCAGCCTCATTGAGCCTAGATGTCCTGAAATCACTCCAGCAACAGGCTGCCCAAACAGAGAAGGTACACTGGAGGAGACTGGGAGCTGAGCTGAACTCAAATGGAGTATGGGAGAATAATGATAAACAACCTACCGAAGTCCCTGTTCCCAATCATGGCGCAAGCAACACATGGCCCCACTCACGGCTCAAAAAGTCACATGTGTGCCATGGTAGATGCCTTCTGGATCGCTCCTGGTTTCAGTTACGCAGCCGCGAAACTTGTACAATCATGCCTCATCTGTGCACAGCACAACCAAGGTAAAACAGAAAAAGTCCCTAAGAAAGCAACACGTAGTCTTCTCTACCCGTTTCAGAGACTGCAGATTGACTACATACAGCTTCCAAGGTAGGAGTGTATGCAAATGTCCTAGTATGTGTAGATCTCTTCTCTGGTTGGTCAGAAGACTATCCGGTAAAATGTGAAAATGCTAAAACTACTGCAGACAAACTGATGAAAGAACTGATCTGCAGGTATGGTGTCCCAGAAACCATAGAAACCGATAGGGGTACACACACTTCATGGGAGAAATAATGAGGGAAATCATGCAGGCCCTGGGTGTACAGCAAGAATTTCGTACACCATATAGGCCACAAAGTTGTGGGAAAGTGGAAAGACTAAATGGAACACTTAAACTGAAAATTCAAAAGGATATGGCAGACACAAGAAAGAGCTGGGTAGAGCCATGGCCGAGACAGGAAAGAGCTGGGTAGAGTGCTTGCCTCTTGCACTCTTTTCAGTCAGACACACTCCAAATAGAAAGACAGGTTTGTCTCCTTTTGAAGTCCTGTTTGGTAGTGCACCAAAGACTGGTCTGTACTTCCCACAGGCGCTACAAATGCAACACGGTGCTATGACAACCTATGTCCAGGCCTTGCAGAAAAGACTTAATGTGGTGCATAAACGTGTGTTTTCATCCATTCCAGATCCTAATGCCAGTGCAGATGTGTATCAGCTGAATCCAGGTGATTGGGTGGTTATACGCAGACACGTGAGAAGAAGCCTGGACCCACGATTTGACCGCCCCTTCCAAGTCCAGCTGACCACATCCACCTCAGTAAAACTTGAGGGAAAGACCACCTGGATCCACGCCAGTCACTGCAAGAAGGTCCTGTCAACAGCAGAGTGACTATTCTCCTAATCACCTTGCTGGCAGTAGCAGGGTTACTGCACTCTACAGAGACACAGGATAAACTCTTAAATGCTGACTGGGACAACAAACTTATTCGGAATCATGCTCTTCTGATAAAGGACATGGAAGGACAGAAACTGAAAGACTGTTGGATCTGTACACACAGCCCAGTATCTGCAAGAACTATGCCGTACTTAGCCTTACCTCTGGAGCAATGGGAGGTATTAACCCCACACTGCATACACAATGAGACTTGGACTCAATCAAGGTTTTGGGGAAAAGATGTGCCCCGTGATATATCTGCCTCATTGGCTATAATCGGATGGGCCGCTAATCCCTGGTTTCAGTTTAATATAACGCGGCCTAAGGAACAAATGTGGTGGCGGGAATATGATTCAGACGTCGGAAATATGGTCGCCAGGAGGAGGACTGATATCCCTCACTCAGGCCCCATTCCCAATGATGGACTGTGGTTCAGTCTTCAACACACTGGAGCAAATACCTGTGGTGAGGACAATAATTGCTTCCGTATATACATTCATGATCAAACACAGGTAAATGAGACGGTGTACCAAGATGGTGTTGAAGGCTGTAAATCATTTACGGGTAAATAATAAGGAAAGAAAGGGGTAAATGTACATCTGGTATAAGTGGAAAACAAATGAATAATACTTGGTGTGCCCATAAACCTATGTCAGGACTTTTGAGTTTTACCAATGTATATAGACCCCTGGTCTCGTTTGTGCTCTCCCAGAAGGAGTACTCTTAGTGTGCGGACATCGTGCCTACAGTTGGGTGAGCCCAGACATAAGAGGGGTTTGCACTCTTGCCAAACTAACACCAGCCACTTTCATAGTTGCTCATAGTAAAATAGACACAGCAGCAGTTCCAATTCATACTTTGTATAGAAGGGCTGCAGACAATAAACCCCGTCCAAATGGTAGGCCGCATCTAGTAGAAATGGGGATAACAAATAAAATATTCAGTAGTATGCTAATATACCCCTTCATAACACAAATGTGGGATAAATTAGTGGAGGCTACCGACTACCTGGATGATCAGATTTTCCAGATTCTTGAAGTTCTTAATGAAACTAATACAATACAGAGACAATTAATCATAATTACTAACCAACATACTATAGTAATAGTACTAGATTACCTGACAGCAAAAGAAGGAGGAATGTGTCAAATAATTGGTCCCAGCTGTTGTAATTATATTGACCCTGCTGGCAATCTCCAGATCAGGGCCAGTATAGACAAAATAGGTGAAATTAGAGACCAATGGTTAAAACAACACAGTGCAAACAGAGACTCCTGGTCGGGTAACACATTCTCTTTTTTTTTTAAATCCAGCAAATTGGTTTAATGGCCTAGCAGGATGGATTTTTGGCATTGTACAGACTTGTATACGAATTTTGTTGTTTTGCTTATTGTTTTATGTAGCCATAAAAGTGCTAATATATGTATTACTTAAGCTACTGAATCATGTATGTGTGAAAAAGGAATCTAAGGCTGCACCTTCCATAGTGTATCATAGACCCCAGATAGCCATTGCTGACGGGGAAAGTGAGTGTCCACACTGAGGGTGGATGGGCGAAGCAGGTAGGAAGCCCCCTTATGGGTATTAGACTCATGAAACAGTAGCTCCTTTGTGGACATCAGCTGACCCTGTGGCAAACGTTATACCATTTACAAAAGGGGGAAATTGATGTAGAAGGGTTAATGGTTTGCCTGTAAATGCCTTTAATTGCCTTTCACCTCTCATTGCTAGAATTTATTCTCATGACGCAGCAGTCTCTTCTTCAAGGAAACTATGCTTCTTATCATATATGTTCTCAATAGTAAGCCACAACGTGTTCTGGGTACATTGTAAACAAGGTATGACCCTGGGTTACGGTGGGGGCTACATGAGCTACATAGAGTTACATATTGTAAATGGTATAAAAGATTGCCTTGCATTTCATTACGTCAGATAAAGTGATTTGCACTTGACCAGTGTGCAGTTCTCCTTTGTCTCCAAGCACTTGTAAATTAAGGGCGTAAACTCCTAAATTGGCCTCACTGGTGATCTGGCAGACCTGACTTTGGTCAGAACGAAAACAGCTACAACAATATCACCAACCATTTCCATTTTATTTAGGTGTATCCATATAAATGTCCCACCCTGTATATACTCATTCTACAAATAAAGCATCAATCTGTTGCTTCAATCCAGGAATAAAAGCATGTTTCAATACTCCAGTATGCATGCATCTGGCTAAATTTACTCTTGTAACTTTGATCTAAGAGAGTGAGAACCCAGTAGCCAGCACTATTTCTAACCCTAAGAATACAGGCATCTTGTAACAGATGTTGTCAGTGGTTTTTGGATAGGATGAGACAGTGTTTGTTTGGTTGAGTTTTCATTAACATTAGCACCTAACCCACTTAGGCTGGTTTCACATTTGCGTTTTTTAGCGCTGGAAAAAAACGCATACGTGCGCATGCGATTTTTCCCCTATATTTAACATGGGTGCGCATACCTGCGCACTTGTAAGCGCATGTATGCGATTTTCATGCGCTGCGTTTTTTTGGGGTGTGCGTTGGTATTTTCCAGACGCTGCATGTTGCATTTTTTGGCCCTTGAAAAAATCGCATGCGCACGTATGCGCACGTTTTGCGCTAAAAATGGCCATTATAGCCTATGGATGCGCATACGTGCGCACTGGCATGCGCAGGTATGCGCTTTTTTAGCGCAGCGTTTTTTGGGTGGTGTCCACTTTTTATCCTAGTTAGAATCTTCTAAAGTCCAAAAAAAAAAGGCTATATAAAGGAGGTGCCTGCCAAAACTCTGCCACTACTACACTAGACAGATTGAAGAGCAGACATTCAACCAAGAACACATTATATCAGCGAAGAATGTGAGTATATTACATTATATGCCTGTCCTTTTAAATTATGTATGTACTAATGATTTTTATTATTTTTACATGCAGTATGTCTTCAGAATCGGAGTATTCCCCATCGCGGCAGGAATTGGCGCAAGCAGACCGTGAGGTGATTATTTTCGTGCATCTGGTAAGTATATCTGCTGCTTCTCCAAATCTCTTACGTTTTTTTCAACTTTCAGACATCGTCATCATCATCTGCGGACGGGAATAGTGAGGGCGAACAGCAGGAGCAGCGAAGCCAAGTCCCGGTGGTGATACGTAATGTAAGTATCAAATGATTTGTAATGTTTTGTTTTTTTTTTTATCTTCTATTTTTACTCTTTTTTTTTTTTCTTTTTTTGTAACTTTTTAGTCAATTTAAATTTGATTATTCTAATGAATGTGTTTTGTCTAGGTTCCACAACGGGATGAAGACGTCTACCTGGATAATGAGCAGCTCATCAGCCTGGTCCAGGAGCGTTCGCCGTTGTGGGACAGCCGTGACCGGCTGTACAAGGACAATGTGGTGACACGGCGGCTATGGAATGAGGTGGCCGCAGCGTTGATGGATGGCTGGGACAGCGCCACAGCATCCGCCAAAAAGGCGTTTAGTGAGTATTTCCCTGCTCTGTATTGTGCCGCAGTGACTGTTGTCCTTGACGGCACTGTTGGGTTTCGTGCTAGGCGTATTCTAGCAGGAAACCCAACAGTGTCATCGTGGTCTACAGTGACTGCTTTGAGTATTGTATTGCTACATTGTGCCGCAGTGACTGTTGTCCTTGACGGCACTGTTGGGTTTCGTGCTAGGCGTATTCTAGCAGGAAACCCAACAGTGTCATCGGGGTCTACAGTGACTGCTTTGAGTATTGTATTGCTACATTGTGCCGCAGTGACTGTTGTCCTTGACGGCACTGTTGGGTTTCGTGCTAGGCGTATTCTAGCAGGAAACCCAACAGTGTCATCGGGGTCTACAGTGACTGCTTTGAGTATTGTATTGCTACATTGTGCCGCAGTGACTGTTGTCCTTGACGGCACTGTTGGGTTTCGTGCTAGGCGTATTCTAGCAGGAAACCCAACAGTGTCATCGTGGTCTACAGTGACTGCTTTGAGTATTGTATTGCTACATTGTGCCGCAGTGACTGTTGTCCTTGACGGCACTGTTGGGTTTCGTGCTAGGCGTATTCTAGCAGGAAACCCAACAGTGTCATCGTGGTCTACAGTGACTGCTTTGAGTATTGTATTGCTACATTGTGCCGCAGTGACTGTTGTCCTTGACGGCACTGTTGGGTTTCGTGCTAGGCGTATTCTAGCAGGAAACCCAACAGTGTCATCGTGGTCTACAGTGACTGCTTTGAGTATTGTATTGCTACATTGTGCCGCAGTGACTGTTGTCCTTGACGGCACTGTTGGGTTTCGTGCTAGGTGTATTCTAGCAGGAAACCCAACAGTGTCATCGGGGTGTACAGTGACTGCTTTGAGTATTGTATTGCTAAATTGTGAAGCAGTGACTGTTGTACTTGACGGCACTGTTTTTTTTTATCAACAGTGGACAAAGTCCGAACACGTTGGCGTTCGATCAAGGACCGCTTCAACAGTGATGTTCGTGCTGAGGGCCAGGTTCGCAGTGGATCTGCGTCAAGGACCAGAACTAGATACCGTCACTATCACGCGTTGCAGTTCCTAAGACCGGTCCTTGCCACAAGATCGTAAGTATTATACATTTTGGGTTTTTATTTTTATTAATCTGTGTTTTTCTAATCCACAGCTGATGCTTCTTGTAAAGGCATGGTAGTAATGATTTTCCTTTCTTCCACAGCACCTGGAGCAGCACCCTGCAACCTGGCCCTGGAGCGGTCCTTCGTCGGACGTCCTCTGACCCGTCCCAGCCATCCGACAGCCAGGAAGCACCTTGCAGGTCCCACACACACACAGCTGGTGACCAGGAAGCTGGGCCATCAGGTGTTCCCCTGTCCCAGGTCTCTGCCACTGGTTATGCGGGCACTACCCGCCAGCGGCAGAGGGCCTTGGACAGGAATGTCTTGCCCGAGTTTATGCATTTGAGCGAGACATTTAATTCCAGCCTCAAGTCACTGTCCGACAGAGTTGAAAGCGGTTTTGCACTGATGGAACGTGGTTTTAACCACTTTGAACACCGCTTCAATTCTGTAGAACAGCGCCTTGACCGTCTGGAGGCCGACCTCAACAGACCAGCACACCATTTTTTTAGTAAGATTGAAAAGGGCATGGCGGAACACCTTAGTCCTGATCAACAGCTGAATGTGCTGCAGGCCTGCAACAATGCTTTCTTGCAGGCTATGCAGCATAATCGGTACGGTCAGCAGTCAGTGGTGTCCTTTCCACCTGTGCCACCATTGACTCGCTTCACCTCACTACCGACTTGTGCTGCATACCACTGCACGGACACCTCTCTTCAAAGGCTGGACACCCACCGTTACACCACCACAAGTCTGAGTGCAGCTGGTCACTTCACCGACACCACCATGGCAAGCGCTGCTCCTGTCTGGAGCACCACCGCCAATCCCATGCATGCGTGGAGCTCAGCCACCACTAGGCAAACATGGAACAGCCCTGCCGCTACAACAACATGTAGTAGCCCTGCCACCACCACTCTGCAAACCTGGGCCATCACTGCCGCCACCAGTCCTCCTGCAAGGACGAGCACTGACCAAGAAGAGCAGCATCAGCCACCTCAGCAGCAGCAGCCAACTCAGCAGACGCCACCTCAGCAGCAGCAGCCACCTCAGCAGCAGCCGCCACCTCAGCAGCAGCAGCAACCACCTCAGCAGCAGCCGCCACCTCAGCAGCAGCAGCAACCACCTCAGCAGCAGCAACCACCTCAGCAGCAGCTGCCACCTCAGCAGCAGCCGCCACCTCAGCAGCAGCCGCCACCTCAGCAGCAGCCGCAACCTCTGCAGCAGCAGCCGCCACCTCAGCAGCAGCAGCCATACCAGCAGACGGGGGACCTACATTCCATATTTGCCCCTACTTCAAGGCGAAATCAATCAAGGCGGGCATTGGGCCAAAGTCGGTCCAGGCACACAAGCCTACGGCGACATGCCATTACAACTAATGTAACTGAACAGATTTCCTCTCCTACAAGTGTTCCAAGTTTAATTCCCTTAACTGGACTACCTTCCCCCACAAGTTTTGTTGCCCCTTCCCCTCAAACACCGTCTTCAACTGCAAGTGTTGCATATTCCCTGCACACCCCCAAATTGAAACCATCTGCCCCCAAACGCCGTAAAAAATAATTTTTAAATTTTTTTTTTGTGATAAAAAATAAATTTACATTTGTGGTTCACCATTAATAAGTTTCATTAATGTTGTTTGCGCCGCTCACACACACTGATGGGTAAATACATGTTAAAAACCAACCCAAGGGCTAGTATAGTCATATGTGAAATAACATGGACTAGTATAGTCATTCAAAGGCCTAGTGTAATAACTCTAGTTTTACAAAATAGAATCTGGTTTCATGAAAAACAAACTGTTGAAACTTGTCTAAAAAATAAGTTTCTTTCTAGTTTCACCAGTTTGTTTTTGGTGAAACAAGATGCTAGTTGTTAAAAATCGAGTTATTACAGTAGGCCTTGGTATGACTATACTAGGCCGTGGTATTTCACATATACTACTAGCCCCAAGGCCTAGTATACTCATATTTGAAATACCACGGCCTAGTATAGTCATTCCAAGGCCTAGTGTAATAACTCTAGTTTTACAAAATAGAATCTGGTTTCATGAAAAACAAACTGTTGAAACTTGTCTAAAAAATAAGTTTCTTTCTAGTTTCACCAGTTTGTTTTTGGTGAAACAAGATGCTAGTTGTTAAAAATCGAGTTATTACAGTAGGCCTTGGTATGACTATACTAGGCCGTGGTATTTCACATATACTACTAGCCCCAAGGCCTAGTATACTCATATTTGAAATACCACGGCCTAGTATAGTCATTCCAAGGCCTAGTGTAATAACTCTAGTTTTACAAAATAGAATCTGGTTTCATGAAAAACAAACTGTTGAAACTTGTCTAAAAAATAAGTTTCTTTCTAGTTTCACCAGTTTGTTTTTGGTGAAACAAGATGCTAGTTGTTAAAAATCGAGTTATTACAGTAGGCCTTGGTATGACTATACTAGGCCGTGGTATTTCACATATACTACTAGCCCCAAGGCCTAGTATACTCATATTTGAAATACCACGGCCTAGTATAGTCATTCCAAGGCCTAGTGTAATAACTCTAGTTTTACAAAATAGAATCTGGTTTCATGAAAAACAAACTGTTGAAACTTGTCTAAAAAATAAGTTTCTTTCTAGTTTCACCAGTTTGTTTTTGGTGAAACAAGATGCTAGTTGTTAAAAATCGAGTTATTACAGTAGGCCTTGGTATGACTATACTAGGCCGTGGTATTTCACATATTACTATACTACTAGCCCCAAGGCCTAGTATACTCATATTTGAAATACCACGGCCTAGTATAGTCATTCAAAGGCCTAGTGTAATAACTTTTAATGGAGCAGATTACATTCATCCACTCAATGCTGACTTGTATTCCCCATGGACTTTCATTGGGGTTGGGTTTTGAGTGTTGTGTTTTGAGAAAATCACATACTTTGTTTTAAACTATTTGCACAATTTTATCTTGAAAAAAAATGGTTTCCTGATTCATGGCCTGCAGCTTTGCTCATTCCAATATATTTAACGCAGACTAGCAATGCTGCATTTTAACTCGTATGTGTATTTACCTGCCCAGGTGTGTGAACATAATAAAATTCAGTTATACATGGGAAGTTTTTTAATTAATCGGAGTTTAAAAAATATAGTGCACTCAGTAATGGTATCAAATAAGGATTTTTATTACCATAAACAACAACATTACACCATTTCATCTTGCCAGTGCACCCGTCCTACATCAGAAATAAAGTAGGCCGCAAATTTGTCCCTCATTTGGCCAACTTCAACGGATGACCTGAGAGTGTGCTGAGTGAATTCAGGCAATGGGTTAGGAGCATCATCGTCCAGTTCAAAGGTCGGGTGCTCTTTAGCCATCACAAAGTTATGTAGAACCACACAGGCCTTCACCACCTCATCGACTGTTTCAAGTTTAAGATTAATGGCCGTGCCCAGAATTCGCCATCTGGAAACAAGAATCCCAAAAGCACACTCGACAGTTCTTCTGGCCCTGGTCAGCCTGTAATTAAAAATTTTTTTGGTGTGGTCCAAGTCCCGGCTGGAGTAGGGTTTCAGTAAGTTTCCGCACATTTGAAAAGCCTCATCGCCAACCATTACAAAGGGCAGTGGCGGAGCTTCGGTGTGAGGAAGAGGCCGTGGCATAGGGAAATTAAATTGGTTGCCATACAACCTCCGGCCCATGTCTGAGTTTTTAAAAGCCTGCGAGTCATTACCACGGCCAAATGCTCCAATGTCCACTGCTACAAACATACATCCGGCATCCGCAATTGCAATGAGTACTATTGAAAAGTACTTTTTGTAATTATAGTACTCAGATCCCGTTCTTTGGGGTTTGATGATCCGTATGTGTTTCCCATCAACAGCTCCCAAACAGTTGGGAAAATTGCATACTGTCCAGAATTTGTCAGCAATTTCCATCCACTTTTCAGCGGTGGGCAGGGGCATAAATTCTGGGCAAAGAACATTCCAGAGAGCCCGGCAGGTGTCAGCAACAATTCCAGACAAGGTAGAGATTCCAATACGGTACTGGAAGTGTAGTGAGGATAGGGTTTCTCCAGTCGCCAGGAATCTGTGAACAGACAAAGAAGTAAAATTAATATTTATGTATATTATTTTTAAAAACTATAAAAAAAATATTAGTACATTCACGAAAACTAATTACCCAAGGTTTTGAATACTAAATTTACAAAAAAAAACATCAGACCACACCCCTTTGTTTTTAAAACATACCGTAATGTCACCAGTAGCCGTTCCTCAGGAGGAATCGCACGACGGAGCTGTGTGTCCTGTCTCCGGATGGATTGTTGGACACGAGCAAGCAAATCCATGAAACTTTCGTGGGACATCCGGATATAATCTGTAAATTTCTCCGGGTTTGACTGGAGCTCGCTGTAGAGGGTATGGTATGCCCCACGGCTCTCCCGGAGTTCAACAATCGGATGTATCCACATACGCCGCCGTCTTCGCTGCCTCTCTCTCTTCCTTTGTTCATGGCAAGCAACTGCATACGCCTGAGCCATCGCGATGTCCAAATCCAAGTTGAAGTGAAAACTCTTCCAGCGCAGATCCATGGTCACGAGAAGAATCAAGCAAATGTGAAGAATACTGTAGACAGGGTGTATATATATTAACATACCACACCCACAATGAAGTCCCATTGGTCTTGTGTGTTGTTGAATGGTTGTTTTTTCTTTTTTGTGGGGTTTTTCCAAAATCTGTAAAAAAACGCAAACGCACAAAAAACGCATACAAACGCGCAAAAACGCTGCGTTTTTTTCCTGCATGCGCATTAAAATGCTGGAAAAAAACGCAGCGTTTGTATGCATTTGTATGCGTTTTTTTAATGCGTTTTTTTGCGGGAAAAACGCGCTGCAAAAAAAAGCAAGTGTGAAACTAGCCATACACATCGAACATGAAGCCTATTCCCCCTTCCACCACGACCTCTCTTTTTCCCACTCATGTTGTATGTAGCCTTCCCCTCTTTTAACCAGCTGTTTCACCACCCTAGGCCCAGATCTGTCAGTCACCTGTGACTAAATTAATAATAATCATTTATTGGCTGATATAGTGTGGCTGTCACGGGGGCTTAGTTCCACTAAGGCTGTAACTCCCGAGGCCCCTGCGATGTCCGTATAACTAGGGGAAACCCTGTCTGACCCTCAACCCAGGGTTTTTGCTGATGGTGCAAATGCCTGAGCCTCCACCCTTTCCTTATCTCCTGCTCAGCCCTGCACTTAACCCTCCACCCTCCACCCAGTGAGGAGTCACAACACCAAAGCCCCCACACAAATATGACAGACAGGGAGAACTTAAACTGCACTGCGCCACGCACACACAGGAATATACAGTAATGTGAACAGGGCACAACTAAACACAAATATGGGAAGGAGAAAGGAAAACAACGGATCATACGCCACCAGACACGAATCTCTCTCTCTCTGCAACACCTCCACTCCAGACCGGAACCACTTGGTATGAAACACAAGCTATAATCGGCGACGCCCATAGTCCAGCATGACTATTTAAAGACTGTGGGCGTGACTAACCATCCAACCTGGTCTCCAGCAGGATTAACCCCCGAGAGCCTGAAGATCAAGCCAGCGCCACTGAGGCTATAGTGGCTGGAGGTGGAACTACCTCTGCCTGCCGGACGCAGTGGTGTGAACAGCGTCCGACATGACATTTCCCCGTCTTCTACGAGGGACCTCCGGACCCTCAAGACTCATAGGACCCGGCTTGTCCGGATGACGACGGTGAAAAGAACTGACCAGCCGATCCGCATGTATGTCTGAGGCTGGAACCCAAGACCTCTCCTCCGGACCATACCCCCGCCAGTGCACCAAATACTGAAGAGTACGGCGTACTACTCGAGAGTCCACTACCTTGGCGACCTCAAACTCTAAATCGCCATCCACCATGACTGGAGGTGGCATCGGCGTCGTGTCCACCAAGCCTACCACCTTTTTCAATAAAGCCCTGTGAAACACGTTGTGTATCTTGTACACCGCGGGAAGTTCCAACCGATAAGCCACTGGGTTAATGATGGCAGAAATCCTAAAAGGCCCAATAAACCTTGGACCCAGTTTTAAAGATGGAATTTTGAGTTTTATGTTCTTCGTAGCTAACCACACCCATTCACCCACACACAGGTCAGGACCTGGCACGCGTCTACTGTCAGCCACCCGTTTGTACCTGGCACTCATGCTCAACAAACGCTGTTTCACCCGCCTCCAGACTGATGACAATTGGGCTCCTAGCTGATCCTCCTCCGGGACACCCCCCGAGTCACCCTGACGTAAGGTACAAAACTGAGGATGTTGACCGTACACACAAAAGAATGGAGACTCTCCCGATGACTCTTGGCGGTGATTATTTAACGCGAATTCGGCCAGAGGAAGGAAAGTAGACCACTCCTCCTGGTTGTCGGACACAAAGCATCATAAATACTGTTCTAGATTTTGGTTCATGCGCTCAGTTTGTCCATTAGACTGTGGATGAAACGCCGATGAATGTGACAACTTGATCCCCAAACGTGAGCAAAAAGCTTTCCAAAACCTCGCCACAAATTGCGTACCCCTATCAGATACTATGTCCGACGGTACTCCGTGGAGTCTGACCACCTCCTTCACAAATACCTGAGCCAATGTCTTAGCATTGGGCAATGAAGACAACGCCACAAAATGCGCCAGCTTTGAAAAACGGTCAACCACCACCAGGATGACCGTGTTCCCCGCCGAGGCTGGCAAGTCAGTGATGAAATCCATGGAGATTTCTGTCCATGGCCTATTGGGTACCCCCAGAGGCTGTAGCGTGCCAGCAGGACGGGTACGGGGTGACTTAGCCCTAGCGCACGTGATGCAAGCTGCCACGTATGAGACCACGTCCTGCCAGATTTTGGGCCACCAGAAACGACGCGATACCAGCTCTAAGGTGCCCCTCACCCCTGGATGACCAGCCAGTACCGAGTCGTGGTGTTCCTTCAACAGCTTAAGCCAAAGATGCAGGGGTACAAATGATTTGTTGGTGGGAAGTCCTGGTGGTACCTCCTCTTGGGCCTCGGCAATCTCCGCCTCTACCTCCGTCGTGAGAGCAGAGACCACTACCCCTTTCTGGAGGATGGGTACCGGCTCTTCTCCCCCCGGAAAACACCTAAACAAAGCATCCGCCTTGGTGTTTTTAGCCCCGGGACGGTAAGTCACAAGAAAATTGAAACGAGTAAAAAACAATGCCCAGCGGGCCTGCCTAGGAGACAGATGCTTGGCCGACTCCAGATAGAGCAGATTCTTATGGTCGGTGATGACTGTGACCTGGTGAGCCGCCCCCTCCAAGAAGTGTCGCCATTCCTCAAAAGCCAATTTGATGGCCAACAACTCCCTGTTGCCGATATCATAATTCCGTTCGGCCGGCGACAGCTTCTTGGAGAAGTAGGCGCATGGATGCATCTCGCTCAAGGACGAGCCTTGAGACAGTACTGCCCCCACTCCCACCTCCGACGCATCAACCTCCACCACAAAAGGTTTAGACACGTCTGGTTGCACCAGAATGGGGGCTGAAGCAAAACTATTCTTCAGACGCTCAAATGCACGTATAGTCACCTCAGGCCAGTTCGCTAGATCGGCACCCTTTTTTGTCATGTCCATGAGTGGTTTGGCGATAGTCGAAAAGTGTTTTATAAATTTCCTATAATAATTGGCAAACCCAAGGAACTGCTGGAGTGCTTTCAGACTCTCCGGCCTCTCCCATTGCAGCACCGCTTGCACCTTAGGGGTGTCCATTTTAAACCCGGCTGCGGACACAATATATCCTAAAAAGGGCAACTCCTGGACAAAAAATAAACATTTTTCCAGCTTAGCATAGAGCTGGTTCTCCCGGAGCAACTGTAACACCTGCCTGACATGCTCCAAATGAGTGTCCCGATCGCTAGAATAAATGAGGATATCATCCAGGTATACAATCACAAATCTTCCCAGGATATGAGCAAATACATCATTAATAAAATGTTGGAAAACGGCAGGCGCGGTGGTCAACCCAAACGGCATAACCAGACTCTCAAAATGACCCTCAGGAGTGTTAAACGCCGTCTTCCACTCATCCCCCTGACGGACCCTTATGAGGTTATACGCCCCCCTGAGGTCCAGCTTGGAAAACCATTTCGCCCCCGCTACCTGGTTGAACAAATCCGGGATTAACGGCATTGGGTAGGGATCACGGATAGTAATCTGGTTTAACTCTCGGAAATCCAGACACGGGCGTAACCCCCCATCTTTCTTCTTAATGAAGAAAAACCCCGCGGCTACAGGCGAGGACGAAGGCCGGATGTGTCCTTTGCTCAGACTCTCCGCGATGTAGTCTTTCAGAGCTTGTCTCTCAGGACCAGAAATATTAAACATCCTGGCCTTAAGTAATTTGGCCCCGGGTTTTAACCTAATCGCACAGTCATAGGCTCTATGTGGAGGCAGTTCTGAGCAACCCTTCTCAGAGAAAACATCCGCGAAATCCTGCAAAGCCTCCGGCAGGCTGGGCGTCACGGCGGACACACATGTGGCCAAGCAATTGTCTTGGAAGAAACCACTCCATTATACTATGTCCTGAGTTGTCCAATCAATTACCGGGTTGTGCCTGGACAACCATGGAAAACACAGGCCAGGACCATTTGTGCTGGGAGATTACGGAGGACCCTACATGTAACCGACTCAGAATGTAGGACCCCAATGTGGAGTTTCACCTCTGCCACAAACTCCGTAATCTCCCCTTGAGGGAGGGGAACAGCATTAATGGTCACCACCTGTATGGGGTGAGGAAGTTTTTCGATCTTAAACCCGGCGGTGTGTGCAAACTTCTCATCTATGACATTGGTGGCGGAACCGCTATCCACAAATACTGATATTGGTAGCTCTCTGCCCGCGATAATAACCTTGGCAGGGAGCATACATTGAGATACCATCATGGAGGATATGCATACGCTCAGTTGGGTCTCCTCCATACCCACTGAGCTTAACAGTTTTCCGCCGATGTGACCCTCTTAGGTAGTACCGGGCAAACGTTAACATAATGACCACTTTTACCACAGTAGAAACATGCTCCGGGCTTCCGGAATCCCGGAGCGCGACGCTTAACCTGTGCCACGCCAGCAATCTGCACAGGTTCAGGGAACTCATCAACTTCAACCACACTTGCACCTCTGCTTTCCCCCAGAGGTAGCGTCTCCTGTGCCCCCTGACGAAAACGGCGATCAATACGTATCACCAAACTCATGACAGACTCCAAGGATGCCGAAGTCTCATACACCAGGAGGGCTTGTTTAACCCTCCCTGATACCCCATGAATAAACTGGCTCCGCAGGGCTGGGTCATTCCACTGTGTGTCTACGGCCCAGCGGCGAAATTCCGAACAATAGTCCTCTGCCAAGCGCTCCTCCTGGCGGAGGGTGCGGATTTTAGATTCCGCTAGAGCCAGTCGGTCAGGATCATCGTAAATGAGCCCGAGGGCAGAAAAAACATTATCAACAGAATGAAATGTAGCAGAGTCAGCTGGTAAAGAAAATGCCCATGCTTGGGGGTCACCACTCAGTAATGACAACACTAGCCCTACCCGCTGGGCCTCATTACCTGAGGAGATTGGCCGCATGCGGAAGTATAACTTGCAGGCCTCCCGAAATACGACAAATTTGCTGCGATCCCCTGAAAATCGTTCTGGCAGCGGAAACTTCGGCTCTGCACCGATACCTGCAGATGCCGTTTGCACCTTCGCTACTACCAGGGCCTGCTGCTGAACTGCTCCTTTCAACTCGGAGACCTGTATGGACAGCGCCGCCAACTGGCGGGTTATGGACTCTAATGGATCCATGGACTCCTGAAAAAATGTGGGCCGATTATAATGTCACGGGGGCTTAGTTCCACTAAGGCTGTAACTCCCGAGGCCCCTGTGATGTCCCTATAACTAGGGGAAACCCTGTCTGACCCTCAACCCAGGGTTTTTGCTGATGGTGCAAATGCCTGAGCCTCCACCCTTTCCTTATCTCCTGCTCAGCCCTGCACTTAACCCTCCACCCTCCACCCAGTGAGGAGTCACAACACCAAAGCCCACACACAAATATGACAGACAGGGAGAACTTAAACTGCACTGCGCCGCACACACACAGGAATATACAGTAATGTGAACAGGGCACAACTAAACACAAATATGGGAAGGAGAAAGGAAAACAACGGATCATACGCCACCAGACACGAATCTCTCTCTCTCTCTCTGCAACACCTCCACTCCAGACCGGAACCACTTGGTATGAAACACAAGCTATAATCGGCGACGCCCATAGGCCAGCATGACTATTTAAAGACTGTGGGCGTGACTAACCATCCAACCTGGTCTCCAGCAGGATTAACCCCCGAGAGCCTGACGATCAAGCCAGCGCCACTGAGGCTATAGTGGCTGGAGGTGGAACTACCTCTGCCTGCCGGACACAGTGGTGTGAACAGCGTCCGACATGACAGTGGCTAGACCACATAATTAGCATAAAAGATTTTGATTATGAATGAATTCTGGTGCCAGCACCAGACTATTATCAGAAACTATTTGGATTATGAAATAAGGTCTGGTGCCTGTATCAGACTATTTTCCCAAACGATTTGAATTATGGAGTGATTCCTGGTGCCTGCACCAGACTATTATCCCAAACGATTTGAATTATGAAATGAGGTCTATTGCCTGCACCAGAATATTATCCCAAATAATTTGGATTACAAAATGAGGTCTTTCACCTGCAGCAGACTGTTATCCCAAACAATTTAGATTATGAAATGAGGTCTGGTGCCTGCACCAGACTATTATCCCAAACAATTTAGATTATGAAATGAGGTGTGGTGCCTGCACAAGAGTATTAGCCCAAATGATTTTGATTAGAAAATGTGGCCCTCTGATTCCTCACTGCAACACAGATTTATCGCAAACTATTTGGATTAGCTAAATGGGCCTCGTGGCTGCTCCCCAATATTAGGCCTAAGGATTTTTAAGTGGAAATCTTGCCTTCTGATTTGTCACTGAAACATAGGTTTATCACAAACTATTTGGATTAGTTAATTGGCCCTCCAGGATGCACCCTAATATTAGCCCTAATGATTTTTAAATGGAAATCTGACCTTCTGATTTTCCACTGAAGCACAGTTTAATCACAAATGATTTGGAGTAGCTAATTGGGCCTTGTTCCTGCACCACTATATTAGGCTTAATGATTTTTAAGTGGAAACCTGGCCTTCTGTTTTGCCACTGAAACACAGTTTTATTGGAAACGATTTGGAGTAGCAAATGGTGCCTCCTGGGACTGCCACACAGTTTTTGCACAATCTAAGACTAATTTCACACAGGACAGGATCCTATTTAGTTAACTGACAAGTTCACTTTCAGCAGCAGCATAAGCGCAAGAGCGACCTCTGTGCACTGTGACACTGAGACAATGGTGCCAGCAAAACAAGATGTCTGCTTTTTATATGGCCAGGGACATGTGACTTCAGCAGCCAATCACAGAAGACCTTGTGTTATGATGGTGTGGATGGTTTCTGCACGCAGATTGGCTGCCAGAATCAACACACGTAAAGTAAAGGAAAAAAAAAGAGCGCGTCGCCCCTCTAACCTCTCCACACACCCTCCCCTCATTGAACCCATCCTCCCCTTCATCATACAGCACCCCTATCGTAGCCAAAGTAATAACAAAAGCATTAGTGGAAACGTGATGATTTACCGAACTGTGACTGAACTTTGCTGACTTTGAGTAAAAATGCTCGTGAAAGCAAACACGAATCCAAATGAGATTGGTGAACATTATCTGAATAACTTCGCTCATCTCTAATACACACTAAGTCACTCGTCAAGCATGAGACTACCAACACGTCAGCACTAATACAATGGAAGGGAGAAAGGTCAACTGTCATATCCTTAGCTATAAATCTTTGTACATCCAGAAATCCATGAAACAAAAAATGTTATCAGTGGGATAAATGTAATTTGTTTTAATTGTATGCATAAATGTTTTACATCATCAGGACCTTGGTATAGGAAATGTTATATTATTAACAAAAAGATAATAATTATTGTGAGGAAAATCCACTAACTTCTATGCCTTTTGAACTTCAAATAAGATATGTTTTATGAGCTCATAGGAAATCAGTACAACACAACCATAGGCCTCTTTCACACATCAGTATTTTTGATCAGTATTTCATCAGTATTTGTATGCCAAAACCAGGAATGTCTCCAAAATAAGGAACAGGAGTCAGTCTTTCAATTATATTTTTTTCTCGGTAAGTTCCATTCCTGGCTTTGGCATACAAACACTGATGCAAAATACTGACCAAACACTGACGTGTGAATGAGCCTTTACATGGTGTACTTAGTAGCAGGGTTCCCCAACTTCAGTCCTCAAGGCCCACCAACAGGTCATGTTTTCAGGATTTCCTTTGTATTGCACAGGTGATACAATTATCACCTGAACAATACTAAGGAAATCCTGAAAACATGACCTGTTGGTGGGCCTTGAGGACTGGAGTTGAGGAACCCTGCTTAGTAGCATTTCTGCTTTATTAATGCCCAGCTCAAGTTTAAAAGGTGTCACAAAGAAAATCTCCCTCTGAAAAATGTAGCAAAAAATTTAGGTATCAACCGAAATATGAAACTTCTTCTCCCAGCATTGTTAAGTATTTGATCACCATGGAACAAGAGTTATGAGACAAGATGGATACACAGAGACAATATGGAATATATTCTCTCACATTCCACCCTTTTGCGACCAATTATGGGTATTTCATGAAGTATACGAGCGTATAGGAGCGTGCTACCCACTTCCTCGGGTCGTTCCTACCTGCTCCATTCTCAGTTTCCTACATGGATACCCATAATTTTATCACAACAATGGATCTCTTCTTGTTTTGAGTCTGAAATATACAACTAGGGGTACTTTGACATCCTTAGAAAGTACTTTGGTCTTGCTCATGTTGTAGAGGTTAGAGTCTGACTGATTGCGTTTGTGGACAGGAATATTTTATAAAGGTGACTATGTAAGACAGCTGTCTTTAATGCAGGTAATGAGCTGATTAGGAGTGTCTAATTGGTCTGTAGGAGCCAGAACTCTTAGCCCTCTTTCACACATCCGGATTTTGCCATCAGGCGCAATCCGGCATGTGTGTAAAGAAACGGATCCAGTTTGTTTTTCAGCCGGATGCGGTTTTTCGTCATTGAAAAACACCTGCGCCGGATCGCGCCGCATGTGCTTCCGTTTGTTCCGGTTGAAATCTGCAGTTCGGCTGCCGGACAGAACGCGTGCTGCAACGTTTTTTGTCCGGCGAAAAAAGCCGGACATGCACGCATGCGGCACTTCTGGCTCTGTGGGCCAATGAAAGGCAATGGTAACGTCCGGCAGCCGGATCAGGCTTTTACCTGATCCGGCCACCGCTTGCAGTTTTCCTCCTCTGCGCATGCCCGGATATCTCTCTCTCTCTCTCGAAAAGTGGTCTTCCCCCGTAATTAACTCACCCTTAAAATTATAGACTGTTCATGTCTATAATTGTAGGTAATTAGCTTCTTGTATGTTTTGTGTGCTTTATGGCCAATGTGAACATGCGTTTATGTGCAGCATGTGTACCAACTTAAACCAAGCCCAATTTTTGTGTTTTTTTATTGTATTTTTGCGTTCTGTGCAAGCCGAGGTATGGCCTCCGTCTCCTGAGCTGGAAATTACATTTAAAGGCTTCCCCAGACTGGTGTCCACAAGTCTGGACCCGGTCCTTTTATCTGCCCTTATTCACACGCTGAGGTCAACTCAGACACATAGTAAGGTTTTTAATATTAGACAGCGTAGGTCCATCCCGATCAAGGTCACCTTGTCAACGGTGGGATGGAATTTATGCTATTTTTGATCAAATCTTACAAAATCAGCAAGGGATCAAATAATTATGTCCTTCACTCTACTTTAGTGTTGAGGCTCAACAGGGAGTGCGTATTCAAAGTTAGATTTGAATCCCTCATTGTTGCAGACCATTTATACAATACAAGGGACAAATAGCAATATTCATCCCTGACATCGTATATTTTAAATGTCACACACAATGACAGTCAAGGAAACTAATATAACGTAACTATAATGGGTGCCATTTTGTTTCAATTAAAGTGTCCAGCATTTGGGAGATACCCTAATGGGAACTAAACAGATCTCATTATAGATAAAGGAATACTTATGATAGTTTTTACGTCTGGCATGCAACAAATACAGTTTGCAACAAAACTGACGGTTCTTCTGGTGCCATATTAATGTACTAATGGTGATTCTGATGCCATATTCCTGTACTGATGGTGGTTATCAAGACATATTCATGCACTGATGGTGGTACTTGTGTCATATTGCTGTACTGATGGTGGTTCTAGTGATGAATTCATGTAATGATTGTTGTTCTGTTGCTGTATTCATATGCTACTGATGGGTCTGGTCATGTATCCATGTAGTAATCATGGTTTGGGTGCTTTATTCTTCACCAAAAAACCATCAGCCAAAATTACCATCAGTGCATAAATAAAATGCCAGAGCCATCAATAGTGCATATATAACACCAGAACCTTAATTTGTAAATAAATAGGTCACTCAAACCACCAACAGTATATAAATATGGTGCCAGAACCACCATCAGTACATAAATACATCACCAGAACTACCATCAGTACAAAGATGCATCACCAGAACCTCAGTCAGTACATGAATACATCACAAGAACCACCGTTAGTAAACAAATACAACACCAGTACCATCATCTGTACAGGTATACCTCACCATAACTACCATCAGTACATGAATGCATCACAAAACTTAGTACAGTCATCATTTGTAAGGTCAAGTCAGGCCTGTATACATTTGTATCTTATAAACATACAACTTTTTATGTATACCCCCCTCACATGTAAAGCGCCATGGAATAAATGGCGCTATAACAATAAATAATAATAATAATAATAATAACTTTCAGTATGTCCTTATCAATAATAAAGAGATGTTGGGAATTATTGTTATCAATCGTTATCAGACTGTGAATTATACAGTAACCACAGTACTGGCGAGATGTAGTCAGTATCAACAGGTAAACATTTATATCCTGCTACCTTATAAGTTACATTTCCTCTGACTGAGTTGTTTCTGTCTTTTCAGTTCCATCTTGTCCAGACGTCATGATGATTTTTCACATCTACAGCTGTTCTCTTCACTTCTCTGGTCTTCTGCAGCATATATCAACACAGTGCCCTTAAAATAAAAGTGTTAGTAAAATACCCTCTTACATAAAAATCTATGTCCATAATATCACCTAAAAAAGCCTCCTATAATACCTGTAGAATGTAAGTCTGCAAGGACAGGGTCCTCTCCCCTCTGCACCAGTCTGTCATTGTAAATTTGTTTATTGTTAACGATAGCTATAACTTTGTATGTAACCCCCCTTCTCATGTACAGCACCATGGAATTAATGGTGCTATATAAATAAATAACAATAATACAGTAATAATAATATATGACCGCCACACTATCTGCCCTTATGAGCTTCACTTTCCACACTGCATGCCCTTATGAACCAAAGTCTATACCATATCTGTCCCCTTTCCATTGTTTTCCCTTCGACTTTTTATATATCAACACTGTCCCCCTACCATGCTAACCCCTCTCCATACTGTGCCTCCAGATCACTCAGACCCCTCTCCATATCCATTCTGTACCCCTTTTTCACATCATGCTCTCATACTGTCCACCACATTGTCCTCTCTGAACTGTACCCCTGCCGTACACTGTCCTCCTACAGAGTATGATGGTCACCATAGTATGATATTGGCAACAACCCCTTAATATACACTATAATATCCATCCCAGCCCCCACGCAGTATGGTGTCCACCACAGATGCCTAAATTGCAATATGATGTCCATCACAGCCATCCATACAGTATAATGTCCCCAACAGCCCCTTACACAGTAAGGTCACCACAGCCCCCTTTACAGTATGATGTCTTCACAGCCCCCATTATAAGGTCTCCCTCAGTCCCCTGTACATTATGATGTCCCCCATATTCCCCTATACAGTATGATGCCCCCAGAGCCTCCTATACAGTATGGTATCTCCAGATCCCAGTATAATGTCCCCCACAGATCTTATACAATATGATTCCCCCCACATATCTTAAATAGTATTATGTACCCACAGACCAGGAATAATTTCCCCCACAGCGCCTAATATAATGTCCTCCACAGCTCCCAGTTGACACGTGTACCTGTCCTGTGTGACAGATCGGTAACTGAAATAACAAGACTGTCATGTATACCTGTCCTGTGTGACACAACCCGCAGGTCGGTAACTGAAACAACAAGACAAAAGGGGAACACTGGGAAAACAGTTACAACGGTGGGCCCTGCAATAGGGAACGGGGATATGGAGACCCCTGCACTCCCTTGAGGCAGTGTCCCTGAACACTCCTAACATTCCCTATACAGGCTCTTCACCTGTCACCAACCAGGATACCTGAATCCCTCACTAGCCCTGCACCTATCCCTTACTAGGAAACTGGATAGTGCGGACACTGGTCCCACCGCTGCACTAATACACACGAAGGAAAATACACCAAACGGGGGAACATAAAAACACTTATCTTTCTCTGCTGCAGTCACCGGGCAGCAGAGTTCATCACTGGATTAGCTTTCAGCAGTGGCTCGACACCGAAAGCCAGCTGCTCAACACTTATCTTTCTCTGCTGCAGTCACCGGGCAGCAGAGTTCATCACCAAATTAGCTTTCAGCAGTGGCTCGACCTCAGAGCCAACTGCTACCTTCACATTTTTCTCTGCTGCAGTCACCAGGCAGCAGAGTTCAGCACCAGATCAGCTTTCAGCAGTGGCAAAACACCTCAGAGCCAGCTGCTAACTTCACCGTGGTTGTAATCCACCAAGGACCTGCTATAACCAACACCAGCTGATACACCAGGTGACCTTAAATAGCAAAGGAGGAGTGGTCACCATCAGCAGAGAAACCAAAGACATGTAATAACCCCAGTGACCATCGGGGCAAAAGGTAAAGCAAAGAAACTATCAGACATGTAATAACACCTGTGGCCCCCAGGGTTAAAAACCCATATTAAGGCCACAAAGGCCTGTAAGGAAAAAAAAGGTTTAAATGAGAGAATCCAGAATCTGACACAGATCCAAGAATTGGACTGTGACACCAGTATAATGTATCCACAGTCTAATGTGATATGATGCTCTGTACATCCCCTCTTGTTATGACTCCACTGTCATTATCTCAGTAAATACTTTCTAACACCAGCTTGAAAAATGATTTTAAAATCCGAAATCTTGGCCAACTGAAATGTATGTTCACTAAATGCACTCAATACTTGGTTGGGGCTCCTTTTGCATCAATTACTGCATGAACGTAGTGAGGCATGGAGGCAATAAGCCTGAGGCACTGCTATGTTATGGAAGCCCAGATTGCTTTGATAGCAGCATTCAGGTCATCTTCATTATTGGGTCTGGTGTCTCTCATCTTCCTCTTGGCAATGCCCCATTCTCTATGTGGTTAAGGTCAGGTGAGTTTGCTGGCCAATCAAGCACAGTGATACTGCTGTTTTTAAACCCGGTATTGGTACTTTTGGCCATGTGTACAGGTGCCAAGTCCTGCTGGAGAAAGAAATTTACATCTACACAAAGCTTGTCGGCAGAGAGAAGCATGAAGTGCTCTAAAATTTCCTGGTAGACAGTTGTGCTGACTTTGGTCTTGATAAAACACAGTGGACCTACACCAGCAGATGACATGGCTCCCCAAACCATCACTGATTGTGAAAACTTCACAATACTGTAGACCTCAAGCAGCTTGGATTGTAGCCTCTTCACTCTTCCTCCAGACTCTGCGACCTTGATTTCCAAATGAAATGCAAAATTTATTTTCATCTGAAAACAACACCTTGGACCACTGATCAACATTCCAGTTCTTTTTCTCCTTGCCCAGGTAAGATGCTTCTGGAGGCTTGACACAAGGATTGTGACACTTGTAACCAATGTCCTGGATACGTCTGTGTGTGGTGGCTCTTGAAGCAATGACTCCAGCAGCAGTCCACTCCTTGTCAATCTCCCCAAAATATTTGAATCGCATTTTCTTAACAATCTTTTCAAGGCTGCGGTTATCCCAGTTGATTGTGCACCTATTTCTATCACAATTTTTCCTTCCACTCAACTTTCCTTTAATATGCTTGAACACAGGACTCTGTGAACAGATAGCTTCTTTAGCAATGACCTTTTGTGGCTTACCTTACATGGGGAGTGTGTCAATGACTTCCTTCTGGACATCTGTCAAGTCAGCAGTCTTCCCCATGATTGTGGAGCCTACTGAAACAGACTAAAGGACCTTTTTAAATGTTTAGGAAGCCTTTGCAAGTGTTTTTGTTAAATATTCTAATTTACTGAGATAATGACTTTTGGTTTTTTCATTGGCTCTAAGCCATAATCATCATCATTAACAGAGAAAAAGTTGAAATAGATCATTCTGTTTGTAATGGCTCTATATAATATGAGTTTTTGTATTGAAGAACTGAAATAAATTAACTTTTTAATGATATTCTAATTTAGTGAGGAGCACTTGTATGTCCCCATAGCTATCCCCTCTTATGTCTCATAGCCAGCACCAAATAAATCCCCACAGCCAACTTCTCTTATGTCCCCACAGCAAACCCCTCTTATGTCCCATAGGGAGCCCCTCTTATGTCCCCATATCCAGCCCCTTGTATGTCACCACAGCCAGCCTCTCATGTCCCTACAACCAACCCCTCTTATGTCCTACAGACAGCCCCACTTATGTCCCCACAGCCAGCATGTCTTGTAATGTCCTCCATTCATTGGCAAACATATAAAAGAAAAGTGAAAAAAGCTTATACACTCCTAATCCTGGTTCCATGTATGCCACGACTGCAGTCTTTTCTTCTATGATGCATATCAGTAGGCGGTAGATGAAGCGATGATGTCACTGCATTGTGCCATCAGACGTCCTCAGTATGTGCCGTCTTCAACAGAGCACAGACCAAAAGTGGCCTGCATTTTGATGGAGTCACCGGTGGAGCAGGAAGCAGATTACAACTCCTCTGCTCCTTACTCAGGTGGCACTCACAGCAATTGCATTGATGCCTGAATACCAGGCCACCACAGATATTCAGCAATGTCACTTTTTTTGCCCAAAGAACGCACTCCTCGGGCAGCAAGAGGTAAACACTGAACATCAATGGTTTGTATTGCAGGATTGCAAGGAAAATCTACTGTTGTCCAAAAAGAGTATTGCTGCCCATCTGCAGGTTGCTAAAGATCAGCTGGATAAGCCAGAAGACTATCGGAACAATATTTTGGATGGATAAGATGAAAATAAAGTATTTTGGTATAAAACTGAAATTGTTATGTTTGGAGAAAGAAAAACATCGCAATACAACACAAAAACCTCATGCCATCTGTGAATCACATTAATAGTTATATCATGGTTTGGGCTTTTTTTTTTTTTGCTGCATCTGGGCCTAGACAGCTTGCAATCATTCATGAAACAATGAATTCTGATTTTTTTATTTTTTAGGAGATTCTAAAGGAAAATGTCAGGACATCTGTCCATGAGATTATGCTCAAGAGAATCTGAGAAATCATGAAGAAATAATGATCCAAAGCACAAAAGTTGTTCAACAAAAGAATGGTTAATAAAGAACAAAAATAAGCTTTCGAATGGCCAAGTGAAAATCCTGACCTTAGCCCTATAGAAATTTTGTGGAAGAACTTGAAGCATAGAGAAAACGCAACAACATAAAAGAGTTGAAGCTTTTTTTTGTGGCAGGAATGGGCTAAAATTCCTCCAAGCCAATGCGCAAATCAACAATTACCGAAAACGTTTAGATACAGTTATTGCTGCGCAAGGGGTTTGTACCAGATACTGAAAGGAAAGGTTCACATACTTTTCCAAATTACAGATATGTGATATTGGATCATTTTCCTTATTTTCCTCATTTAAAAAAAAGGTTAATAATTTTTTACTTGTTTAGTTATTTTCATCTACATTTATAACGTCTGAAAATCTAATGTAGTTTATCGGGGAAAACCGGATTACTTACCGGTAATACTATTTTGTAGAGTCCACGACAGCACCCACTGAGAGAGGGGATCCGCCCCTAGGAACAGGAAACCTACAGAGAGATAAATGGGGTGGTCCTCCTCGCTCCCTCAGTTTGTATTACAGAGAACAACGGGGCAACCGCCATACATGTTTTAGTCAATTTGTTAACACAATTCATCTGTCCTTATATATAAACAATTCTACACCTGCTATAGCTTTCTACATTTTAAGTCGTAATTCTAATCTCCACCACCAAGGAGAAACACCTGTTAATTCTTACGGGCGGGAAGTGAGCGGGTGCTGTCGTGGACTCTACAAAAGAGTATTACCGGTAAGTAATCCGGTTTTTCCTCTTCGCCACGACAGCACCCACTGAGAGATTTCCAGAGATAATCACCTGGGAGGGCACACCGTGTTAAGGACAGATCTACCAAAAGACAGATCCTCTGTAGAGGACAAATCTAGTCTATAGTGACTATAGAAGGTAGATGGAGAAGACCAGGTTGCAGCCTTACATATTTGCTCAATTGGGACGTTCGCCCTCTCGGCCCAGGAGGATGACATGGCTCTGGTAGAGTGCGCCTTAATACCCTGTGGAGGGTCCTCTCCTTTTGCTGAATATGCCATTGTGATCGCATCTCTGATCCACCTGGACAACGTGCCCGTTGTAACTCTAGCCCTCTTCTTGTTACCCTGGAAGGAGACAAAAAGAGACCTACTCTGCCTCCAGGGACTGGTCCTATCTAAGTAGGCTAGCACAGCTCTTCTAACGTCTAAAGTATGATATTTAGCCTTGTCCTGTGTTGTTGGGTTCTCATAAAAAGAAGGTAGGCAGATCTCCTGAGATCTATGAAACTTAGTTGCCCGTTTGGGAAGGTAGGACGGGTCTGTTTTCAATATCAGTCTGTCTCGTGTTACTGACAGGAACGGGGGGGTCAACTGACAGGGCGTGAAGATCACTTACTCTTCTAGCTGATACTAAGGCCACTAGCGTAGCAGTTTTTAATGAGAGGCATTTCATTGATATTGAACTTATGGGTTCAAAGGGGGGCTGAGTGAAGGCATCTAAAACAAGACTAAGGTTCCATGCTGGTAGCTGAGGAATATGAATTGGCTCTGACCGCTGACAAGCTGAAATAAACCGGGTCACCCACCTATTACCTGCCACGTTGTAGTTAAACAAGGCTCCTAGGGCCGATACATGGACCTTAAGAGTATTTACTGAGAGCCTCAATTCCCGACCCTTCTGAAGGAATTCTAGAATGGCCGTAATGGGCACTTCACCGGATAATTTTGCTGGGTGAAAGGCCAGAAATTTCCTCCACACCTTAGAGTATATTCTTGTTGTAGATTCTTTCCTACTTTGCAGAAGGGTATTAATCAGGTTTTTTGAGAAGCCTTTCTGCTTCAATAGTTCCCTTTCAAATTCCAGGCCGCTAGGCGCAGGGCTTTGACCTGTGGATGGTAGCAGGGACCCTGCGAGAGAAGGTCCTGGTGTAGCGGCAAAATCCATGGGTTGGTTATTGACATGGCTCTCAGCCATGAAAACCATGGCCTCTTGGGCCAAAATGGTGCTATCAAGATGACCCTCGCCCTCTCTTGTCTTATTTTCCTGATCACTGTTGGTAACAGAACCATTGGAGGAAAGGCATAGGCTTGCTGGAATGTCCAGGGTGCTTGGAGGGCATCTAGTATGTCCGGGTTGTCTGCTCTGTAGAGAGAAGCGAACTTTTTTACCTGTCTGTTGGCTCTGGTTGCGAACAGGTCTATCTCTGGTCTGCCCCATTTTGCCTCTATCATTTCGAAGATGTGGTGGCTGAGGACCCACTCGCCCTGATATAGGGTCTGGTGGCTGAGGTAGTCTGCTCGAGAATTGTCTACTCCTCTTATGTGGAGCGCAGACAAGGAGTGAAGATGCACCTCGGCTATCTGAAAGATCTTTTCCGCGATAGACATCAATGGTCCTGATCGCGTACCTCCTTGCCGGTTTATATATGCCACTGCGGTGGTATTGTCTGACTGGATCCTCACGTGGGTGCCTCTTAACTGCGGGAGAAATTGAGATATAGCATAGTAAACTGCTGTTAGTTCTTTCATATTAGAGGAGCTTTCTGCTTCTTCCTCCAGCCACTGGCCCTGTACCATCTCTTCCTCCAGGTGGGCTCCCCACCCCGAGGGGCTAGCATCCGTGGTGAGTACCCAAGAGGGAGTAACCCACCATTGAACTCCTTTTGATAAATTGGTAAGATCCAACCACCAATCTAGGGAGTTGACGACTTCGGGCGATAGGGATATCCTCCCTTCCAACCGCCCCTGCAATCTGTCTGTCTCCTGTAAAATAGCCCACTGCAATTTTCTGGAGTGGAATTGGGCCCATTGCACCGCTGGAATGCATGATACTAGGGACCCCAGCAAGGACATACCCTGTCTCAATGATATTACAGGTTTTTCAGTGATGATCCGTATCTTATTAACTATGGCCTGCGCCTTAGCATCTGGTAAAAAGCATTTCTGACTTACGGAATCTACTTGCAGGCCTAGGAACTTCTGACAGGTTACTGGTTTTAGCCTGGACTTCTCCCAGTTGATTAGCTAGCCTAGTGTCTGTAAGGATGAGACAATATCAGCTATTCTTTTTTCACATTGGGCCACAGAATTTCCCACTATGAGCAGGTCGTCCAAGTAGGGGACCACTAGGGTGTCATTCAGCCTTATATATGACATCACCTCCAACATCAATTTGGTAAACACTCGAGGGGCCATAGATAGTCCGAACGGCATCGCCGTAAACTGGAAATGTTGAATCCGACCCTCGAACCAGACTGCTACCCGCAGGAACATCTGGTGCCGCTGGTATATGGGGAGATGGTAATAGGCATCCTTTAGGTCCAAGACTGCCATATAGCACCTGGGGAACAAGAGTTTTATTGCTGAATTTATTGATTCCATTTTAAACGACCTCAGCTTCAAGAATGTGTTAAGCTTTTTTACATTTATTATAGTCCTAAAAGAGCCGTCTGGCTTAGGGACTAAAAATAGGGGAGAATAAAAGCCCTCTCCCTTTTCGTCCCCCGGGACCTCTATCAGAACACGCTTAGTTAACAGCGTTGCAATCTCCATCTCCAGTGCTTCCTGTTGTGCTTGGGACTTCATAGAAGTCAATAGGAAGGAGTTCGGTGGATGCCGAACAAATTCTAGCTTTAGGCCCGATGAGATGATATCAATGGCCCAGGGGTTGGATGTAATCTTCCCCCATTGGTGGCTGAATTTCAGTAGTCTGCCACCTACCGGTGTACTGGTACTAGCGGAACCTGTCTCCTCTGAAGGGACGTTTCCCAAAAAGGCTGCCCCTCTGTTTGGGATCCTTATTTCCCCAGCGGTACTGAGGTTTGAAATCTCTCTTTTTTCCGAATGGAGGCTTCCTGTAGGCCCTTCTGCTAAAGGGAATATGCGGGTTAGGAAAACCTCTCTTTCTCTCCCCCACTTTTGTTAGGATCTCGTCCAATTCCGTGCCAAATAGGTACTTACCCTGGCAGGGTATAGCGCAAAGTTTAGTCTTTGTCTGCGTATCTCCTCTCCACCCCTTCAACCATAAGGCCCGCCGGCCCGAATTGGTTAGCCCTGCTGCTCTAGCAGATAATCGGAGAGAGTCCGCTGAGGAGTCAGACAGGAAAGCCGCTGCTCCCTTAATGAGGGGAATAGACGAAAGGAGTTTGTTTCGGGATACTCCGCTCTTTATTTTCTCCTCTAGGTCATTCAGCCACACCAACATTGACCTTGCTGTGCACGTGGCTGCTATTGCGGGCTTAAAGGCTGCAGTGCATGCCTCCCAGGATCGTTTAAGAAAGGTATCTGTCTTACGATCTAACGAGTCAGCCAACGTCCCTGAATCTTCCACCGGCAGGGAGGATCTACGAGAGGTAGAGGCCACTGCCGCATCTACTTTAGGGGCTCTCGACCAAGAAGTCAACTACTCATCGTCAAACGGGTATTTGCGCTTTGACGTTAAGGGGAGGAAGGTTCTCTGACCCTGTTTCTCCCACTCCCTCTTTACCAGCTCTTTTATGGCTGGGAGTACTGGGAATGCTCGGACCTTTTTCCGGGAAATGCCTGCGAACATCATGTCCTGCGGAGTCTTGGGGTCCTTACTCTCTGGCAACCCCATGGTATTTCGGACAGATTTAACAAGGTTACTAACACTGTCCGTAGGGAAACAAGTCTGTTCCTCCTCCTCTGAGGAAAAGTATTCCTGGGATCTATCTGAGTCTAGTTCTCCAGTTTCTGACGGCGATCCTGACACCGGTGAAACCATTCCTCTTGGTGAAACCATTCCTCTAGAACGACCCCCCAGACTACTGGAGCCGCCCAAGGCCCGTAGCTCCTCTCTAATTATAGCACGGATATCTTCCATTCTCCCTGAGGATTCTTCCTGTAGGGTCTCTTCAATACAAGACTCGCATAATCTTTTAGGGTGGCCATCTGGGAGGGGCTGAGAACATAAGGCACACTCTCTATTTTTCGCCTTCTCCGTTCTCTTGGCCTAAAAGTATGGATCAAGGGAAAGCCATTAGCTATAAGTCTGACTAAAAACACTCACCCGTGAATCTCGTCAGCAATTTACCGGCTGCGGGGTTCGCAATTCAGGCTGAGGCGAAGCATAGGACGGATTTTTCTCCTTCCGCTTTTTTTGTGTGGGCTCATTCTGTCTGGAATGCTCGCTGGACTCCCTTGTGGAGCTGCCACTTCTCCTGGTACTGCTGGTCCTTCTCGTAGTGCCGCTCTTTCTGCTGCCCTGTGGGGACTCATTCGGCTGGCTCTGTTGGAGCGAAACCGGGTCATCTATGGATGACATAGCTGCGCACCGCTGTAACATTACCGGCGCTTCTTATGCAGCTCACCGGTTCCGCCCCTCTTTCTCCTTCTTTCCCTTTCTTTTTTTTTGTTGGCCATTTTTCTTTCCACTGCGCAGGCGCAGCTCTGTTGCCGCGATATCGCGCTTTCCCCCCTCACCCCGGAAGCTGATACTACACTTCCGGGTCGCCTCAGTCTGGGAGCGCTGGCTACCTCCCGACCGCTGCCCCTGGACTCCAGGTAACTCCATCTTCAATCTGCACTTTTCCTAGCGCCACCTCTAGCCCCCCTTGCCGTATCGGGGGCGGGGGGCACGAACATCCAGGGTGCTGCCCCGTAATGCGTGCATATCCCTCTATGGGGATAGGGGGGGCGCGTTGCTCTGCCCCATTAAGTGAGCCTCGGTACTCCCCACCGAGGCCTCACCTGCATTACCAGCTAGGGGGGACCTCATCTCTTCCTCCCACAAACGCTGCTTCCAGTCCTGGGGCCCCCGCTGCTCATGTCATGCACGCGGGCGGCTACCAGACCAGGTATCCTCTTCTGCGGGTTCCTTCCTAGGAACAGGAAACCAAACTGAGGGAGCAAGGGGGACCGCCCCATTTATCTCTCTGTAGGTTTCCTGTTCCTAGGGGCGGATCCCCTCTCTCAGTGGGTGCTGTCGTGGCGAAGAGGAAAATATTATTTTCATAAATGCAGAAATATTGAAATTCTGAAGATTTCAAGCATCACTGTATATTACAGATTGTTAGGATTTGGCCAGCTGCAGTGCTTGCTAAAAAATTCCCCAAGGCTGTACTACCCCTTTAATATATTAATTGCTCTGTAATTCAGTAGTTTATTATTATGCAGGTTCAAAGACAATAAGAACAATAGAAGTGAGATGAAAGGAATGGTAATCAGATTTCTGATAAGGGATAAGTTTTTATTTTGACGGAATCAGGAAGATAAGTTAATCTAATTCTTCATCAGAACAAATTCACTGAGGATAAAAGCATAAAACACAAATCCTGTTCCAAAAACAACTTCTAGGGAAAGTACTGTATAAACAAAGATATATTATTTTTTTTACATGAGCCCAGTAAAAATCCCTCAATATAACATCGCTGGTAGGAAAGGGCTAACAAAAGGTTTGGGTATTCATTACTCGAGTTGAGCAAATTGTAACATCGCTGAAATTACATGGAAACAGCTTGGGGAAGACCCCTGGAAGCATCTCTGAATCCCAGGTCGCTGCTGGGAATAATGTTCTCAGAGTATTACGCCACTTTTACGGACAGACAATAAAACATACAAAACCGAAGACAAAATGGATTTGACTGAAAGTTTTTAAGAAACATTCTTTCCTGCGTAATGAATTGTATTGTACATAAGGCAAAATAAATAAGAGAAAAAAATGTTCCTCCACACATTTTGGGCTAAGTTCACACACTGTTTTTGCTGCGTTTTTGCTGCGTTTTTGCATTGTTTTCAATGGTGGAAAAAAACATTCCACAGGAAATGTAATTTTATCATTTTAATACCTTATCTGGTCATGTGGTGTTTGAGACATAATCAGACACACTGAATTTTTTTTTGCAGGGCCATCAGCTGGCTATCACTATTTATAGAGGGCCGCCAGGTGACCCTTTCTATTGTTAGGGGGCCAGCAGGTGTCTTGTGGACATATGAGACAAAGATAGAGTTTTTTGGTAAAGCACATAATTCTACTATTTACTGTAAATGGAATGAGGCCTATAAATAAAAAAAAAACAGTAGTTACAGTCAAACATGGTGGAGGTTCAAAGATATTTTGAGGTTGTTTTACTGCCTCTGGCCCTCGGTGCCTTGACTGTGTTCAAGGCATCATGAAATGTGAAGATTCACAAAGGATTTTGGGTCGCAATGTAGTGCCCAGTATCAGAAAGCTGGGTTTGCATCCTAGGTCATGGGTCTTCCAGCAGGACAATGACTCCAAACAAACTTCAAGAACCACCCAGAACTAGTTGGAAACAAAGCACTGGAGAGTTCAGAAGTGGTAATTCCAGCTCCAGTAAAGTACAACTACGGCTATTTTCACATTTGCATTTGGAGGCACAGCAGACGCTCGCAGTGAAGCTCTGCCCCCTGCCGCGCCTCCTCTGGTCAGCTCCGCCTATGGGCGCATTCTGCTGCATGGGGCCTGCATACCATATCTTTAGCATTGGGTACGCAGGCCAGGCACAGGTATGCATTTGCCGCCGCATGTGTCGTTTTGACGGTACAATGTGTTGCATTTTGGAGCAGTTGCCGCATTGTCAAAATGACGCATGCGGCGGCAAATGCATACCTGCGCACAGCCTGCGTACCCAATGCTAAAGATAGGGCGCGCAGGCCGCATGCAGCGGCATGTGCCCATAGGCGGAACTGACCAGAGTCGGCACGGCAGGGGCCGGAGCTTCACGGCGAGCGTCTGCTGCACCTCCAAACGCAAATGTTAAACTAGCATACCTCTTACATAATGATGGTATAGAAAAACTGTGAATGGACACATTAAATTATTTCATTGTGCCTGATTTGATGAATTTATGACTACACAACACCGTGAAAAGCATGAATTGGTCAATGAGTGCATGGAAGAAAGCAGCAGCAAGTCTTACAATTTATTAGGCAATAATCCCTGATTAGATGCCTGTCATACGCTAGTCCTACTGCCACACCTCACAGTTGACGAATTGCAGATAAGACCATAAAAATATCCAAAAGATATATAAACATAGCTATAGGGGTTTTCCCATCATATAAAGATCAATAACCGGTTGGTTCTACTAACATATACAACCCAAATCTGGGTACAAAGTACCCAGAAAAACACCATTCAAAAGAGTATAAATGTAAAAATTTTTATTAAGGATTAAATGTAAAAAAAGACATGAACCAAGAGTAAATGGGACATGTAAGAGGATTCAAAAGCGGATAAAATCAAGTAGATGAAGGTGGGAGGGGATTTTCACAAAAAGTAAAGGGTAGCAAGATAGTCTATATCAGACAAAGCAGGGAATACTAATGAACTTCCATGATTCTTGCAAGAATTTGCATGTACAGCATGATACCGTAAATCATAGTACAGACTATTAAGACTGTATAGTGACAAAAATAATCAGTCCGTCTATGTATACCATGCAGTGCAATATTGGAAGACGACAAAAAATCTTAATCAGTCCATATCTAATATAAAGGTAGTATAGAACTTAGCCATATTGAGGTGAAAGGACCCCACATACAGCCACCAGTGCCCGGACGCGCGTTTCGCTGTTACGCTTTCTCAAGGGGAGTGTGTCTAATGCAGTCTTGTGTTGCTCTTTTATGTCATTGAGGTATGTTCATGCGCCAATTGTGCATAGCGCATGGAACACCATCCCTCTGCCACAGAAGCATCCTATTCTGGCACTCAAATCCAGCACGTGTAAGGCGGAAACCCTCTGTGACGTCATAAACTCGCACCAGTATTTGCTAGAGACCTTCGGAGGTGCAGCGACATAGGGCATACTGCTCATGTGCATACCAGGCTCCATTTTAAAGAAGTCTAATTGAAGCGGCCATTTTGATGTGTACATATCGGTTAAAGTGCTTGTGCATGATGTGGAAATGATTTTAAGTTCTTCTTGTAGCGTTGATCTAGAAGGGTAACCAGCCAGTAATTAGTGTTGGCAAAAAATGCATAAAACGCAAGGTTAATGGGAAAGGCAGCAAAACAAACTCAGTCATGTGTGCCAGACTGCCAACAGCCAGGATTTCCCTGTCCCCATCAAGAGGATAACTTTCTATGTTGTCCTCCTCATACTCCTCCTCCTTGTCCATCCTCTCCTCCTCATCTCCAGGCCATCCATGCTTAACAGGCGAGATGAAGGTGATGTGGGTACTACTATCTGTAGTGTAGGCAATCAGATCCTGTTCCTCCTCCTCATTATCGCCCAGTCTGTGCTGAGAAGATGAGATGAGGCTGGGCTGTGTAGCATCACCCAGTTTAGTTTCTTGAGCCACCTCAACTGGCTCTGCCTGCAAAGACTCCTCTTTATTTGTGAACAGTGAGCGTTTCAGCAGATAGGGTCACCATCCTGCTTCTCTGATTATGATGTCATCGCCACTCACAATCTTGGTCAAGTCCTCAAAATTTTGAAGATCCACACAGATGTCAGACATCCATGCCCACTCATCATCTCTTATGGGCTGAGGCTAACAGGAATATTGATGTGCATGGTGTAGCTGCTATTTAACCACTGCCCTCTGCTGCTCACAAAGACTTGCCAACATATATAATGTTTGAGTTCCAACACGTGGTGACATCGCACAGCAGTCAATGAGCTGGAAGTTGCAAATACTGCTGCAGCCCTGTGAGGGCGTCGGCAGCTGTCTGTAGCCAACATGCAGAAATGGGTACACACGTAGCAAACTTTCACAAGTAGCCCAGGCAGATCTGGGTAGGTTTTGAGAAACCGCTGAACCACTAATTTGGGCACGTGGGCCAGGCATGGTACGTGTGCTAGGTTACCAAGCTTCATAGCTGCCACTGGGTTTTGGCCATTGTCATGTAACAAGGGCAACCGGGGGGGTAGTTGTGACTAGTTATTTAAAGACACAGTGCTTAGACAGAGTCCACTGAGCAAACATTCAGCAAGCCCCCCAGATCCCTTGCACATAGTTAGATGGGACCAACATAGCTTTTCCCCACAGGTTACCTTCTCTTCCTCTGGTCACAGCAGTCCAGGCAAATAAGGGTACAGAAGGCAGCTGTACTTCAACACTCTAGGAAAATTTGTGCTCCAAGAGGCAAATAGCGCTCCGTCCCTCCCCAGTCACTCCATATGGCAAAATAATACTGTACAGCCAAATTTGGGGTATTTCTACATTCAGCAGAAATTGTGGGACAAATTCTAGTGTCATTTTTACCCATTTCCCAGTGTGAAAATGTAAAACTTGGGGCTAACACTTGACAATCTTGGAGGTAAAAATGTAAATTATTTTTTATTCACTGCCTAATGGTATAAAAGTCTGTGACACACCTGTGGTGTCAATATAATCACTGCACCCCTTGATGAACTCATTGAAAGGCTTAGGCTGAGTTCACATGTAACGTTTTTTTCGCGGCAGTTTTAAACGTGTGATTTTGCCGCAAAAATGCGAAAAATAAGCATCCCATGCATTCCTATGGGATTCCGCAATGCTGTGCTAATGCTGCGGTTTTTTCCGCGGCGAAATCGCTTCGCGGCAAAAAACGCAGCATGCTCATTAATTTAGCGGAATCGTGGCGAACCCGCACCCATAGGAATGCATTGTTCTGCTTACTTTCCGCATGTGGCTGTGCACACCATGCAAAAAGTAAGCAGAACATTTGCGGAGGGTACCCACAGTCCGGAGGAGAGGAGACTGTCCTCCGGGCTTTTGGTACCATATCCCTGTAAAAAAATAGAATTTAAAATAAAAAATATTGTTATTCTTACCTTCCGGCGTCCCGCGCAGCCTTCCCGCCTCTCTCCACGCTCCCGGTAACA
The DNA here is from genome assembly GCF_039654945.1 of Dendrobates tinctorius. Classification (NCBI taxonomy): domain Eukaryota; kingdom Metazoa; phylum Chordata; class Amphibia; order Anura; family Dendrobatidae; genus Dendrobates; species Dendrobates tinctorius. The sequence continues at coordinate 66,702,346 of NW_027361707.1, forward strand.
GTAAGCCTTTGAGAGAATGACCGCGATGGCGTCCATTCTCGCAGGATCACAACGTCTCGCGGTCATTCGCGATGACGTCGGAGCACTGTAATATGGTGCTACTTCCCCTCTGAGCTTTGCACTTTGTTTCAAAAGCAGTTTTTGACCATATATGGGATATCGGTAAACAGGAGAAATTGCACAACAAATTATCGGGTGCATTTTCTCCTTTTGCCCTTGTGAAAATACAAAATTTGTAGCTAAAAAAGATTTTTGTGAGAAAATTTTTATTCTTTTTATTTTCACGATTTAACGTTATAAACTTCTGTTAAGCACCTGGGGGTTCAAGGTGCTCAATACACATCTAGATAAGGTCACAGAAAACAGATAAAGACGATCACCACCGGTGATTCATAGAGCCAATACCATCAGCTGGACAAAAATACCGCAGGCATAAAACCTTTTCTCCTTCAGGTGCACACCAGAGCAAGATGCATAATCCAAATGAAATGAAAAGAGGTGTCCCTCATGGGAATGAAGTCCAAACTTAATTGGTCCAAAAAAATTTTTAAAACATCCCAGGCAGGTGGGGGGCTAAAGAGTGCAAAGACGATGGCCATTTCGCTCTGTGTTGCGCTTCTACAGGGAGTGACCCGTAGAAGCGCAGCACAGCGCGAAACGTCCACCTCTTTTCATTTCATTTGGATAATACATCTAAATAAGGTCCCAAAGGGGTCTTGTTTCCAAATGGTGTCACTTGTGGGGTTTCCACTCTTTAGGCATATCAGGGGCTCTCCAAACGCGACACAGAGTCCGCTAATTATTCCATCAAATTTTGCATTCAAAATTTGTGAAAAATGTGATTTTTTTTATTTCCACGGCTCTATGTTATAAACTTCTGTGAAGACCCTGTGGGTTCAAGGTGCTGAATACACATCTTGATAAGTTCCATAAGGAGTCTAGTTTTCAAAATGGTGTCACTTGTTGGGGGTTTCCACTGTTTAGACACATCAGGGGCTCTCCAAACATGACATGGTGTCCACTAATTATGCCAGCAAATTTTACATTCAAAAAGTTAAATGGCGCTCCTTTCCTTCCAAACCCTGCCGTGTGCCCAAACACTAGACTTCCCCCACATATGGGGTATCAGCATGCTCAAAAGAAATTGTTGTCTGTTTTCTCCTTTCACCCTTGTAAAAGTAAAAAAAATAGGTCCTAAGGAAAATTTTTGTGAAAGAAAAGTAAATGTTTATTTTTTCCTTCCACATTCCAAAAATTCCTGTGAAGCACCTGAAGGGTTAATAAATGTATTGCATGTGATTTTGAGTACCTTGAGGGTTGCAGTTTTTAGAATGGTGTCACTTTTTGGTATTTTCTGTTATATAGGCCCCTCAAAGTCACTTCAAATGTGAGGTGGTCCCTAAAAAAATGGTTTTGCAAATTTTGTTGTAAAAATGAGAAATCGCAGGTCAACTTTTAACCTTTATAACTTCCTAACAAAAAATTTATGTTTCAAAAATTGTGCTGATATAAAGTAGACATGTGGGAAATGTTATTTGTTAACTATTTTGTGCAATATGATTTACCCCTTTCTGACATGTGACGTACTATCCCGTCCACATGACCCGGGCCCGTGGGACCGTGGACGTTATAGTACATCACCGCAATCAGCGCCGCTCACGGGGGAGCGCCACTGAGTGCGGCCGGGTGTCAGCTGATTATCACAGCTGACAGCCGGCACTATGTGCCAGGGGCGGTCACGGACCGCCCCGGGCACATTAACCCCTGGCACACTGCGATCAAACATGATCGCAGTGTACCGGGGGCATAGGGAAGAATCCTGCGTGCTTCCCTGAGACCCTCGGAACAGCGCGATGTGATCACGCTGTTCCGAGGGCCTCCTCCCTGCAGGCCCACGGATCCAATATGGCTGTGGGGACCTTTGGGGTCCTGCAGGGAGGCGGCTTTCTCAGCGATCTGACACTTTATAGTAATGTCCCACACTGGGACAATATAATAAAGTAAAAAAACACAAAAACAAGTGTAAAAATATTTTTTTAAAAATTCCTAAATAAATTAAAAAAAAAATATTCCCTAATAAATTCTTTTTTTTGTAAATAAAAAAAAAACAATAAAAGTACACATATTTAGTATCACAGCGTCCGTAATGACCCGCCCTATAAAACTGTCCCACTAGTTAATCCCTTTAGTGAAACCCTTCAAAAATAAAATAAAAAACACAGCAAAAAACAATGCTTTATCATCATATCGCCGAACAAAAAGTGCAATAACGCGCGATCAAAAAGACGTATATAAATAACCATGGTACCACTGAAAACATCATCTTGTCCAGCAAAAAAAAGCTGCCATACAGCGTTATCAGCGAAAAAATAAAAACGTTATAGCTCGCAAAATAAAGTGATGCAAAAATAATTATTTTTTATATAAAATTGATTTTATTGTATAAAAGCACCAAAACATAAAGAAATTGTATAAATAAGGTATCACTGTAATCATACTAACCCGAAGAATAAAACCGGTTTATCAATTTTACTGCACGCGGAACGGTGTAAACGCCCCCCCCAAAGAAATTCATGAAATGCTGGTTTTTGTTCATTCTGCATCACAAAAATCGAAATAATAACAGATGAAAAAATGTCATGTGCCCGAGAATGCTACCAATAAAAACATCAACTCGTCCCACAAAAAATAAGACCTCACATGACTCTATGGGTCAAAATATGGAAAAATTATAGCTCTCAAAATGTGGTGATGCAAAAACTATTTTTACAATAAAAAGCGTCTTTTAACGTGTGACAGCTGCCAAACATAAACACCCGCTATAAATAGTAAATCAAACCCCCCTTAGTTAGGGAAAAATAATAAAATTAAAATAAATCTATTTATTTCCATTTTCTCATTAGGGTTAGGGCTGAGATTAGGGTTAGGGGTGTGCTGAGGTTAGGGTTGGTGGTAGAATTTGGGGGTTTCAACTGTTCAGGCACATCAGGGGCTCTCCAAATGCAACATGGCGTCTGATCTCAATTCCAGCCAATTCTCGTTGAAAAAGTCAAACGATGCTCCTTCCCTTCCAAGCTCTGCCATGCGTCCAAACAGTGGTTTACCCCACATATGGGATATCAGCCTACTCAGGACAAATAGCAGAACAACCTTTTGGGTCCAATTTCCCCTGTTACCCTTTGGAAAATAAAAAATTGTTGGCAAAAATATAATTTTTGTGGAAAAAATATGATTTTTTTATTTTTATGGCTTTACGTTATAAACTTCTATGAAGCACTTGGGGGTTCAAAGTGCTCACCACTAGAGTTGAGCGACTTTTGGTTTTTTAGGGTCGAGTTTCGTTTCGTGAAACCCGACTTTTCCAAAAGTCGGGTCGAGCAAGATCGTCCTATTATAGGGAAAAGTCGGGGTCGTCCCGAAACACGAAACCCAATGTAAGTCAATGGGGAATAAAAGTCGGCAGTGAGAGGAGGACAGGAAACACACCTACAGTGCCCATTTGAATGCCAAAAGCATCAATTCTTCTTACTTAAGCTTGTCAACCTTATTTAACTTCATAATACAAGTTACACACTGAAAAATGGGGGTTATTTGGCTAAAGTTGTGGGGGGGAGGGCTGGCTGCAGGTTTTCATGTGCCCTGGGCGAAAGAGCGCCCCTTTAACACATACCACAACTTATCATGCTCCGATACGGCAGAGAAATAGCGGTATAGTACAATGAAAAATACTTCACTTTTTACATCTCATGACGAGGCCCATCTATTTCTCCATACAGAATCATTGGGCCCATATAATGTTTGAAACAGTATATGATGAGCTCCACATAATGCTACAATATATGTTGGTCCCCATGGATGAAGCTCCACTGTCTTATGGGCCCAAATAATGCTCCAAACATAATGGGCCCCATTTCTAATGCTCTAGTGTATAATGGGCCCTGTAAATGCTGCTCCAGTGTCTGATGTCCACCTTTGGAATGTTCCAGTGTATGGTGGGCCCCATCTATCATTCTCCAGAGTATAGTGCTCCCCAAAAATTGCTATCCCAACATTGAAAACAATCAAATAAGTCTCCTCGCTAGGGAATCCCTGTACTTGTCTGGACTCCTCGTCGTCCCCATCTTCCATCTCACTGCACAGTATTTCAACTTTGCAAGAGCTGTGATCCTGAGCAAGCAGGGGGGGGCCACTCGTTGGCGACGGCACTGGCACAGGGCCCCTGATAGTACGGTGGTGTGTCTGATGGCGGGTGGGCCGAACCTGCACTTTCATCTGCAGCTTCCTCTTTGTCACCGTGTAAGATGGAACTGTATATGGGAAGGGTAACCTGAGTTTCATCAGGGTCAGATTCAGGTCGTGTAGCGTGCGAGGGGAATGTAGTGGTCTGGGTCAATGTACCAGCAGATTCATCGAGCAGTGGCTGGGCATCAGTGCACTTGTGTCGCCCCCAGGAGTACGGTCGCCACAGTGGCATTACCTTCTTCCTAGGGAGTGTGATGTCATGCTTGGGAGCAACGAACGATCTCTCTAGCAGGTTAACTGATTGGGCGGCGTTATTCCCACGAGTCATGACCCTCCAAACAGCGTTCATGAAGGCAATGTGTTTGTTTTACATGGGCAGTATGGTTGAAAAGCTGAACCTTAAAGGAATGTCCAGAAGGGCACCACCAGGAGTGGAGCCTACGGTTAAATTCGACTCCACCTGAGAAACCTCAACCATGCCAGCTACAGAACAGATGCACACATTGCAAGCTTAATTCCGTTAACGAACGAGACTCCGTCATGCCCCGCGGTCCGAGTCCGGCTTACTAGAGGGACACGTGAGGCTCTGGCACATGAGATTGGCCAATAACTGGTGTGTCATGCCCTTACATGTCCGTGGCTGCATGTGCGCTACACTAAAAGGCCAGCGTTTGTCGCTTACAGGTGCAGATAACCCGCTGAACAACGTTAGTGATGGGGATCACTGATTACAATTATTACCCGCGAACAATGATTTCCCAGTAAGTGCAGGTCAACCGCAGTTCCGGAATTAGGCCTAACCGTCATTCCTGAAAAAATGAAAAACTTACGTGTGTAAACCACAGGTGCTGTAGCTTGCTTAACAGCTCGCCAGCCGTTCTCATGCCCAGTATGGATTACACGTGATTGCACAAAGGTGAGAAAGGGTACCGTATCCCCAGATAACATGTATGGATAGCGTACACATTCAAATATATGTCTATACATCAGGAGGCAGGCTCAGACGGTGTTAGGCCCAGTATGGATTGCACGTGATTGCACAAAGGTTAGAAAGGGTACCGTATCCCCGGATAACATGTATGGATAGCGTACACATTCAAAATATATGTCTATACATCAGGAGGCAGGCTCAGACGGTGTTAGGCCCAGTATGGATTGCACGTGATTGCACAAAGGTTAGAAAGGGTACCATATCCCCAGATAACATGTATGGATAGCGTACACATTCAAAATATATGTCTATATATCAGGAGGCAGGCTCAGACGGTGTTAGGCCCAGTATGGATTGCACGTGATTGCACAAAGGTTAGAAAGGGTACCGTATCGCCGGATAACATGTATGGATAGCGTACACATTCAAAATATATGTCTATACATCAAGAGGCAGGCTCAGACGGTGTTAGGCCCAGTATGGATTGCACGTGATTGCACAAAGGTTAGAAAGGGTACCGTATCCCCGGATAACATGTATGGATAGCGTACACATTCAAAATATATGTCTATACATCAGGAGGCAGGCTCAGACGGTGTTAGGCCCAGTATGGATTGCACGTGATTGCACAAAGGTTAGAAAGGGTACCGTATCCCCAGATAACATGTATGGATAGCGTACACATTCAAAATATATGTCTATACATCAGGAGGCAGGCTCAGACGGTGTTAGGCCCAGTATGGATTGCACGTGATTGCACAAAGGTTAGAAAGGGTACCGTTTCCCCGGATAACATGTATGGATAGCGTACACATTCAAAATATATGTCTATACATCAGGAGGCAGGCTCAGACGGTGTTAGGCCCAGTATGGATTGCACGTGATTGCACAAAGGTTAGAAAGGGTACCGTATCCCCAGATAACATGTATGGATAGCGTACACATTCAAAATATATGTCTATACATCAGGAGGCAGGCTCAGACGGTGTTAGGCCCAGTATGGATTGCACGTGATTGCACAAAGGTTAGAAAGGGTACCGTATCCCCGGATAACATGTATGGATAGCGTACACATTCAAAATATATGTCTATACATCAGGAGGCAGGCTCAGACGGTGTTAGGCCCAGTATGGATTGCACGTGATTGCACAAAGGTTAGAAAGGGTACCATATCCCCAGATAACATGTATGGATAGCGTACACATTCAAAATATATGTCTATACATCAGGAGGCAGGCTCAGACGGTGTTAGGCCCAGTATGGATTGCACGTGATTTCACAAAGGTTAGAAAGGGTACCGTATCCCCGGATAACATGTATGGATAGCGTACACATTCAAAATATATGTCTATACATCAGGAGGCAGGCTCAGACGGTGTTAGGCCCAGTATGGATTGCACGTGATTGCACAAAGGTTAGAAAGGGTACCGTATCCCCGGATAACATGTATGGATAGCGTACACATTCAAAATATATGTCTATACATCAGGAGGCAGGCTCAGACGATGTCAGGCACAGTATGGATTTGACGGCCCAGACTACACAGCGGAGGAGCAGGGAGAGGTAAAGATTGCAAATGCTGGGGCCCTGCCCAAGCAAGGGGGGCCCACTCGTGGGCGTCGGTACTGGCACTGGGCCCCTCATAGTACGGCGGTGTGTCTGACGGCGGGTGTGCACCACCACCGTCAGAGACACTTGATTGCACTATGAAGGACCCTGTGCCAGTGCCCGCGCCCAAGAGTCGGCCTACCCACCTGTCCAGGGCAATGGCACTCGCACGGTGTCGTGCGCTAGGTGGTGACCCCGGCCATGGGGGGGGAGGCAGCACAGTTAGGGAGTTTTAGAAAGTGGCATATGTTGATGTTGGACATTCAGCTGATGCAAAAGGTGAAATAGGTCAAGTCCCAGGAAGAGGTGGACCAAAGCAAGCCATTTCTCTGTCACCCTATGTGTCATCAGCGGAAGGTGGGACAAAATCCTTGGAAACCCATGCGTGGTTCATTTTAATGAAGGTTAGATCATCCACATTTTGGGTTGACAGACGGGTCCTTTTTTCTGTCAGGATTGATCCAGCTGCACTGAAGACTCTTTCCGATAGCACACTTGCAGCTGGGCAAGCGAGCTCCTGTAAGGCATATTGTGCCAATTCAGGCCAGGTGTCCAGTTTAGCGGCCCAATAGTCAAAGGGGAATGACCTGTGTGGGAGAACATCGATATGGGAGGAAAAGTAGTTTGTAACCATAGTTGACAACTGCTGTCTCCTGTCACTTTCCATCGATGCAGTATTACCAGTTGTGTGAGCGGTACTTGAAAAATCAGTCCACAACATTGTCATGAAACCCGTGTCTCCAACGCCACTTCTGCTGTGTGCACCACGAACACCTCTGCCAAGCTGCCCCCGACCCGTACGGCTCGTGTGAGAACCATCACCGCTGCTGTGTGCTGGGAATGCCTCAAGCAAACGATTTACCAGAGTTGATTGTTTATTAGCCAATATTAGGTCAAGGTTCTCCTGTGGCATGATGTTTTGTAATTTGCCTTTATAGCGTGGATCCAGGATGCTGGCCAACCAGTAGTCGTCATCGTTCATCATTTTGGCAATGCGGGGGTCCCTTTTTAGGATCTGCAAGGCATAATCTGACATGTGGGCCAATGTTCCCGGTGTCAATGATGCACTGCGAGTGCTGGTTGGAGGAGCACTTTCTGGCAAATCCACATCCCTCCAGTCACGCACAAACCCTGTACCAGGCCTTGCCACGCCAACATTTTCACTTGCCCCACGAGATGCATCCTCCTCCCCTAAGTAATCATCCACATCATCCTCCTCCTCCTCCTCTTCTTCCTCCACCTCGTCCAGGAGAGGTCCCTGAGCAGACAATGGCTGAATGTCATCAAGGATTCCCTCCTCCTCTTCCTCCTCATCAACATTGGCTGCAGTAGCCTGCTCCTTAAGGTGCGTCAAAGTTTGCATGAGCAGACGCATAAGTGGGATGCTCATGCTTAGGATGGCGTCGTCTGCACTTACCAGCCGTGTGCATTCCTCAAAACACTGAAAGACTTTACAGAGGTCTTTCAGCTTCGACCACTGCACACCGGTCAACTCCATGTCTGCTCTCAAAGTGCCTGGCCGTGTATCCTCCCACAAACGCATTATGGCCTGCCTCTGCTCGCACAGCCGCTCCACCATGTCAAGGGTGGAGTTCCACCTTGTTGCAATGTCGATAATGAGGCGGTGGTTGGGAAGGTGGAGCAATCGCTGCAGCTTCTGCATACGAACGGAGTGTACAGGCGACCGGCGGATGTGCGCGCACAGTCTTCGCACCTTCTGGAGCAGGGCTGTTAACTCCGGATAATTTTTGAGGAAGAACTGCACCACCAGGTTCAAGGTGTGAGCCAAGCAAGGTATGTGGCTGAGTTTTGAAAGGGCTATGGCTGCCAAAAAATTACGCCCTAACTACCTTGCCTGCCTCAAGATGCACACTGCCCAGCCATGACTCAGTTTGTCGCTGAAAGTACTCGGCCAGCACCTCGGCGGTGTGTCTGTCGCCCAAACACATCATCTGCAACACTGCCTGATGACGCTTTACACTAGCTGCTCGATAGGGGGACACCTCGTGTGCAACAGTGGCAGCTGCAGATGGAGTGCTCGTACGACTGCGCTCTGTGGACGAGCTTTCGCTTCTGGAGGAGGAGGAGGAGGAGGAGGGTCGAACGCCTACAGCCAACTGTTTCCTATACCGTGGGCTAGGCAGCACTGTCCCACCACCGCTGTCCCCTGTGGACCCTGCATCCACCACATTAACCCAGTGCGCAGTGATGGACACTTAACGGCCCTGGCCATGCCGACTGAACCATGCATCAGTTGTGAGGTGCACCTTTCCGCTCACTGACTGCTTGAGTGCATGGACAATGCGGTCTTTCACATGATGGTGGAGGGCTGGGATGACTTTGCGAGAGAAGAAGTGGCGACTGGGTAGGTCATAGCGTGGTACTGCATAGGCCATGAGTTCGCGGAAAGCTGCGCTTTCCACCAACTGAAAGGGCATCATCTCAAACGAGATTAGTTTGGCAATGTGGGCGTTCAAACCCAGTGTACGCGGATGAGAGACTGAGTACTTTCTTGACCTACTCATAGTGTCTGGGAGGGTGAGCTGGACTTGAGAGCTGTATATGGTGGAAGTAGCGGTGGACAGGGCGGACTGAGAGAGGGTTGATGATGGTGATGGAGTTGGTGTTCTTTCTGATGGCCTAGAATCAGTCTTTCGTTGATATAACAGTGGGATTCCCTGACTGCTGTGGCCTTGCAACGACACCTCAACATTTGCTGCTGTGCTAACCGGTGGGCTTACAGTGGGGGAAACAATGTAGCGTTGCTGACTACCTTCTTTGTGATCAGTTGCACATGTGGCACTTGAGGTTTGGTGTTGTGTCCACGCTTGCAAGTGCATGCTGGTTAAATGTCTAAGCATGCAACTGGTATTCAAATTTTTCAGATTTTTCCCTCGGCTAAAGGTCTTTGCGCACTTCTTACAGATAACCTTGGCCTGATCATGAGGATTTTGTTCAAAAAAGTGCCACACTGCACTCTTCCTACTTTGGCAGACATTTTGCGGCCTAGCACACTGTGATCTTTTGACCCTCTGGACAAGCTGTCCAGCAACTCTTTTGATGTTTGGAACCTGTCTTTGGAGTGCTCCGGGCCTGCCAGATAATAGTTGTTGCGATGTCGATGTCTGCTGTGGATGCTCCTCATCTGAGCTATTGGAAGAGCACCCTCTTCCCCCAATGGATGCCAATCTGGGTCAACAACTGGGTCATCCATCACCTCCTCTTCTATGTCATGTGCACCTTCCTCTGTGTCACTGTGTATGGTGGTATAGTGTGCGGGAAGGGGCACCTGAGTCTCATCAGGGTCAGAATCTGGCTCTGTACACTGCGAGGACAATGTAGTGCTCTGAGTGAATGTACCAGCAGAATCATCCATCAGCGGCTGTGCATCAGTGCACTCCATGTCAGATTCATCTTGGCCTGGGTAATTCACCATTTCACTTGATAATCCAGGCATGGTATGTGAAAACAGCTCCATGGAGTAATCAGTAGTATGGCCTGCGTCATCCTTCAATCTTGGTTGGGGTGAAGGACACAAGGAAAGGTGTGGTTCATGAACATGAGCCTCCAATGACGACTCAGTGCTTTTACTTTTTACAACTGAAGAAGAGGAGGCGATAGAGCTGGAGGCTGAGTCAGCAATGTAAGACAAAACTTTTTCCTGATGCTCTGGCTTTAAAAGCGGTTTGCCAACTCCTAGAAAACTAAGCGTTCGAGGCCTTATGTAGCCAGACGATGACGCAGGCTCAACACCTCCTGCATTCGGTCCTATTTTGCTCTTGCCACTACCATCAGATCCACCACCAACACCATCATTACCAGCTGCCAACCCCCGCCCAATTCCACGGCCTCTTCCACCAGCCTTCCTCATTTTTGGTAGAAATGTAGACAAAATCCAACAAACTATATAGTAATGTAAAACAAGGTACAAGGTGTCTATAGGACAGGGGAGATTTTGAATTTCTGCAGACACTTGTGGACACTGGACACTTTTGGATTGTGTGCGGCCCACTGAATATCTGAGCGCTCTGTCACAGGCTCGATGGCACAGCTGTGACCAAAGTGAATAGAGGATAAGGGAGATTTTGAATTTCTGCACACACTTGTGGACACTGGACACTTTTGGATTGTGTGAGGCCCACTGATATCTGAGCGCTCTGTCACAGGCTCGATGGCACAGCTGTGACCAAAGTGACTAGAGGATAAGGGAGATTTTGAATTTCTGCACACACTTGTGGACACTGGACACTTTTGGATTGTGTGAGGCCCACTGATATCTGAGCGCTATGTCACAGGCTCGATGACACAGCTGTGACAAAAGTGACTAGAGGATAAGTGAGATTTTGAATTTCAGCAGACACTTGTGGACACTGGACACTTTTGGATTGTGTGAGGCCCAATGAATATCTGAGCGCTATGTGACAGGCTCGGTGGCACAGCTGTGACAAAAGTGACGAGAGGATAAGGGAGATTTTGAATTTCTGCAGACACTTGTGGACACTGGACACTTTTGGATTGTGTGAGGCCCACTGATATCTGAGCGCTATGTCACAGGCTCGATGGCACAGCTGTGACAAAAGTGACTAGAGGATAAGGGAGATTTTGAATTTCAGCAGACACTTGTGTACACTGGACACTTATGGATTGTGTGAGGCCCAATGAATATCTGAGCGCTATGTGACAGGCTCGATGGCACAGCTGTGACAAAAGTGACGAGAGGATAAGGGAGATTTTGAATTTCTGCAGACACTTGTGGACACTGGACACTTTTGGATTGTGTGAGGCCCACTGATATCTGAGCGCTATGTGACAGGCTCGATGGCACAGCTGTGACCAAAGTGACTAGAGGATAAGGGAGATTTTGAATTTCAGCAGACACTTGTGGACACTGGACACTTTTGGATTGTGTGAGGCCCACTGATTTCTGAGCCACTATGTCACAGGCTCGATGGCACAGCTGTGACAAAAGTGACTAGAGGATAAGGGAGATTTTGAATTTCAGCAGACACTTGTGGACACTGGACACTTTTGGATTGTGTGAGGCCCACTGATATCTGAGCGCTATGTCACAGGCTCGATGGCACAGCTGTGACAAAAGTGACTAGAGGATAAGGGAGATTTTGAATTTCAGCAGACACTTGTGGACACTGGACACTTTTGGATTGTGTGAGGCCCAATGAATATCTGAGCACTATGTGACAGGCTCGATGGCACAGCTGTGACCAAAGTGACGAGAGGATAAGGGAGATTTTGAATTTCTGCAGACACTTGTGGACACTGGACACTTTTGGATTGTGTGAGTCCCACTGATATCTGAGCGCTATGTCACAGGCTCGATGGCACAGCTGTGACAAAAGTGACTAGAGGATAAGTGAGATTTTGAATTTCAGCAGACACTTGTGGACACTGGACACTTTTGGATTGTGTGAGGCCCAATGAATATCTGAGCGCTATGTGACAGGCTCGATGGCACAGCTGTGACAAAAGTGACGAGAGGATAAGGGAGATTTTGAATTTCTGCAGACACTTGTGGACACTGGACACTCTTGGATTGTGTGAGGCCCACTGATATCTGAGCGCTATGTCACAGGCTCGATGGCACAGCTGTGACAAAAGTGACTAGAGGATAAGGGAGATTTTGAATTTCAGCAGACACTTGTGGACACTGGACACTTTTGGATTGTGTGAGGCCCACTGATATCTGAGCGCTATGTCACAGGCTCGATGGCACAGCTGTGACAAAAGTGACTAGAGGATAAGTGAGATTTTGAATTTCAGCAGACACTTGTGGACACTGGACACTTTTGGATTGTGTGAGGCCCAATGAATATCTGAGCGCTATGTGACAGGCTCGATGGCACAGCTGTGACAAAAGTGACGAGAGGATAAGGGAGATTTTGAATTTCTGCAGACACTTGTGGACACTGGACACTCTTGGATTGTGTGAGGCCCACTGATATCTGAGCGCTATGTCACAGGCTCGATGGCACAGCTGTGACAAAAGTGACTAGAGGATAAGGGAGATTTTGAATTTCAGCAGACACTTGTGGACACTGGACACTTTTGGATTGTGTGAGGCCCACTGATATCTGAGCGCTATGTCACAGGCTCGATGGCACAGCTGTGACAAAAGTGACTAGAGGATAAGGGAGATTTTGAATTTCAGCAGACACTTGTGGACACTGGACACTTTTGGATTGTGTGAGGCCCAATGAATATCTGAGCGCTATGTGACAGGCTCGATGGCACAGCTGTGACAAAAGTGACGAGAGGATAAGGGAGATTTTGAATTTCTGCAGACACTTGTGGACACTGGACACTTTTGGATTGTGTGAGGCCCACTGATATCTGAGCGCTATGTCACAGGCTCGATGGCACAGCTGTGACAAAAGTGACTAGAGGATAAGGGAGATTTTGAATTTCAGCAGACACTTGTGGACACTGGACACTTTTGGATTGTGTGAGGCCCAATGAATATCTGAGCGCTATGTGACAGGCTCGATGGCACAGCTGTGACCAAAGTGAAGAGAGGATAAGGGAGATTTTGAATTTCTGCAGACACTTGTGGACACTGGACACTTTTGGATTGTGTGAGGCCCACTGATATCTGAGCGCTATGTGACAGGCTCGATGGCACAGCTGTGACAAAAGTGACTAGAGGATAAGTGAGATTTTGAATTTCAGCAGACACTTGTGGACACTGGACACTTTTGGATTGTGTGAGGCCCAATGAATATCTGAGCGCTATGTGACAGGCTCGATGGCACAGCTGTGACAAAAGTGACGAGAGGATAAGGGAGATTTTGAATTTCTGCAGCCACTTGTGGACACTGGACACTTTTGGATTGTGTGAGGCCCACTGATATCTGAGCGCTATGTCACAGACTCGATGGCACAGCTGTGACAAAAGTGACTAGAGGATAAGTGAGATTTTGAATTTCAGCAGACACTTGTGGACACTGGACACTTTTGGATTGTGTGAGGCCCAATGAATATCTGAGCGCTATGTGACAGGCTCGATGGCACAGCTGTGACAAAAGTGACGAGAGGATAAGGGAGATTTTGAATTTCTGCAGACACTTGTGGACACTGGACACTTTTGGATTGTGTGAGGCCCACTGATATCTGAGCGCTATGTGACAGGCTCGATGGCACAGCTGTGACCAAAGTGACTAGAGGATAAGGGAGATTTTGAATTTCAGCAGACACTTGTGGACACTGGACACTTTTGGATTGTGTGAGGCCCACTGATATCTGAGCACTATGTCACAGGCTCGATGGCACAGCTGTGACAAAAGTGACTAGAGGATAAGGGAGATTTTGAATTTCAGCAGACACTTGTGGACACTGGACACTTTTGGATTGTGTGAGGCCCACTGATATCTGAGCGCTATGTCACAGGCTCGATGGCACAGCTGTGACAAAAGTGACTAGAGGATAAGGGAGATTTTGAATTTCAGCAGACACTTGTGGACACTGGACACTTTTGGATTGTGTGAGGCCCAATGAATATCTGAGCGCTATGTGACAGGCTCGATGGCACAGCTGTGACCAAAGTGACGAGAGGATAAGGGAGATTTTGAATTTCTGCAGACACTTGTGGACACTGGACACTTTTGGATTGTGTGAGGCCCACTGATATCTGAGCGCTATGTCACAGGCTCGATGGCACAGCTGTGACAAAAGTGACTAGAGGATAAGTGAGATTTTGAATTTCAGCAGACACTTGTGGACACTGGACACTTTTGGATTGTGTGAGGCCCAATGAATATCTGAGCGCTATGTGACAGGCTCGATGGCACAGCTGTGACAAAAGTGACGAGAGGATAAGGGAGATTTTGAATTTCTGCAGACACTTGTGGACACTGGACACTTTTGGATTGTGTGAGGCCCACTGATATCTGAGCGCTATGTCACAGGCTCGATGGCACAGCTGTGACAAAAGTGACTAGAGGATAAGGGAGATTTTGAATTTCAGCAGACACTTGTGGACACTGGACACTTTTGGATTGTGTGAGGCCCACTGATATCTGAGCGCTCTGTCACAGGCTCGATGGCACAGCTGTGACAAAAGTGACTAGAGGATAAGGGAGATTTTGAATTTCAGCAGACACTTGTGGACACTGGACACTTTTGGATTGTGTGAGGCCCAATGAATATCTGAGCGCTATGTGACAGGCTCGATGGCACAGCTGTGACCAAAGTGACTAGAGGATAAGGGAGATTTTGAATTTCAGCAGACACTTGTGGACACTGGACACTTTTGGATTGTGTGAGGCCCACTGATATCTGAGCGCTATGTCACAGGCTCGATGGCACAGCTGTGACAAAAGTGACTAGAGGATAAGGGAGATTTTGAATTTCAGCAGACACTTGTGGACACTGGACACTTTTGGATTGTGTGAGGCCCACTGATATCTGAGCGCTATGTCACAGGCTCGATGGCACAGCTGTGACCAAAGTGACTAGAGGATAAGGGAGATTTTGAATTTCAGCAGACACTTGTGGACACTGGACACTTTTGGATTGTGTGAGGCCCAATGAATATCTGAGCGCTATGTGACAGGCTCGATGGCACAGCTGTAACCAAAGTGACTAGAGGATAAGTGAGATTTTGAATTTCAGCAGACACTTGTGGACACTGGACACTTTTGGATTGTGTGAGGCCCAATGAATATCTGAGCGCTATGTGACAGGCTCGATGGCACAGCTGTGACAAAAGTGACGAGAGGATACGGGAGATTTTGAATTTCTGCAGACACTTGTGGACACTGGACACTTTTGGATTGTGTGAGGCCCACTGATATCTGAGCGCTATGTCACAGGCTCGATGGCACAGCTGTGACAAAAGTGACTAGAGGATAAGGGAGATTTTGAATTTCAGCAGACACTTGTGGACACTGGACACTTTTGGATTGTATGAGGCCCAATGAATATCTGAGCGCTATGTGACAGGCTCGATGGCACAGCTGTGACAAAAGTGACGAGAGGATAAGGGAGATTTTGAATTTCTGCAGACACTTGTGGACACTGGACACTTTTGGATTGTGTGAGGCCCACTGATATCTGAGCGCTATGTGACAGGCTCGATGGCACAGCTGTGACCAAAGTGACTAGAGGATAAGGGAGATTTTGAATTTCAGCAGACACTTGTGGACACTGGACACTTTTGGATTGTGTGAGGCCCAATGAATATCTGAGCGCTATGTGACAGGCTCGATGGCACAGCTGTGACAAAAGTGACGAGAGGATAAGGGAGATTTTGAATTTCTGCAGACACTTGTGGACACTGGACACTTTTGGATTGTGTGAGGCCCACTGATATCTGAGCGCTATGTCAGAGGCTCGATGGCACAGCTGTGACAAAAGTGACTAGAGGATAAGGGAGATTTTGAATTTCTGCAGACACTTGTGGACACTGGACACTTTTGGATTGTGTGAGGCCCACTGATATCTGAGCGCTATGTCACAGGCTCGATGGCACAGCTGTAACAAAAGTGACTAGAGGATAAGGGAGATTTTGAATTTCAGCAGACACTTGTGGACACTGGACACTTTTGGATTGTGTGAGGCCCACTGAATATCTGAGCGCTCTGTCACAGGCTCGATGGCAAAGCTGTGACCAAAGTGACTAGAGGATAAGGGAGATTTTGAATTTCTGCAGACACTTGTGGACACTGGACACTTATGGATTGTGTGAGGCCCACTGAATATCACAGCGCTATGTCACAGGCAGAAATTGGCTAGTGTATCACAAACTACAAGGTGTATGTAAAATTGGGCAGAATAGGAATCTCCCTAGAGTGCAGGTCTGTAAGAACGGAACATGTCCTCGTTTTATTCTCACAGAGTGACACACTGATAGCTTCACTGTGGCTGTGATAACAGCCGTTACACGGTACTGTGTGAGGAGCGTACACCGCTGTATGGTGTGAAAAAATGCACGCTCAGTACCTCAGCAGGACAAAAAAAAAAATTGGGATTGCTTTTAAAAAAGCAGTTTGCGGAGCTTTGGGTAAACAGCAATGCAGGAATGTCAGGAAGCCTTAGAAGGCAGCCCAACAACCAACACCACTGATACACCACTATATAGCCTCCCCTTGCACTGCACACACAGTGACTGATGTGTTGTACAGGCAAAATCGCTAGCAGCAGAAGCAGTTTTTTTTTGTTCTCAGCAGGACAAAAAAAAAAATTGGGATTGCTTTTAAAAAAGCAGTTTGCGGAGCAGTGGGTAAACAGCAATGCAGGAATGTCAGGAAGCCTTAGAAGGCAGCCCAAAAACCAACACCACTGATACACCACTATATAGCCTCCCCTTGCACTGCACACACAGTGACTGATGTGTTGTACAGGCAAAATCGCTAGCAGCAGAAGCAGTTTTTTTTTGTTCTCAGCAGGACAAAAAAAAAAATTTGGATTGCTTTTAAAAAAGCAGTTTGCGGAGCAGTGGGTAAACAGCAATGCAGGAATGTCAGGAAGCCTTAGAAGGCAGCCCAAAAACCAACACCACTGATACACCACTATATAGCCTCCCCTTGCACTGCACACACAGTGACTGATGTGTTGTACAGGCAAAATCGCTAGCAGCAGAAGCAGTTTTTTTTTGTTCTCAGCAGGACAAAAAAAAAAATTTGGATTGCTTTTAAAAAAGCAGTTTGCGGAGCAGTGGGTAAACAGCAATGCAGGAATGTCAGGAAGCCTTAGAAGGCAGCCCAAAAACCAACACCACTGATACACCACTATATAGCCTCCCCTTGTACTGCACACACAGTGACTGGTGTGTTGTACAGGCAAAATCGCTAGCAGCAGAAGCAGTTTTTTTTTCTTCTCAGCAGGACAAAAAAAAAAATTGGGATTGCTTTTAAAAAAGCAGTTTGTGGAGCAGTGGGTAAACAGCAATGCAGGAATGTCAGGAAGCCTTAGAAGGCAGCCCAACAACCAACACCACTGATACACCACTATATAGCCTCCCCTTGCACTGCACACACAGTGACTGGTGTGTTGTACAGGCAAAATCGCTAGCAGCAGAAGCAGTTTTTGGTGTCTTCTTCCCTGCCTAACGCTCTCCCTACAAAATCAGCAGCAGCAGCAGCTCTCCCTATTCTGAGATCAGCATGAGTAACATGGCGGTCGGCGTGCACGCCCTTTTATACCCCCTGTGACGCCCCCCAAAGCAAGCCAATCACTTGCATGCCCTTCTGAAAGATGGTGGTGACCCGTGCCTATGTCATCACGTTGCCCACAGTGTCCGTGGATCCTGATTGGCTGAAAAAGAGCACAAAACAAACTTTTGAAACGCGACTTTGGCGCGTAAGTCGCCGACCTCGTGGCCGACCTCATCCTAGGGTCGGGTTTCGTTTCATGAAACCCGACTTTGCCAAAAGTCGGCGACTTTTGAAATTTTTCGACCCGTTTCGCTCAACTCTACTCACCACACATCTAGGTGATTTCCTTGGGGGGTCTAGTTTCCAAAATGAGGTCACTTGTAGGGGGTTTCCACAGTTTAGGCACATCAGGGGCTCTCCAAACGCAACATGACACCCGATCTCATTTCCAGCCAATTTTGCGTCAGACGGCGCTCTTTCCCTTCCTAGCTCTGCCATGCACCCAAACAGTGGTTTACCCCCACATATGGGTTATCTGCGTACTCAGGACAAATTGCAAAATAATTTTTGGGGTCCTGTTTCCATTGGGAAAATAACAATTGGGGGTGAAAAGATCATTTTTGTGGGAAAAAATATGATTTTTTTATTTTACGGCTGTACGTTATAAACTTATGTGAAGCCCATGGTGGTTCAAAGTTCTCACCACACATCTAGATAAGTTCCGTGGGGGGTCTAGTTTCCAAAATGGTGTCATTTGTGGGGGAGTTTCCACTGTTTAAGCACATCAGGGGCTCTTCAAATACGACATGGCGTCAAGCCAATTCTGCGTTGAAAAAGTCAAACGGCGCTCATTCCCTTCTGAGCTCTGCCATGCTCTGCCATGCGCCCAAACAGTGGCTTACCCCTGTATCAGCCTACTCAGGACAAATTGCACAAAAAGTTTTGCAGTTCAATTTCTCCTGTTACCCTTGGTAAAATAAAAAAAATTGGACCTGAAGTAATTTTTTTTGTGAAAAAAAGTTAAATGTTCATTTTTTTAAACATTAAAAAACTTCCTGTGAAGCACCTGAAGGGTTAATGAACTTCTTGAATGTGGTTTTGAGTACCGTCAGGTGTGCAGTTTATAGAATGGTATCACTTTTGGGCATTTTCTATCATATAGACCCCTCAAAGTGACTTCAAATGTAATGTGGTCCCTAAAAAAAATGGTGTTGTAAAAATGAGAAATCACTGGTCAACTTTTAACCCTTATAACTTCCTAAAAAGAAAAATTTGGTTACAAAATTGTCATGATTGGAAAATTGCAAAATTTTCAAAAATTTCACCAAATTTCCATTTTTTTCACCAATAAATGCAAGTTAGATAAATGAAATTTTACCACTGACATGAAGTACAATATGTCACGAGTAGTGTTGAGCTTTCCGATACCGCAAGTATCGGGTATCGGCCGATATTTGCCGTATCGGAATTCCGATACCGAGTACCGATACTTTTTTCGTATCGGATACCGGAATCGGAAGTCCAAAATGCAATGAGCCACTTTTGTGGCTCTGATAGGCTGCCGAAATGACGTCATCATGATGCGCTGTCTGTGCGCATCATGATGCGCCGTCAGTTCGGGCCTTCGGGGGGGCTGTGCCGACTGTCCGGGGGTCTGTGCCGGCCAGCCGGTGGTCTGTGCAGGCTCCGGGGGTCTGTGCCGGCCTGCCGGGGGGTGCTGTGCCGGCCTGCCGGTGGGCTGTGCAGGCTCCGGGGGTCTGTGCCGGCCTGCCGGGGAGCTGTGCCGGCCTGCCGGTGGGCTGTGCAGGTTCCGGGGGTCTGTGCAGGCATCGTCCGATGGGAATACAAGTCCCATCAGGCGATGCCTGCCACCATGACAGTGGTTGACACATTAGCCAATGATGGGACAGTAGTAGTCCCATCATCCGGCTAATGTGTTGAATGTAAAAAAAAAAAAAATTTACATGCTACATACATGCTACATACATACAACATGCATACTACATATATACTACATGTAACATACATACTACATGCAACATGCATACTACATACATGCTACATACTACATGCATGCTACATACATGCTACATACTACATACATAATACATATATACTACATGCATGCAACATGCATACTACATATATACTATATATACTACATGTAACATACATACTACATATATACTACATGCTACATACATGCAACATACATACTACATACATGCTACATACTGCATACATGCTACATACTACATACATAATACATATATACTACATGCATGCAACATACATACAACATATATACTACATGCATACTACATACATACAACATATATACTACATGCATACTACATATATACTACATGCATACTACATATATACTATATATACTACATGTAACATACATACTACATATATACTACATGCTACATACATGCAACATACATACTACATACATGCTACATACTACATACATAATACATATATACTACATGCATGCAACATACATACAACATATATACTACATGCATGCAACATGTATACTACATATATACTATATATACTACATGTAACATACATACTACATGCTACATACATGCAACATACACACTACATGCTACATACATGCAACATACACACTACATGCTACATACATGCAACATACACACTACATACATGCTACATACATACACACTACATGCTACATACATGCAACATACATACATGCTACATACTACATACATGCTACATACCACATGCATGCAACATGCATACTACATATATACTGCATATATACTACATGCATGCAACATACATATATACTACATACAATACATACATATAGACATACAGTACATATAACATAGAGTACATACTCACCGTCACTTGTCACTTTGATCCCCGAAGCCATTGTCCCCTTGAGGAATAAATATCAAAATAAAAAAACACCAATATACTTACCCCGATCCGCAGAAGTCCACGAGGGTCCCACGTCCATCTTGCGTGGAGAACAGCAGCATCAGCTGATGCTACCGTTCTCTACCAGCTCCAGGAATACAATGACGGAAGGTAGGTATCCTTCCACACTGTATTCCTTCAGTATGTAGCATGTATGTAGTATGTATGTTGCATGTATGTAGCATGTAGTATATATGTAGTATGTATGTTACATGTAGTATATATAATATATATGTAGTATGCATGTAGTATATATGTTGTATGTATGTTGCATGCATGTAGTATATATGTATTATGTATGTAGTATGTAGCATGTATGTAGTATGTAGCATGTATGTAGCATGTAGTATATATGTAGTATGTATGTTACATGTAGTATATATAGTATATATGTAGTATGCATGTTGCATGCATGTAGTATATATGTTGTATGTATGTTGCATGCATGTAGTATATATGTATTATGTATGTAGTATGTAGCATGTATGTAGTATGTATGTTGCATGTATGTAGCATGTAGTATATATGTAGTATGTATGTTACATGTAGTATATATAGTATATATGTAGTATGCATGTAGTATATATGTTGTATGTATGTTGCATGCATGTAATATATATGTATTATGTATGTAGTATGTAGCATGTATGTAGTATGTAGCTTGTATGTAGCATGTAGTATATATGTAGTATGTATGTTACATGTAGTATATATAGTATATATGTAGTATGCATGTTGCATGCATGTAGTATATATGTTGTATATATGTTGCATGCATGTAGTATATATGTATTATGTATGTAGTATGTATGTAGCATGCATGTAGTATGTAGCATGTATGTAGTATGCATGTTGCATGTAGTATGTATGTTACATGTAGTATATATGTAGTATGCATGTTGTATGTATGTAGCATGTATGTAGCATGTAAATTTTTTTTTTTTTTTTTTACATTCAACACATTAGCCGGATGATGGGACTACTACTGTCCCATCATTGGCTAATGTGTCAATCACTGTCATGGTAGCAGGCATCGCCCGATGGGACTTGTAGTCCCATCGGACGATGCCTGCACAGACCCCCGGAGCCTGCACAGCCCACCGGCAGGCCGGCACAGCCCCCCGGCAGGCCGGCACAGACCACCGGAGCCTGCACAGCTCCCCGGCAGGCCGGCACAGCTCCCCGGCAGGCCGGCACAGTCCCCCGGAGCCTGCACAGCCCACCGGCAGGCCAGCACAGCCCCCCGGCAGGCCGGCACAGACCACCGGAGCCTGCACAGACCACCGGAGCCTGCACAGACCACCGGCAGGCCGGCATAGCCCCCCCGGCAGGCCGGCACAGACCCCCGGAGCCTGCACAAACCACCGGCAGGCCGGCACAGCCCCCCGGCAGGCCTGCACAGACCACCGGAGCCTGCACAGACCACCGGCAGGCCTGCACAGACCACCGGAGCCTGCACAGACCCCCCGGCAGGCCGGCACAGCCCCCCGAAAGGCCCGTACAGATCCCAGAGAGTCTGTACAAGGCAAAAATAGGGTTTTTCTTATTCCGATACCGGAAGTCCCATAGACTTGAATGGAACCTCCGGTATCGGAATCGGCGATACCCGATATTTTTTTTAGATCGGCCGATACCATCCGATACGATACTTTTAAGTATCGGACTGTATCGCTCAACACTAGTCACGAGAAAAACAATGTCAGAATCACCGGGATCCATGGAAGCATTCCAGAGTTGTTACCTCATAAAGGGACAGTGGTCAGAATTGTAAAAATTGGCCTGGTCAGGAAGGTAAACACAGGCTTCGGGGTGAAGGGGTTAAACATGCTTTAACATGCTTTTCGCTCAAAAATAGTCTTTCATGGTGAGCATGCATACAGGCCATGGATGTTTAGCACATTTTTTATGTTTTCTTTTAAACACTTGTATCTGCTGATTCCAGGTCTTTCTGTAGGTTTACACAGGTCGTGCTTGGCTCTTGGACAACTCTACTGATAATTATTTTAACCCCTCTGTTTTAAATCTTATGGGAGCACCTGTTCATGGGTGGTTTATGGTGAAATTATGATCTTTCCTCCTCCTCCATACAACATATATACTACATGCATGCAACATGCATACTACATATATACTATATATACTACATGTAACATACATACTACATGCTACATACATGCAACATACACACTACATGCTACATACATGCAACATACACACTACATGCTACATACATGCAACATACACACTACATACATGCTACATACATACACACTACATGCTACATACATGCAACATACATACATGCTACATACTACATACATGCTACATACCACATGCATGCAACATGCATACTACATATATACTGCATATATACTACATGCATGCAACATACATATATACTACATACAATACATACATATAGACATACAGTACATATAACATAGAGTACATACTCACCGTCACTTGTCACTTTGATCCCCGAAGCCATTGTCCCCTTGAGGAATAAATATCAAAATAAAAAAACACCAATATACTTACCCCGATCCGCAGAAGTCCACGAGGGTCCCACGTCCATCTTGCGTGGAGAACAGCAGCATCAGCTGATGCTACCGTTCTCTACCAGCTCCAGGAATACAATGACGGAAGGTAGGTATCCTTCCACACTGTATTCCTTCACCACTTTAAAAAAAAAAAAAAAAAGTCCCTAGTCTCACTTTATGCCATTGCTGCGTGGGAAATTCATGGTGAGCATGCATACAGGCCATGGATGTTTAGCACATTTTTTATGTTTTCTTTTAAACACTTGTATCTGCTGATTCCAGGTCTTTCTGTAGGTTTACACAGGTCGTGCTTGGCTCTTGGACAACTCTACTGATAATTATTTTAACTAGTGTTGAGCATTCCGATACCGCAAGTATCGGGTATCGGCCGATACTTGCTGTATCGGAATTCCGATACCGACTTCCGATATTTTTTCAATATCGGAATTCGGCATCGGAATCGGAAGTTCAGTTGATTGACGGCCTGACGTCATCATGATGCGCGGTGTGTGCGCATCATGATGCGCTGTCATTTCGGGCCTTCCGGGGGTCTCTGCCGGCCTGCCGGGGGGCTGTGCCGGCCTGCCGGGGGGCTGTGTGGACTGCCCGGGGTCTGTACCGGCCTGCCGGGGGGCTGTGCCGGCCTGCCGGTGGTCTGTGCACCCTGTGGGGGTCTGTACCGGCCTGCCGGGGGGCTGTGCCGGCCTGCCGGGGGGCTGTGCTGATGTCCGGGGGCCTGCTACCATGACAGTGATTGACACATTAGCCAATGATGGGACAGTAGTAGTCCCATCATCCGGCTAATGTGTTAAATGTTAAAAAAAAAAAAAAAAAACACTACATACATACTACATGCATGCTACATACATACTACATACTACATATATACTACATACATACTACATACATGCTACATACATACTACATGCATGCTACATACATACTACATATATACTACATACATGCTACATACATACTGCATGCTACATACATACTACATACATACTACATACATACTACATACATACTACATGCATGCTACATACATACTACATATATACTACATGCATGCTACATACATACTACATACTACATACATACTACATACATACTACATGCATGCTACATACATACTACATGCTACATACATACCACATACATACTACATACATACTACATACTACATATATACTACATGCATGCTACATACTACATGCTACATACATACTACATATATACTACATGCATGCTACATACATACTACATGCTACATACATACCACATACATACTACATATATACTACATGCATGCTACATACATACTACATATATACTACATGCATGCTACATACATACTACATGCATGCTACATACATACTACATACATACTACATACATACTACATGCATGCTACATACATACTACATGCTACATACATACCACATACATACTACATACATACTACATACTACATATATACTACATGCATGCTACATACTACATGCTACATACATACTACATATATACTACATGCATGCTACATACATACTACATGCTACATACATACCACATACATACTACATATATACTACATGCATGCTACATACATACTACATATATACTACATGCATGCTACATACATGCGTGGGAATTTCCCACACAGCAATGGCATAAAGTGAGACTAGGGACTTTTTTTTTTTTTAAGTGGTGGAGGAATACAGTGCGGAAGGATACCTACCTTCCGTCATTGGATTCCTGCAGCCCGTAGAGAACGGCAGCATCATCTGATGCTGCAGTTCTCTACCCAAGATCGTCGTGGGACACACTCGTGGACTGCTTCGGATCGTGGGTGAGTATTTTTGTGGTTTGTTATGTTAATATTTATTCCGTAGACGACAATGGCTTCGGGGAACAATGTGACAAGTATTGGTAAGTATGTTACTCTATGTTATATGTACTGTATGTCTATGTATGTATTGTATGAATGTATTGTATGTATGTAGTATATATGTGGTATGTATGTAGCATGTAGTATGTATGTAGTATGTATGTAGCATGCATGTAGCATGCAGTATGTATGTAGCATGCATGTAGTATATATGTAGTATGTATGTAGCATGCATGTAGTATATATGTAGCATGTATGTGGTATGTATGTAGCATGTAGTATGTATGTAGCATGCATGTAGTATGTATGTAGCATGCATGTAGTATATATGTAGTATGTATGTAGCATGCATGTAGTATATATGTAGTATGTATGTGGTATGTATGTAGCATGTAGTATGTATGTAGCATGCATGTAGTATATATGTAGTATGTATGTAGCATGTAGTATGTAGCATGCATGTAGTATATATGTAGTATGTATGTAGCATGTAGTATGTATGTAGCATGCATGTAGTATATATGTAGTATGTATGTAGCATGTAGTATGTATGTAGCATGCATGTAGTATGTATGTAGCATGTAATTTTTTATTTTTTTTTTACATTTAACACATTAGCCGGATGATGGGACTACTACTGTCCCATCATTGGCTAATGTGTCAATCACTGTCATGGTAGCAGGCATCGCCCGATGGGACTTGTAGTCCCATCGGACGATGCCTGCACAGCCCACCGGCAGGCCGGCACAGCCCACCAGCAGGCCGGCACAGCCCCCCGGCAGGCCGGCACAGCCCCCCGGAGCCTGCACAGCCCCCCGGCAGGCCGGCACAGCCCCCCGGAGCCTGCACAGACCACCGGCAGGCCGGCACAGACCACCGGAGCCTGCACAGACCCCCTGGCAGGCCGGCACAGCCCCCCGAAAGGCCCGTACAGACCCCAGAGAGGCTGTACAAGGGCAGGAAAGGGTTTTTCTTATTCCGATACCGGAAGTCCCATAGACTTGAATGGGACTTCCGGTATCGGAATCGGCGATACCGATACTTTTTTTAAAGATCGGCCGATACCATCCGATACGATACTTTGAAGTATCGGACGGTATCGCTCAACTCTAATTTTAACCCCTCTGTTTTAAATCTTATGGGAGCACCTGTTCATGGGTGGTTTATGGTGAAATTATGATCTTTCCTCCTCTGGATTATTGTCCCAACTGTGCTCACTGGAACCTTCTACAGTATAGAAATCCTTCTGTAACCAATGCTATCAGTATGTTGTGGTAATGGCCCGGATTGGGGAGTGGTCCACTGCTTACCGCGATCAGACGCCACAGACACGAGACGGAGGCAGATTTTTGTTGCAACAGGTCTGAGTTTATTGGCCATCCTCCTGACGACCGTAGCCATACACCGCAGCTGCTTTACAGCTCTCCGTATTCAGGCCTGGGTACCTTCACCTTCCTTCAGTCGTAGTGAAGTTCCTCACGGATCTTTTGCTGGGGCTGCCCTAGGCCTATCTACCGCCAGTGCTTCACCAGTCCAAGGTCGTCGTCCAATTGGTACCCCCAGGGCCTCATCTGTCCTGCGGTTCTTTGCGTCAGGGCCACCCCCCTGACTGTCTCTTCCTATCAGTCCCCTGGTCGAGCTCTCCACCATTGTCAGTCCTCCGTACTGAGTCTTGTCCTCCTGAGCTCTTCCCAGGACTAGCCTAGCCTGGAACCCTGTCCTGTCCTATTTATACCCTTCCTCCGGAATTTCCCTCCTGGATTCCTATCTCCCCGCCCCTCATGACTAAGTGTTTCCGTAGCCCTAAGCTGCTGACAAGTCCTGTTCTCACGCTCCCCTCTGCCATCTTGTGGTCAAATCTAGGTATTGCACTCCTATTCCTTTTTCCCCAGCTGTTTCCCTTCTGTCATTACAAATATCCGTCTACAGTGCACAAACCGTCCCTTCTTCCTCCAGTCAAGTCCGTCCGTCAAGTCACCTTTCCCACACTCCCCCTTCCTTTGTCTATTGTCGTCCCCGACAATCGTACTCCCTACCTTCGTCGTCCTAAAGCTTACCCACTGTCTGTTGTCGGACCGGTTGTTGGGCCAAACCCGCCACACATGGGGGGCCGAACCAAACCAAGAGCACCATGCTCCGAGCAGCCTACTGCTACTCGCCGGCGCGCACGCCACATGACAACTTCTTTCAGGTTGGCTAGGTCCACCCGGACTACTCTACGGCGTGTACCTCCCACTACTCTCCCCTTCTGTTACCCTCAACTGTCTGGAACGCCATAACCGAGGCCTTTCGCCTACCAGGTCATCGTTAGCGCCCGCCTATCCTTTTGGGGTGTCCATGGTGTCGGGGACCTGGCTGATGGACTACTGTCACTACTGTTCACTCTCTTCCGTCTTTTTGTCCTTCAATTTTAAAAAAGAGTCATGGTCAGCGTTTTTATCCTACCCTGTACCCGGGACCTATTGCACATTCTTATACATACTACACGTTAAACCAACTTTTGGTATACCGTATATACAGCTACCTTTGCTTTATTTACGCTAGGAGTAACTCAACAGGAGTTACCCCTTTTTCTTTAACCATAACATTTCAAACAGAACACGAGTACTCCCCCTTCCTTTAACATGAGCACTTCCTCCCCTGCATCCCCGCTCTATCAGGAGCAAGTAATAAACAACAAACATGCCCCTTATCTTGGACGTTGAACTGTCCTCTGGCCTGCACAATGGTGCATCGAAATCCCTGTAGTCCGGGCCATCTCCTGATAGCCAGTGTTCCGCCAGTAGCAAGGGGCTCCACAGCCGTGGAGCTCCCGGGATTCTGGGAGTGTCTTTGGGGGTCCTTCATTACGGGGGGCTCGGGGCCTTCGGGTTCGGTGATCATGGCTACCGCGTAGTAGCTGCGGGGAGAGTACTCCTTATAATAGGACACCAAGTCCCCCTCCCGCAAAGCCCGGCAGTGACGGATGGAAGTCACATTGATGTATACCTTGTGGCCGGTTGCGAGGTCCCGAATGAACCCGTATCCCTTCTCCAGGTTGGTGTACACGAGTCGCCCGGTGGATCGTGGAGCCGCCATGCCAGCCTCTCATTTTTCATGGAGCAGGCCCCAGACCTCCCGCTCTCTGGCCTTCTTCTTCTGTATGACCTCTGCAACCCAAACGGAGGGTCCGGTGTAGGCCGCGGTGTCCGGTGGGCGGGACGTGGCCGGGGGTCGAGAGTGGGGCAGAGGCAGCCACATATTCCGGTGGCCCAGCAGCCGCTGGGGCTGGGCAACGGGCGGGGGCTGCCGCGGGTCCCGGTGGGTAGGCCACAGAGCCCAAGTGGGCCACAGCCGGCTCTGGGGATGAAGTAGACGTGGCCGCAGGGCAGGCCGCAACTGGAGTCGCAGACGGGGCCGAGGCGACCGCCGTCACTGGCAAGGAGGCCACAGGCAAGGCTGGAGCAGCCCCGGGTTCCGGCAAACAGTCCGCAGCCGAAAATGGAACAGCGATGGCCGCAGCTGCCAGTGGATAGGCCATGGAGGCTGGCAACCCGGCCACCGCGGGGAAATGGAGTGGGACCGGGGTGGCGGCAGGCTTCGGTGGATAGGCCGCCGCCTCAAGGTGGAGCATGGCAGGGACGGCCACAGGTGGGCTCCGCACCGGCGACACAGGATGTGGTGCCACCGGGCGGGGTGGCTCGGGGACACGGGCAGAGGCATTGCTCGGCCTGGCGGAGGCCTCAAAGCACTCCGCAGCTGGGCCCATGGGAAAACAGGAGGCCAC
The DNA here is from genome assembly GCF_039654945.1 of Dendrobates tinctorius. Lineage (NCBI taxonomy): Eukaryota > Metazoa > Chordata > Amphibia > Anura > Dendrobatidae > Dendrobates > Dendrobates tinctorius. Next base: position 66,731,390 of record NW_027361707.1, read on the forward strand.
GCGGGAAGGCCGCGTGGCAGGGGCCAGTTGCGGAGCCGCCGGCTGGGCCGGGGGACCTCTCACCTTTCCCGGCGCCGCGGCCTCCGACAAGTCACCCCGCAGCTCCTTCCGCAGCCTCCGATCTTCACCCTGCCATCTGGCAGGGCTAGCCTCCAGGCTCGTTGGTCCCGCGGGGAGGTTCCCAGGAGATTTCTTAGGCGACTTCTCGAGCAGGGACCGCAGTCACTCCTCTTCTCCAACCGATGTCTAGGGTGCTGTCAGTGGCTCCCATGGGCAGGACTCCCAACGAGATTCGACCTCCTGACGCCACCGCCGTTCCATGCATCCGAGACCACGGCAGCTGCAGCGTCGCATTCCATCCTGTGTACAGCAGTCGAATGGTGCCAAACAGCCGCAGCCGGTCTTCCTACCTAGGCCACTCCCGTTCTTGGATGGGGCGGTGGTCGGCTTCTCCACCCATCTTCCAGGGTCCAGCATGAGGGGGCGGCAGTCTCCAGATGTACACTGCTCCCCCCGGGGGTTGATTTGAGATGGCCCCAGATCGTCCAGTACAGCTGCAAACGCCTGTGCCTCTTCCTGACGCTGGAGTATCACAGCCATTTTGTCCGATTTTTGTACCACCCCGGATCCTCTGATGACAGCCAATGATCCAGAAAAAAGTCTCAAATTTGTATTCCACAGGTAAAGAAACTCAAGTCCTTTTGATTTCTTCTGTCGCAGGCTTGCCGCTGAAGTTGTAGTATTGGCGGCGGCGATACTGCCGACTACGCCAAATGTGGTAATGGGCCGGATTGGGAGGTGGTCCACTGCTTACCGCGATCAGACGACACAGACACGAGATGGAGGCAGATTTTGGTTGCAACAGGTCCGAGTTTATTGGCCGTCCTCCTGATGACCGTAGCCATACACCGCAGCTCCTTTACAGCTCTCCGTATTCAGGCTCGGGTACCTTCACCCTCCTTCAGTCATAGTGACGTTCCTCGCGGATCTTTCGCTGCGGCTGCCCTAGGCCTATCTACCACCAGCGCTTCACCAGTCTGCAGTCGTCGTCCAATCGGTACCCCCGGGTGCTAGGAGTCCGATTTCTGTGGTTAATAAGCAGGAATCCAGACCCTCACATTCTGCAGTCTCCTGCTCCTTATCTACTACAGAGGAAATTGCAGAAGAGATTGCCTTGCAGCAGATCTCTCCAGAGGCTAAGTTCTTCCATCTGCCTTCTGAGCATGCTCATGAGACGTCTCCCATTGGAGATCGGGAGTCATGTGCTCAGGTCCTGCTCCGGATCTCATTGGTCCATCTCGGAGGTCTGGAAGCTTCCAGAAGATCCCAGCTGCTATAAAAAGCGCACATGGCCGTTCCGCCATGCGCTAGTATAGTCATGCTGCTGTGTGTTTGTTGATGGATGCATGATCTGGTGAATGACTCATTTGAAACCCCTACCCTTTGATATTACGACTGTGTGAGGGATTGAGTTACTACCAGTACCGGCGCGCTATTGTTCCATTACCACAGCTGCTAGCGTCCGACATCGTGCTTGCGACATAGCGGTGTCATCCAGCGGCAGTTTCCACGCTGCCATGCTTTAGCAGCTCTTTGAGCATTAGCGGCTGCGACGTTATATTCTCTGATAACAACGGTAGGTCTAGAAGGATTTAGTACCGCCATCTTGGACTACTCCTGTGACCTTTTACCGTCCTGTGTGTATTCTACCTGAAGCCTGTGTCACAAACAGGTTCAGTGTTTTGTGTTTTTTGTTACGGTACCTCTGGGTGTGAACAGAGCCCGTCCTGCACACTTCGGGTGAAGTTTAACCCGTGTGCATAATCACCATATTGTCTCTGCCACCATCTAGCAGCGGTTATATCACCTACTGCACGGTGGACCCAGAGCAGCGAACGCACTTTATTTATATTTTTATATAATGGGTTCCGCCGTTCCTAACACCAGGGCCTCGTCTGTCCTGCGGTTCTTTGTGTCAGGGCCATCCCCCTGACTGTCTCTTCCTATCAGTCCCCTGGTCGAGCTCTCCACCGTTGTCAATCCTCCGTACTGAGTCTGCTCCTCCCAGGACTAGCCTAGCCTGGATCCCTGTCCTGTCCTATTTATCCCCTTCCTTGGGAATTTCCCTCCTGGATTCCTATCTCCCCGCCCCCCCATGACTAAGCGTTTCCGTAGCCCTAAGGCCTGTTTTACACATCCGCTTTTTAGCTCAGTTGAAATCCACCAAAATGGCGGAAAACGGATCCGTTGGCGGATTTAAACAAACGGGTGTCACCGGACGGTTATTTTGACGGATCCGGATAAGGCAGAAATTTAAAGGAAACCATGCCCGGAAAAGGAGAGAGAGAGAGAATTTCTTCAGCCACCAGAACTGAGTTTAGGGTTAAATTTCCGGCTGAGTCAATCCTCCGGGCATGCGCACTGTAAAATGCGGATCCGCCCGGCCAAAAAAACATTTCGTTGTTCGTCCGGGCAAGTTGGCGGACGCCAAAATTTTGGCGGATCCGTATAAAAACGGGTCCAACGGATGACCATCCGTCAAGATCCGCCGGCAATGCAACTCAATAGGAAAAAAACGGATCCGCCAAGAAAATTGGCAGATCCTTTTTTTAGCAAAACGGCGGATTTTGACTGATGGTGACAGACGGATGTGTGAAAGAGGCCTAAGCTGCTGACAAGTCCTGTTCTCACGCTCCCCTCTGTCATCTTGTGGTCAAATCTAGGTATTGCACTCCTATTCCATTTTCCCCAGCTGTTTCCCTTCTGTCATTACAAATATCCGTCTACAGTGCACAAACCATCCCTTCTTCCTCCAGTCAAGTCCATCCGCCAAGTCACCTTCCCCACACCGTTATTTAGCATTAAGGTTGCAAAGGTCTTGAGACAGCTCACTGGTTTTACCCATCATGAGATGTTTCTTGTGGGGCACCTTGGTAATGACAAACCTTTTATTGGTCATCAGTTGAACCAGCTGACACCATATTTCACTATTTGGCAGGATTGCTTTCTAATTACTGATAGATTTCAGCTGGTGTCATGACTTTCCATGGCTTTTTGCACCTCTCTTTTTTCTTATGTTCAGTACTTTTTCCCCATGTCATTTCTCATTATTAGGGCATGCTGACATTTCCGTATATTCGAGAAAATTGGACTGAATATGCTAATGACACTCGACTAAAACTCCGTCAGAGTTTGAGCTGAGTGTCATCTTACTGGGATCTGATTCTCTCATAGCTGATGAAAAGACTGAGAACTTAATTTCTCCCTATTCTCCATTCTCTATGTACTCACAAATTGAACTGCACTCAGATGACATCCAAGTGCAGCGAGATGTTTCACATGCGCCCATAGACTTGTATGGGTGTGCGTCATCTGATTATGAGACGCACTCTATCTCCACTGCCCCATAGTATAACATTGGGTTGAGTGCTATCCATTTGGCAGAGTTATACGCTAGTGTGAACCTGCCCTTACACATAATTTAGTTTATGGACATCTATGGTTTTTTTTTTTTGTGTGGATTGGATGGCTTGTTACCGACATCTGGTGAGAATTTCATGTCAACAGCACCTGTAGAAATATATCTACTTAGAAAATTGGTGACGTTTTCAGTACTTATTTTATTTGTTGTGTATCTAACACAAAACTAGTATTGCCCAGCGTTTTAACCTTTTCGAAAGTTTGCAGAAAATGATTTACATGAATCGTCTCCTGTTACTCTCACCTGTCTTGGTCTGTATTGTTCAGTGAGTTCTTTGTGAAAAATCCTCAGACCCCCTTCCTTTTGTCCCACTCCCCCAACACAATCTGCAGTGTCTGCCAGAAGCCCACCTACCTGCAGAGTCTATGTGACTAAACCAGTCCGGCAATAGTTAAGCCTCTCTCGCCCTGCAGGTAAAGAGTCACGCATTGTAGGTCTAGGAAGAATGAAAGAATTTATTTCCATGTCTGGTCACGTGATGCCTTAATTCTCGGTGTCACCAGCTCCAGTCCCTCATTAGGAGAGGTCATGCAAACTGCAGGCGGCTCGCGCAAGTCAGATTCATTTCACATTCAAATCCAGAAGACGGACTGAAAATTATGGAACATACATAGAAGAAGTCTTCTTCACCCCGAGTGGCGAGAAAAGACAAGTAAGGAACCTTCTACCTTCTACATAACGCTGTGATCAGCTTCTGGCCGGGATCACCTGTCCTACCTGCCATGAGCGCTGACACACCTGTTACACCAGAACAAGGACACCACTGTATATCACTGCCACAACGCCATTCATAGATGTAGCAGAGCTGAATTAGTCATTTAACTAGAACTTTTCAATTATCTTAACTTAAAATAATCCGGGTTTACCTTTTGTCTTGTGTCCGTTAGAAAATACCATTTTTTTTCGTAATTTTTAAGCTATTATATTAATATCGGACATAAAATAAAGTTAAATATTAGAGCAAAGTATTAAAAAAAAAAACAGAATTATTACTATAACCAGTAGAAATTATATCCAATATGGAAATAATTAAAATCACACGCCATTTAGGCGATCACATGCAGGGGTGTAACTATCGTGAGTTCAGGGGTTGTAGTTACACTTATGTCTTAGACTTTACGGGGGTCATTAGAGAAGACTAATACTATTAGAGGCCCTGACTGGTGGGGGCCCTGTCGGAGATTTTGCAGTGAAGTTACAGTACCGGTTAAAGGAAATGTATTAGATATTATTTCACTATAGAATGCCGTGCTTTTATATTAAGTCTACCCTACTTCAAACAGATCATTGGTGCAACCAGGGGTCCAACAGGTAAGGGGGCCACCACTAACCTCCGAGCAGATGGGATTGTGCACGATGATGAGCTATTGCACCGCACAGGGCTCATGTAATGCTCTTGCACAGTGGGCTCTTTTCTGTCCACCAGTGGGTGAGACCCCTGATGCAAGTGCCATATGCCTGGGTGAAGCTGTGAATGCTGGAAGTTACACTCTATTCTGCTACTTGTACAGTGATGCAATTGAATATTGTCAGTTTTATACTTACCTGCATATTGTGGCCAGAAACTGCAAACTAAATCATTGTACAATGTGACTGCAAACAAGCAAAAGCATGTTTTGTACATAAAGCTAGTAAAAGTTGGCATGGTGACATCCCGGAGAATATACATGGAGCAGCGCCGAGTTTATCATTTATTAAATTTTAGGCTTACGTCACGTTGTATGTAAAAGTCACTGGAGTGCCACAAATGTTCAAGGACAAATTGTGCTCTGCTACACCTGTGGCTGAAGTATTAGGTTAGAGTCACACAAACATATTCTCCGTCTTCTAAGAAAATCAGTCCAATTACTGTATACAGTGCTAATCACACTCTAATCAGAGTTTAAACAGAGTGTGTTCACAGTGTGATCAGAGTGTGATCAGAGTGTTTTCAGATTCTATTCAGAATGTGTTCAGAGTGCGTTCAGAGTGTGTTTAGATTCTGCTCAGAGTGTGTTCAGAGTGTGATCAGAATGCGGTCAGCGTGTGTTTAGAGTGCATTTAGAGTGTGTTCACAGTGCGTTCAGAGTGTGTTTAGATTCTGCTCAGAGTGTGTTCAGAGTGTGATCAGAATGCGGTCAGCGTGTGTTTAGAGTGCATTTAGAGTGTGTTCACGGTGCGTTCAGAGTGTGTTTAGATTCTGCTCAGAGTGTGTTCAGAGTGTGTTTAGATTCTGCTCAGAGTGTGTTCAGAGTGTGTTTAGATTGTGTTCAGAGTGTGTTCACGGTGTGTTCAGAGTGTGATCAGAGTGCATTCAGAGTGTGTTTAGATTCTGCTCAGAGTGTGTTCAGAGTGTGATCAGAATGTGGTCAGCGTGTGTTTAGAGTGCATTTAGAGTGTGTTCACTGTGTGTTCAGAGTGTGTTCACGGTGTGTTCAGAGTGTGTTCAGATTCTGTTCAGAGTGCGTTCAGAGTGTGTTTAGATTGTGTTCAGAGTGTGTTTAGATTCTGTTCAGAGTGTGTTCACGGTGTGTTCAGAGTGTGATCAGAGTGCATTCAGAGTGTGTTTAGAGTGTGTTCAGAGTGTGTTCAGAATGTGTCCAGAGTTTGGTCACAGTGTGTTTAGAGTGTGTTCACAGTGCGTTCAGAGTGTGTTTAGATTCTGCTCAGAGTGTGTTCAGAGTGTGATCAGAATGCGGTCAGAGTGTGTTTAGAGTGCATTTAGAGTGTGTTCACGGTGTGTTCAGAGTGTGTTCACGGTGTGTTCAGAGTGTGTTCAGATTCTGTTCAGAGTGCGTTCAGAGTGTGTTTAGATTGTGTTCAGAGTGTGTTTAGATTCTGTTCAGAGTGTGTTCACGGTGTGTTCAGAGTGTGATCAGAGTGCATTCAGAGTGCATTCAGAGTGTGTTTAGAGTGTGTTCAGAATGTGTCCAGAGTTTGGTCACAGTGTGTTTAGAGTGTGTTCACAGTGCGTTCAGAGTGTGTAGATTCTGTTCAGAGTGTGTTCACAGTGTGTTCAGAGTGTGATCAGAGTGAGGTCAGCGTGTGTTTAGAGTGCATTTAGAGTGTGTTCACGGTGTGTTCAGAGTGTGTTCAGATTCTGTTCAGAGTGCGTTCAGAGTGTGATCAGAGTGTGTTCAGATTTTGTTCAGAGTGTGCTCTGATTGTCTCAGATGTGGAAAAAATGGACACAAAAACCTTATCCATCTTCTCCATTCTGTCAGTCCACAAAAATCTTGAAAGTTTTTTTGATGGACACACTTGACTAGCATGGCTGATCACAATCCAACTTACAGATGAAAATCGCACATGCTGCAATATTCTCTCTCTCTCTCTACAGATTTCAACTGACGTCAAAAAACTGAAATGTTGAAAAGGCCTAATTTTGTTTGTGCAGTTGAACACTTGTGTGCAACATGTTACAACATATTGAAAATGATCGTACAACTATTTTCTCTAAAAATAAGCAATCAAAGCAATAAAAATAGCCATTCTTGCATTTTTGACAATTCATAAAACATGAGCCAGATTTTAATGAATTTTGCACAAAATCCAACAGTACAAAATGAAAGACAAAACAAAAAATTACTTAATTTGTCCCCAATTCATCAAAACCAGCAACATTTACGCTGCTCTTGATGAGGGGACGTGTTGGAGTCAGATGCTCCTGATTCATTAAGAGGAGCACGTCCCTTAATGAAATCGGCGTGTCTGAAAAGTGGTGCACCTCGTCAAAAATTTTACTCCAGTCATGAACTGGAGTAAGATTTTTGGCATAAATGATGACACAGCTTGTAATAAATTAGACCAGCTGTAGCATCACGCACCCATTCCACTCCAGCTCCTCTAATTTTGGTAGAACTGGGTGAAGTTGCAAAATAAATCCTAAAGATCATAATTTTCAAGAATAAGGTATCTTGCAAGTGTCCTTAGCAAAATCTTATAAGCATTTTGTATTTTGATGTTGTCATAGTCTCAGCCCAAACAAGGTCAACACGTGGCTCCTGGATAAACATAGAGATAAATGTATAAAGTATGGAAGTGGATACATATACAGAGAAACAATCCCTTCTGCAGCCCCATTTCTTGGAACTAGCCCTTAAAGCATACCTGCTATTTACAGTAACTTTTCAGAATAATTTATGTAAGTATTTGAAGAATAACACCATTTGAATCCTGTATTTTTTCGCCAGTTTTCCCTGTGCAAGCTCGATATCTAATTTTCAGCTGTCTCTGAGCTAGTGAGTGGAGACTAGTTGCTGTGATTCTCCCATATACAGTACAGTACACGGAGATTCTTATTCTTCTTTCTCTGTAGCACACAGAGAGAAGCACCAGCACGGTAGACATTATACATGAATACAAAAGTGAAGTGAAAGAGATTTGCTAGACGATGCAGCTCGATCTGCCTATGTCTGCCTACTCTCTCACTGTGCTGAGCGCTCCTCACTCCTCCTGTCCTGTCTACTCTACATAAAGTTTAATAGGAACTGTAACCTGACACCTCACTGGGCTTGCAGCCTGTCTTGCTTAGACCATGACAGATCTGAGCTGATTTTATTCGGAGTGGATGAGGTAGGGGGTGAAGCGGAAAGATGTGATATAGGGTTAATCTGCAGATAAATAGTGTAAGGCCGGGGTCACACTGGAGAGGAATACGGACGAGTGAGAGGCGTTAAAAGCATGCATTACACACGGACAAATAATTCTCTATGGGGCAGCTCCCAACAGCTGTATGTTTCTCGGCCGTATTCTACGGTCCGTGCCAATCGCAGCATGCTGCGATTGTCAGCGTACTACGCCCGTAATATGCCAATGCAAGTCTATGGGTGCGCAAAAAATACGCATTACACACGGACCACACATGTGACTTGCGAGAAATACGCACCCGGTGTCTTTTAGCAAAGCCGGCAATTCAGTGCGCTATACAGTAAACTCACACTGACAGGTTTAATAAAGAAACGAAAGGATATATACACATATATATATATATATATATATATATATATACTGTATGCATTCTATGTGTCTATATCTATTATTTGGTTTCTGTTATAAACCCTGTCATAGGGCTCCATTATATGTCCACTTTGCAAGCCTGCGAGAAAATCTCGCCATACGGATGCCATACGGATTACATACGGATGCTGACATGCGCAAAATACACGACCACACCTTGCTTACGGATGACATACGGAGCACTGTTTAGGGGCCATTCATCCGTATTACGCATGTAAAATACTGACCGTATTTTGCGTCGGTTAGTGTGACCCCAGCCTTACAATGAAGCCTGGAGTGTGGCAAAAAATGAAATTATTTCCTCCCAGGAGCTGCCGGCTTTCAGTCATAATGCACAGTACAGCACCACACAACATTCTGTAAGGTCGCCCTGGCACTGTGATTGACAGCTGGGCCCAGGAGGTCTCTTCCAACTCTACGATTCTATGATTCTATAATAGAAGTCTTCAAACAGAGGCTGGACAGACATCTGACTGGGATGATTTAGCGAATCCTGCTTTGAGCAGGGGGTTGGACCAGATGGCCCAGGAGGTCTCTTCCAACTCTACGATTCTATGATTCTATGATTCTATGATTCCACAGATGCAGTAACTTTCTTTCCCTTAGACTATGTTCCCACAATGAGTTTTTGGTGATTTTTTTTAAGATGCATATTTTCGAGGAAAAAAAATGCAAGTAACCTAATGGGTGCAGACATGGTGCAGAAAATCTGCAACATCAAAAACTCACCAACAGCTTGTTGTGGCAACGTAACCTTACGCTCCAGCATGCAGTGCTACTGCCATTGTCTGCTCTGCACTACCTACCTCTCTGTAGGGCCACAATCACTCATCCATTCTACACACCTGTGTGGTGTGTGCTTTTTACACAGACAGCACACAGACCCATAAAGCTTCATTGATCTATACACACATCTGTTTTGAAAATGGATCGGTGCATCCAGTTTGTGAAACTCAGAGCCTGTCCTATTTCAGTGGATCAGACTCAGACATTGAAGTGAACCTGACAGCTGATATATGCTGCCCGATGCACGAGCATGTGTCAGACACTAGCTTTACGAACTCGGTCAGACATGTTTGACTCTGAAGTGTTGAGGGGTTTCAGAGGAAAACAAACCTTAAAAGCTGCCAGGGACTGAGCCGCACGGCAGCCTAGTAAGACAGGAAGATCTCTGGGGTGACAGGTCTCTCCCTATACGCGCACCTAGACTGTCAATCTAGGTAACGGGTGCGGAGAAGCCATCGGGAACCCTTTGGCTCAGGCAGCAAGAACCGGCTGTCTGGTTTCCTTGGGGATCCATTAAAAGCAGAAGAAAAATAGAAAAAAGTTAGTGTTCTCAGTGTTCCATCCATGTTTCATCCTTTTTTAACTAATCCACTGAATGAATATAACAGTTCACCGTGAGTTTAAAAAAAAAATGAGAAAACATACAGACGCAACACAGGTTTAAAATGGAGGCAAAGCGGGATCAAATTGAGTGAAAGTTGTCTGTTTTACACAAATATAAAAGTAGCGTGGAGGTGTGAATGTAGCCCTACGCCTGTGTGTAGCTTGGGCCCGACCCAACTCCCTGTAATCCATCTGAGTTCCTGCTGTTAGAGACGGATTACACAAGTCGCTGCAGGCATTGGACAATAAGTTACACTGCCTGAGTATTCAGGTTCTTGGTTTTATTTATTTTTTTTAAATCTGCCATAAGGTTCCAACGATGTGGGCCAATGTAACTAGCTCTATTTTATATGGTATTTAGGGGGCCATACTAACAGGGTAATAATACAGAGCAGCCAAAAGACACGCCCCAGAGGATCCTGTGAGCCACGCTCCTCTGGAAAGACCATCAAAAATTAGCACCAAATAAAAATACCCATATCTCTGGAACAGTATGGCAGATTTAAAGAGAAAAGAGCAGCAGTGAGAAATAGACAATGGCCACCTGGCGACATGTTTTTTTTTTTTTTGCAATGGCACACGTGACCACAAGTACACGCAAATATCACCACTTAATGCAGTGAGGTGCAATAGCTAGATAACGAGAAATAGGAAATCTGATTTCTATGTTTTTATTTTTTTTTTTAATGATTCAAAAATCCATATAAACTGTTTTTGCGAATAATGTTGACTTCTGTGTGAATAACGTCTATCTATGAACAAGGCCTTATTATAGTATATCCTATGTGCAGACTTTAGTATCACTGCACCTTTAAGAAAGCATGTCATAGATTTGATATTTAGATGTAATAGTAAGTCTATTCCTGTCACAAGCACCGAGCTGATGGTTCTCGCCTGTCAGAAACACGTCCCCATGTATTCTGTTGGATTTGTTGCCTGGGAAGTATGAAAATTAGAGGCGCTGACAGCAGAGCAGTGAAGGATCGTCATCAGGTGCAGCAGATGGGAAGACTCTGTGCATTCTACATTTGTTTCTGAGACTTTCCACAAACTGAATCTATGACATCTTTGGTTAAAAATAAAATTTCATAATAGTGGATTTATGCCATGATTACAAAGCTTCTTGGTGATCATGTTTCCATAGATGTTTCCTGATTCCCTTTCCATGATGGATGATCTCTGCAGTCAGACTTTCCCCAGACTTTCTCCACCATTAGGGGAAGTCCTGAGCACAGAACATACCATTTTATAATGGAGTTTAAAGGGAATCTGTCAGCAGGTATTTGCTATGTAATCCCAGGACAGCATGAAGTAGGGGATAAAACACAGATTTCAACTTTGTGTCACATATCAGTGGCTGCTTGTAGAATTTTCTTATGTAAATTTACATGTACACTGGGAATAAAGCTGTGACCGCTGTAAGATATACTAGGAAAGTAATCTGCATAGAATGTTGGACCTAAAAACGTCATAATGATAAAATGTGAAGAAGATTTACTGAAAGGTTCACATTGACTTGTAAATTAGAGCATCCCACAGAGGACGCCGGTTTCCTTGCATAGAGAATAGACTCATCTGAATACTCTGCGGTATACGGTTGACATAACAGGAGCTGTTACCTCTACAGGTCAATTCTCTGGGGTCAGGTAGTTTTCTTCCTATAGAAAAATCTGTAATTTTTGGCAGCGTAACGACTGTAGCACTTTCTATCTCCTACTGATCGTCCTTCACGGCACTTTATTGCTGCAGTAGCAGCTGGGGGACTTTGCATTCAGTCGTCGTGTCATATTACTTACACTTTGCTTCATCTACACATGAAACGTTTAGGTGCTCAATGTAGGAGAACTACAACTCTCAGCATGTATCACAGCGCCAATTTAAAATGGTATATATTGTTTATTACTTAGATAATCTAAGAAAATCTCGTCAATGCAGATCCTGGATCTGTCATGTAGATAATCAATGCAGGGGAAAAAAAGACATGTATTATGATGTGCAACCTGAAAAAGAACAGCAATTGTCATACTCCATGGAGTTTTATTATGTTTCTGAGCATGAAATGTTAGTCCAAGCTCTGCAGGATCCACAGTATACGTGACACCTTGCTGGGACCCAGAGCCGGACTGGCCATCTGACAAATGCCCGAAGGGCCTGTCTGGTCGTGGGCCGCCTTGTCTGCTATGTTGATAACAAAATCGGTGTTCTCATGACCCCCATACTGTTAAGAGTTGTGATGGAGCGCCTAATAGCTGACTCCATCACTTACCCAGCAGGCCACGGGTATCATTAGACATATTGATCTTGTAGAAAATCTTCCTTTCCTCCATCCAGCGTAATATTAGTAATATATCCCATCTGGTTCATAAGGATGGGGACAACATGGGCCTGTGTGATGTCAAATTCCAGGGCTGAATTTCAGCCTCAGTCCGCACCTGCTGGGACCCAACCTTCCCAGACACCAGGGACCTCTGGCAATCCTATAGAAAATAAATCAAGCGATGACGGATGTGAGGCCAACAAACCGTCCCGACAGTTTTATCTGGATTCAGTCACTAATCAGCAAATTATCCATATTCTGTGTATAGGTAATAACATGCCAATTTTGGAATAACCATTTATCAGGGAATATACATTTTGCAGTATAGATGGAAAGAAGTTGGATGTAAGGCTCAAGTAGGGTGGCATCAAGTGCAATATCATTCTGTGCCACAGATCTTCTAAATTCTTCTGTTCTTCACTCACACTTATTCCTCATGATGAGAAGTCATTGAATATGAGGGGCTCTATGCTATTTCTATTTTTACTATGTGTAGATTCAATATCCACCATAGAATAGCTGATTTGAGGGATCATAGTTGACTAGGAATGGCACTTGATTGCATACACTAGTCATGGGGGACCTGACAGGTTCCCTTTAAGAGGAATTTTGTAAGTTCTGATGTCTTGTTTGATTATCAGAAGACAACTGTGGCCATGTAAAGTCAAGTCAGAATAGAGGGAGAATTTGGGCACCTAAAAAATATACTCAGGATTCAGAAACTTAGTGATGGCATCGGCATACAGGAGTGATCAAATTTGTCAATAGGGACGAAGAGAATATGACTGTAAGAGATGTGCGAGAAGATGATGGGTGTATAGAGTTCACTACATTGGTGAGGTTTTATAATTAACCTGCCTATATACAGTGCACTACATATCAGGTCACCAGGTCTAGTCTAATGGTGAATGTGATTAAAATGAGTCTGCCAGCACAAAACGTCTGTTCAAACCAAGCATAGACATTCAGTGCACGTGCTATAAAGCCAGAGCTGTCAATCAAGGAAGAGGGTGCCGAGATAGATGGAATATAAGTAGGAATGAAAATGCCCAGTAAGTGAGTGACTTAAAGCTGTCACTAAGAAAGACAATAAGTTTTTATTACTGTGTGACTTCTGATAAAATGCTTGAAAAATGTTGCCTGCTGCCATTGCCATCTTACACATAGGAATTTCAGCTCCAAAGTAGGAAGTTTTCCTTCCGCTAAAGAAAATTTGTTCAGATTTTCTTATTACTAGTTGATATTGAGAATAGCCAGAAATGTGGTTAAAGAAGAGGTGTAATTCATTAATTGAAGCCATGCTCTGGGTACTTGTAATAGCTTATCCTGAGAATGTCACAGAATTATGTGTAGTCTATAATTCTAGAACAGGTATGCCAGCATTTTTATCAACCAATTGCCAAAACCTTGAGAAGCCTGACATCTTGTAAAGCAAATTGTCCTGGAAGAAACTAACCTATAATAATGATTAATGACATTCAATGTACAGTGTCTTAGTGGACTTGTTACAGCAACACTAGGACATGCAATAGTCTATAGGGGGAAGAGTTATATTTAGTGCTGGGTTGGTTTGGAAATTGGTATAATAAAACACACAATTTAACCAGAAGATGTAAAATCTATAATTCATAAAGTGGTACAACGGGAATATAATGTGGGGTTTTCCAGATTTTCATTGCCATAAGCATTTTATGTGTAAAAATAACAAAATCAACAGGACTTATCCCCTGCTGCTCCAGCACTCCACAGGTCTTGGTTGACTCTTAACGTGTCCATAATATTAAAATGAAAAAAAAAAAGCCACCGGAAAAACGCGTGTCAGGAATCAACAATCACTCTGAGATACTGTATATAACACTATATGCTTTACAGCATGCTTTATATAAATGTCATTATACTTTTTGCACCTATCTTTGCCTATTTATACTTTGGCTGTACCTGCACCTTGATGGGCATGTTGTTTTCTACGTATACCCTGATGACGTGACATACCCCCACATCCTGGGCTATATTACACTCCGTATTATACATTACTTTGGCTGTGCAGTCTCTGATGCACTTCTCTATATCCTTTTGTGATATCCCTTTGTGATACTAAACATACATACTTCATGTTTATTCCTGATTACATTTGCACAGGTGCACTATACTTGTGTTTACACCTGATTATAGGTAGATATATATATATATAACCATGTATGCACTGATGAACCTTATTTAGTGATCTATATTACACCATAATCTCTTTGGTATCATATTACAGACACAGTGTACATATAAGTCTTACAATGTTCTATGGCTATATATGACATTTTTGGGTGTGTAGTACAACATTGAAATTGTATGCTGTAATTTCTGTACATCTGGTCCTCACACCATTTTGGATGCATATTTTATTCATAATATTTTTTGTGGCATTTCCCTTCGTGTTATAATTTTATAAGCAATAAAAGTCATGCTATATTTTTCCCAATACCTTTCGGTTTTGTATCCTTTTGGAGGTTTTTCAGTTTTATTTGAAACATTATATATATATATATATATATATATATATATATATATATACACAGTGGTGGGATGAAAATGTCCTCTCTTTTGGCACATCCTGTTTCTGAGCTGTGTAGCTAATCCTCTCCTGTGTGATACTGACTGCTGAGCAGTGTATCTAATCCTATTGTGTGTGATACTGTCTGCTGAGCCGTGTATCTAATCCTCTCCTGTGTGATACTGACTGCTGAGCCATGTATCAAATCCTATCCTGTGTGATACTGACTGCTGAGCTGTGTATCTAATCCTATCCTGTGTGATACTGACTGCTGAGCAATGTATCTAATCCTATTGTGTGTGATACTGTCTGCTGAGCCGTGTATCTAATCCTATCCTGTGTGATACTGACTGCTGAGCCATGTATATAATCCTATTCTGTGTGATACTGACTGCTGAGCCGTGTATCTAATCCTATTCTGTGTGATACTGACTGCTGAGCCGTGTATCTAATCCTATCCTATGTGATATTGTCTGCTGAGCCGTCTATCTAATACTATTCTGTGTGATACTGACTGCTGAGCCGTGTATCTAATCCTCTCCTGTGTGATACTGTGTGCAGAGCTGTGTATCAAATCCTATCCTGTGTGATACTGACTGCTGAGCCGTGTATCTAATCCTATCCTGTGTGATACTGGGCTCCCCTTGCTGTCTGTGTCAGAGGGTGGTCTGTAATGGCACGGCAATGAATTGTGTTATTTCCAGCTTTACAGAAGGACAATAGCACCATAGAAATGATAAGAATAATAGGCAAAATTGTTTGGTGAATTGGAATGTGCGGGGTTAAAATTTTGCCTCACAACATGGCCTATGACGCTCTCGGGGTCCAGACGTGTGACTGTGCAAAATTTTGTGTCTGTAGCTGCGACGGTGCAGATGCCAATCCCGGACATACACATACACACACACACACACATAGATACATACACACACACACACACACACACACACACACATACACATACACACACACACACATAGATACATACACATAGATACACACACACACTTGAGCTTTATATATTATAGATTTAGGTTTATTGTCCATACATATTAGTTAAAGGGCTTAGAAGACAAGGAGACCGGTCAGACACTGGCAACTGGAACCTAGTAGAGTAGTAGCGAGGTGGCACAGATCAGAATAATCTCATTCTCTTTGCCCAGAGGAACTGCAAAGTAAGCAAACAGGTTCTGATGACTTTTTTCTTAACTCCGACCCCACATTTTCTAATAACACAATCTAATCTTTGTTCAGGATGACACCATTGTTTCCTGCTTAATAGGATGGATAAAATAGATCCATTAATGTTCAATATTCAGTGAAAAATTCTATGTGCTTTTTTAAGAGGGGAGAGGGGGTATTACTGCATTGTGGCCAGAGAGCTGCATGCTTGCTCTGTTCTATTATGCTTTTACTTGATTGTCAAGCTCATTCTAATCAAGGCGATTTTCTGAATGTCGTTTTATGTGACTTTTAATGAGGATGATTAAATACCAATTAAATTTATGGGGTAACTTAGAGTATAGAGAGGATTTCTGGCTTGTTTAAAAGAGTAAGAGTGGCAAGCCATGGGTATAAAAAATATATACTCACCCTGGGAATCTGCGCCCTGCACCAGTG
Organism: Dendrobates tinctorius; assembly: GCF_039654945.1. Classification (NCBI taxonomy): domain Eukaryota; kingdom Metazoa; phylum Chordata; class Amphibia; order Anura; family Dendrobatidae; genus Dendrobates; species Dendrobates tinctorius. The sequence continues at coordinate 66,747,740 of NW_027361707.1, forward strand.
CTGCATCTTTGAGTCTCCTCTGGGCCACTTCCAATGAGGCCATGACACCGAGCCACCGACTGCTGCAGCCAGTGATTGCCTGCAGGATCATGAGACTGATGATTGGGATGGCATTACTGTAGCAGAGAGTGAGTTCCTGGGATGGGTATATCTTCTTGGCTTTTTTTACAAGGCAGAAAGTTCTTTAGAAGGGTTTCTATACTGTTAAAGGAAACGTGTCATTAGGTTCATACTGCCCATACAGCATGTATCAGAGCCCTGATTGTGTGACTGCAGCACGGCATGTCTAACTCTGAAATTACTGTGATGCGTTCCCCGGCTGACTTCTCCCCGCCCAACTACTTTTGATTGACAGATCCCTCCCATGTGTACATAGGAAGATACTTACAACTCAACTAGAGTGCGGCAGTGAGAAACCGGCCAGCAACATCTGCGCAGGCAGGCTCTGGTTTATGGTGCCCATGGGTCAAGTAGCATGGAGCTGCAAATGTTTACATCTTCAATCCTCTCCCGATCCAGTGCACATGCTCCGGTAATAAGCTGCCAGTCTTTGTTGATAGGCAGTCAATACAGAAGTGTTACACCGCCATTTAACCAAAGCAGCCAATCAGTGACGTCAGTAGTTTATTATGAACACAGAAAATAATCAACCGGCCTTGTGACTAGTGATGGGCGCAAGTGCTCGTTACTCGAGTTTGCTTAGGGTGCTCGGATACGCACTGAGTATCGCGAGTGCTCAAGTCACATGTTCGAGTCCCCGTGGCCGCATGTTTCACGGATGTTAGACAGCGACGAAACATGTGGGGATTACCTGACAAACGCGAGCAATCCCGCCTGTTTTGTGCCTGTATAACAGCTTCGAAACATGCGGCCACGGGGACTCGGACATGCCAGGCAAACACTTGCGCTCATCAATACTTGTGACTATCATGTTAAGGAAGGAAATAACATAAATGATACATCATGCATCCAAACTATAGTAAAACGCAGCATTACACGTGTCTGCTCTATAATTTTCGGCTGCTGCCATTTCTGCTGTTCTTCAGTTATTTGTATAGGACTGGAGGTTCCCTTTAAATCACTAGTAAGGCTACTTTCACACTTGCTTTTTTATGCAGCGCGTTTTTCCCGCAAAAAAAGCATTGAAAAAACGCATACAAACGCATACAAATGCTGCGTTTTTTTCAAGCATTTTTATGAGCATGCATGAAAAAAAACGCAGCATTTTTATGCATTTGTATGTGTTTTTAGAGCGTTTTTAGTGCGTTTACATTTTTTTCCAACATTAGGTGGCCCCTCACACTAACCCAAACCATGACTTTACTAACCCTAACCCTAACCCTGACCCTAACCCTGACCCTAACCCTAACCCTAACCCTTAACCAAACTATGCCCTGATCCTAACCCTAACCCTGACCCTAACCCTGACCCTAACCCTGACCCTGACCCTAACCCTTAACCAAACCATACTAACCCTAACCCTAACCCTTAACCAAACCCTACTAACCCTAACCCAAACCCTAACCCTAACCCTAAACCCTAGCTAACCCTAACCCTAAACCCCCTTAACTAACCCTAACTCTAACCCAAACCCCTAAATTCCATGGTTAACAAAAAAAAATGCATGTGCAAAAAAACGCATACATAAGCATGCCAATGCGCACATATGCACACCCATAGACTTATAATGGGTGTCTTGCTGTAAAAAAACCGCATTGCGTGCGCATGCGTTTTTTTGAGACAAGTCGGACGCCCAAAAAATGTAACAGGATGCATTTTGTGCGCCCGAGCGCATACCGCAAAAAAATGCATGCGCGGAAAAACGCATACAAACGCATGTGTATGCGCACATAAGCGCATCCCATGCAAAATATAGGGAAAAAAACGCATGCATTTTTTAGCGCTAAAATCCAGTGCAAAAAAACGCAAGTGTGAAACCAGCCTAAGTCACATGCTAGCAATATACATCAAGCCATCAATGAGAATTAGCGTAATTGTATGTTCCACTTTAGGGAAACCTCATTTTCGTTGTTATCCTCATTCCTCACTACCATATCATCTAGTAATTTGTTTCCTTGTGAATGCCACGAGAATGACGGCATCAGTTCTACTAGGATAAACTAATGCTTAACGAACGGCAGCAGGGAAGCCATTCACAGTGACAACGACGGGAATAATTACAGCTATAGCGGCTTTACAATAGACATTTTATTGGCCGGCGTGGTGGATGTGATCATTACTGTAAGATATACTCTTCTTGTATTGTGACTTTTAGCGGGTGGAGAAACAGGCTCCTAATATGGAGCGTTAATTGCTGGAGAAAGAGAACGCCTCTGGGAGTCGTTCCACTATGATGACAAATAACATGAGGTATTGGATCCTACAAGAATGTGGGGAAACCAGGTTGGACGTGTAATTCATGACCTCAGAGACAGATACATCACCGGGAACTAATGGCATTGGCGCGTATTGTACAGGTTTACCGCCTACAATTCTCCCATCAGAAAGTTTTGTTCTAGTTACAGAGGGGAATGTATAAATCACAGGATCACGGAGATGAAAAGGTTAAATGCCGAACGGTTCTTACAATTAAGGAAACCGGAAAAAAAAAAAATAACACGGCGTAGCCCAAATAATATAATTCTTGTACTTTATTAGGCAAAAATATGCAAATATTCATTAATCGTAATGCACTAAAAAATAGCATGAAAAGAGGTGAAATAGACGGAATATTAGTATCATACAGATCAAATAGTCGCAGGGAGGATCATCGCATATGATGGGTGAAATATACCAATCCCACCGTAAATAAATACAAGGAGAATAGTATTATTAATCCACTAAAATATTATAAACACATTAACCCCTTCACTACCCGGCAAGTTTCCTTTTTTTGTGTGTTTTGTTTATTTCTTTTTTTTTTTATCCCCTTCTTCCAAGAGCCATTACTTTTTATTTTTTTCTGTCATTATGAGCCATACGAGGGCTTGTTTATTGTGGAAAGAGTTCTACTTTGAATGACACCATTCAATTTCTCATGTATTGTACTGGAAAAGGGGCAAAAAAAATCCTAGTGTGTTGAAATAGCCAAAAAAAAGTTCAATTCCCAATCTGTATTCTTGGATATTTTACTTACCGTGTTCACTTTATGGTAAAACTGACCAGGAAATATAATTCCCCAAGTTAGTACAAGTAAGCAGATACCAAACATGTATAGGTTTTTTTTTGTTTTTTTTTTAATTTAGGTGGTAAAAACCAATTTGAAAATTTGTGCAACATTATTGATTTTGCTTTTTGTCGCCATTTTCCGAGACAAATAATGTTTACATTTTTATGGATCTGGGGCTGGGTGAGGACTTATTTTATTAGCGTCCTGAGCTGACATTTTTAATGATACCATTTTGAAGAGGCTAAAAACACAATTCTTTATTTTTATTTTTTTTTTCTCATTACGCCGTTTACCTATCAGGTTAATTTACTTTATATTTTGAAACAGCAGACATTTCTGAAAGCAGCAATACTAAATATGTGTATTTTTAAAAATTTTAATTATTTTTAATGGGGCAAAAGGGGGGGTGATTTGAATATTTGTGGGGGGGTCATAATTTTTAAAAACTTTTTTTTACTGAATTTAATAGTCCCCTAAGGAGACATGAAGCTGTGATCGTCTGACTGCCTGTGCTATACATAGCATAGTTAAAGAAATAAATGAAAAACAGTGTTTATTAATTTATTAGGGAATAGTATTGCCAGCAACTCTCCATAGTATATCTTTTACTTAAATGTAATTTGTCAGCTGGTTTTAGCTATTAAATCTGAGAGCAGAGACCCTGATTCCAGTGATGTGTAACTTATTATGCAGTGTGCTGTAGTTTCAATACAATCAGTGTTTTATCAGCAGGAGATTATCACTGGAGGACTGGGAGTCACGTGCACACTAGTCAGGCTCATCTGTGTTACCCCGCCCCCATCACCAATTGGCAGTTTGCTGACAATGTGCAGTGAGCACAAGAAGCTACCAATCAGGGGTGTGGGTAGGGTTATGCACAGCTCAGGATTTTGAGCACTGCAACATCTACAGCAGAGAAAACAGGGATTCTAGCTAGACTACAGCAAGCAGTCCGGTAAGTTATACATCACTGGAATCAAGATTTCTGTCCCTACATCATCCTACTCTGAGATTGCATAGCAAAAACTTGCTCGCAAATTCCCTTTAAATCAGCCCCTAACAAAAGGAAGCCACAAATAGACAACAGAGAGAAAAAAAATCACACCCTCAATATGCCGTAAAGCAGATTTAACACATTGATAGTAGTTCTCCTCAGTGACAAGCATAGAAGAGGTGGTCCTAAAGATAAAAATCGGACCATATTATAGTACTAGGTTTTGCCCATTATGACTCTTGGTCCAGTTCCCCACACCTTTGCCCATATTGCCAACCCATGATAACACCAACTATGGCTGAGTCCCCTTCTGCCCTAGTATCCAAGCCAACTACTTGTGCTGCCTGTATGGTATGGACGCCCCTGGTTCTTCTCACAGGTTACACAGGAGATATAAAGCCAAGGGGAATAGGCTGGAGCTGTATAACCTTTTGTTCAGGGTAAAGTAGGTTGGGTTAGAAGAGGTATGTTAATTACATTCTCGTGATGAAATATAAACATGAATGTTTGCTTGGTTATTTACAGAGAGCCGACATATATTCTGCCTGTTTATTATTCCACCGAGCCTTAAAGCATTTTACCCATTTACTGTATCTATGCTAGACAGCGGACACTCCGCAAAACTGAAACTGCAACATCAAGGAGGAAAAGTTGTGGAATTATGAAAATCACTGGACTTACAGACATGTGAGTGATATACAAATGACTGAAAAATGGAAACAACATTTTCAAAACATCTCAATTTATTCAGTATCGAGCATGAGCACCAAGTGCAGAAATCCCCCATACTTCCACGCCTTGGCTGCGATCAATGGGGTTATTAACCCTTTAACCCCCAAGGGTGGTTTGCACGTTCATGACCGGGACAATTTTTACAATTCTGACCACTGTCCCTTTATGAGGTAATAACTCTGAAACGCTTCCATGGATCCTGGTGATTCTGACATTGTTTTTTTCGTGACATATTATACTTCATCTTAGTGGTAAAATTTCATTGATATAACTTGCGTTTATTTGTGAAAAAAATGGAAATTTGGCAAAAGTTTAGAAAATTTCGCAGTTTTCCAACTTTGAATTTTTATGCCTTTAAATCACAGAGATACGGCACTCAAAAAAATTAATAAATAACATTTCCCACATGTTTACTTTACATCAGCACAATTTTGAAACCAAATTTTTTTTTGTTAGGAAGTTATAAGGGTTAAAAGTTGACCAGCGATTTCTCATTTTTACAACACCATTTTTTTTTTTTCAGGGACCACATCACATTTGAAGTCACGTTGAGGGTCTATGTGATAGAAAATACCCAAAAGTGACACCATTCTAAAAACTGTACCCCTCAAGGTGCTCAAAACCACATTCAAGAAGTTTATTAACCCTTCAGGTGCTTCACAGGAATTTTTTTTGAATGTTTAAAAAAAAAACAAACATTTAACTTTTCACAAAAAAATTACTTCAGGTCCAATTTTTTTATTTACCAAGGGTAACAGGAGAATTTGGACAATAAAAGTTATTGTGCAATTAGTCCTGAGTACGCTGATACCTGACATGTGGGGGGAGCCACTGTTTCGGCACATGGCAGAGCTCAGAAGGGAAGGAGCGCCGTTTGACTTTTTCAAGGCAAAATTGGCTGGAATTGAGATCGGATGCCATGTCAAGTTTGGAGAGCGCCTGATGTGCCTGAACAGTGGAAACCCCCCACAAGTGACACCATTTTGGAAACTAGACCCCCCCCAAAGAACTTATCTAGATGTGTGGTGAGAACTTTGAACCCACAAGGGCTTCACAGAAGTTTATAACGTACAGCCATAAAATTAAAAAATCACATTTTTTCCACAAAAATGATCTTTTCACCCCCAATTTTTATTTTTTCCAAGGGAAACAGGACCCCAAAAGTTATTGTGCAATTTGTCCTGAGTACGCTGATACCCCATATGTGGGGGTAAACCACTGTTTGGGCGCATGGCAGAGCTCGGAGGGGAAGGAGCACCGTTTGACATTTTCAATGCAAAACTGTCAAACTGAGATCGGACGCCATGTCGCATTTGAAGAGTCCCCAATTTTTCTTCCCAAGGGTAACAGGAGAAATTGGACCCCAAAAATTGTTGTCAAATTTGTCCTGAGTACGTTGATACCCCATATGTAGGAGAAAACTACTGTATGGGCACACGTCGGGGCTCGTAAATGAAGTAGTCACGTTTTGGAATGCAGACTTTGATGGAATGGTCTGCGGGTGTCATGTCGCATTTGGAGAGCCTCTGATGTGCCTAAACTGTTGAAACTCCCCACAAGTGACCCCATTTTGAAAACTATACCCCCCACAGAACTTATCTAGATGTGTGGTGAGCATTTTGAATCCCCAAGTGCTTCACAGAAGTTTATAACATAGAGCCATAAAAACAAAAAAATCATATTTTTTTCCACAAAAATGATATTTTTGCCCCCAATTTTTTGTTTTACCAACGATAACAGGAGAAATTGAACCCCAAAAGTTATTGTGCAATTTGTCCTGAGTAGGCTGATACCCCATATGAGGGGGGGAAACACAGGGCGCATGGCAGAGCTTGGAAGGGAAGAAGCATCGTTTGGCTTTTTCAACGCAGAATTGGCTGGAATTGAGATCAGATGCCATGTCACGTTTGGAGAGCACCTGATGTGCCCAAAAATTGGAAACCCCCCAATTCTAATTCCAACCTAACCATAATCCCAACCCTAACCCTAGCCCTAACGGGAAAATGGAAATGAATAATTTTTTTTATTTTATTATTTTTCCCTAACTAAGGGGGTGATAAAGAGGGGTTTGATTAACTATTTATAGCGGGTTTTTATATTTGGCAGCTGTCACACGCTAAAAGACGCTTTTTATTGTAAAAATAGTTTTTGCATCACCACATTTTCAGAGCTATAATTTTTCCATATTTTGACCCACAGAGTCATGTGAGGTCTTATTTTTTGTGGGATGAGTTGACGTTTTTATTGGTACCATTGTTGGGCACACAACATTTTTTGATCGCTTTTTATTCCGATTTTTGGGACGCAGAATGAACAAAAACCAGCATTTCATGAATTTCTTTTGGGGGGTGCGTTTACACCGTTCCGCGTGTGTTAACATTGATAAAGCAGTTTTATTCTTCGGGTCAGTATGATTACAGTGATACCTCATTTATACCATTTTTTTAATGTTTTGGCGCTTTTATACAATAAAAACAATTTTATATAAAAAATAATTATTTTTGCATCGCTTTATTCTGCGAGCTATAACTTTTTTATTTTTTCGCTGATGACGTTGTATGGCAGCTCTTTTTTTGCGGGACAAGATGACGTTTTCAGTGGTACCATGATTATTCATATCCGTCTTTTTGATCGTGCGTTATTGCACTTTTTGTTCGACAGTATGATGACAAAGCATTGTTTTTTGCCTTGTTTTTTATTTTGAAGGGGTTCACTAAAGGGGTTAACTAGTAGGACAGTTTTATAGGGTGGGTCGTTACGGACGCGGCAATACTAAATATGTATACTTTCATTGTTTTTTTTATTTCCAAAAAAAAGAATTTATTAGGGAATTCTTTTTTTTTATTTAGGAATTTTTTTTATTTTTTAAATGTGTTTTTTTTTACTTTATTATATTGTCCCAGAGTGGGACATTACTACATAGTGTCATATAGCTGATCAGTGATCTGACAGGCACCTGTCTGCACCTGCAGCGTTGCTCCGAGGGTCTCAGGGAAGCACGCAGGGAGCCCCCTCCCTGCGCGATTCTTCCCTATGCCCCCAGTACACTGCGATCATGTTTGATCGCAGTGTGCCAGGGATTAATGTACCGGGAGCGGTCCTGGACCACTCCTGGCACATAGTGCCGGGTGTGAGCTGTGATAGTCAGCTGACACCCGGCCGAAGTCAGGGGCGCTCCCCCCGTGAGCGCCGCTGATCTATGATGACGTACTATCCCGTCCTTGGGAATTAAGTCCCAGGGCACATGGATGGGATAGTACGTCATCTGTCAGAAATGGTTGTCTGAGAAATGTTCTTCCTCACTATTTGCAGTTGCAAAATGATCAAAATCCGCTGCTGGCAGTTCCTTTTGCAATTCCCAACCAATGACGTCCCAATGAGCTGGAGATGTTGCAGGTCATGGTAGCAGGTTTAGGATACGTAATCTGCTCAGAGTAGAATGAGAAATATGCAGCCTGGTGTTGTAGTGTCATAAAATGGCTTGTGGGACACTTTGGAGAAATGTCCGCACCACTGGTGTTTTAACCACATCAATGTAACTCCAAGCTGTTAGTGTACTTGAAATGAAGACTACTTTATGCCACCCCACACCATAATCCCTTCAGTAGGACTAGGGTAGCATTCCTTTGTGAAAGCTTCTTCATGGAGTTGCCCACATGGCCTCTACAATAATCTCTGGCTTTCATTGTATCCAAGCAAAGTTTGAACTATTGCTGAAGACTATAGACGTCCATTACCACCTCCATTGCCAACTTGCTTCTGCACCTTGGTAGCCATCAAGAGTGGTGGCTTGAGGTCAATGAATAAGCCTTCACAAGGGAATGTCATACCATTCCTACTCCAAGGATTATGGTCTGGGATGCTAGAATGTACATAATGCGGATCCCTCCATTCTTTATTTGGTCATGGAAACTTGGAGATAAAGTAGATATAAATCCACGTTGACAGAGGTCCATGATGTGATGATAGACTAAAAGAAAGGATGGATGCAGCCACTATTTATCTATGCGTTTTGAGGAAATCATACCTCTTCATCAGGACAAACCACAATGATGGAGCTCCCACCTTATGTCCACTTTATCTTCATCCTATCATTTTGCTGGATCTGCAGCATCCTTTTCATTCAAACAAGCTATTTAAGGGGTTGTGACTGTCACAACCCCACCATGTGAGCAATTCCTGTTTTAACCATTGTAAACCGGATACGATCCTATTGTGCTTACTGTCATTCCGTTTTTATTTTATTCATTTGGTCATGCACCCAGTGGTTCAGCCATTTCTTCAATGTGTCCCAAGAGACTTTTTTTAAACATGACAATGCCAGGATGCATGGAGCTCAGGCCAGAGGCGTATCTAGGCTTCCTGGCACCCGGGGCAAGAATTTGGTTCGGCGCCCCCCCCCCACACCAAGTACATATGCGACTTGCACACTTAGTCATGTACCCACGAGCTGCTCTCCCTAATGCTCTCAATGTTCAGTAAAAAACTGAAAGCAGGAAGAGAAGCTCGTTGTCAAGTATGAAAATCGCATATGAGTGAAGTGTCCGTGTGATGACTACTGGAACCTGCAGAGCTGAATCCTGACATTGCAGCTTCTGAATTCTCACAACGAATGCACTGCACACGTTTAGGATTCTCCCTTGCCGATGTACAGTCATGTCAGCACAAGTATGTGATTTATATACTTCTGGCCACATTCCGACTAGACGTGCCCAACCTCACTCCGTTCATTTTCATTGAGTGTGGCCACACATGTCTAGTCAGCATGTGACCGCATGTATGTAAATTACCGGCACGAGAGAGTCCTGACAGCGTTCAGTGCGCACTGTGAGAATTCAGAAGTCTGCAGTCACAAGGAATGACTGCAGACTCCGTACAAACCTGGACAACCCCTTTAATGTTCCTAACAAATAAAAACATGAGAATAAGTCAGTAGCACAAATAACATTTACATCCAGGTACCTTATAGATGACGTCTCTGGAGTCGTTCTCCTTTTCTTCTTCTTGTCCAGACCCCATGATGAGTTTTCTCATCCACAGCAGCCTCTGTAGACTTTCATCTTCTCCGGTCTTCTGCAGCAAATCTCCACACGATGCCCTTAAAGATAGAAGTGTCATTATAATGCTCCTAAATACAAATATCTGCAATATACTGTCGCCTCACACTCCCTCCTCTAACATCCCTCTGTTCACCATACTGTCTCATCATATATTTACCCCCTCACTCTCTATACCGTCTGCTCACACATACCCCTGACTCCCCATACTGTGTCCACATTCATTAACCCGTTCGCTCCCCATACTGTTTCCTCATACATGCCCTCATACATACTCTTCATTTTGTCTCCTCAAATCTCCCCACACATTAAATAACCCCCATCCACACTCCAAATCCCTCACACACATTAAATAACCCCCCATCCCCACTCCCAAATCCCCCCACACATTAAATAACCCCCCATCCCCACTCCCAAATCCCCCCACACATTATGTACCCCCCACTCCAAATCCCCCACACATTAACCCCATCCCCACTCATTAACCCCCATCCCCACTCCAAATCCCCCACACATTAAATAACCCCCATCCCCACTCCCAAATCCCCCCACACATTATGCACCCCCACTCCAAATCCCCCACATATTAACCCCATCCCTACTTATTAACCCCCCAAACAATAACCCCCATCCCCACTCATTAATTCCATCCCCACTCATTAACCACCCCGTCCATGCTCCCAAATCCCCCAACACATTATGTACCCCCCCACTCCAAATCCCCCACACATTAACCCCCATCCCCACTCACTAACCCCCCCACACATTAATTCCATCCCCACTCATTAACCCCCCCACACATTAATTCCATCCCCACTCATTAACCCCCCACACATTAACCCCCATCCCCACTCATTAACCCCCCACACATTAACCCCCATCCCCACTCATTAACCCCCCACACATTAACCCCCATCCCCAAACATTAACCCCCATCCCCACTCATTAACCCCCCACACATTAACCCCCATCCCCACTCATTAACCCCCCACACATTAACCCCCATCCCCACTCATTAACCCCCCACACATTAACCCCCATCCCCACTCATTACCCCCACACATTATCCCCCATCCCCACTCATTAACCCCCCACACATTAACCCCCATCCCCACTCTTTACCCCCACACAGTAACCCCCATCCCCACTCTTTACCACCCACACAGTAACCCCCCCCACAGTAGCCCCCATCCCCACTCATTAACCCCCCACACATTAACCCCATCTCCACTCTTTAACCCCCATCCCCATTCTTTACCCCCCACACAGTAACCCCCCCACTCATTAACCCCACTACACATTAACCCCATCCCCACTCATTAACCCCCATCGCCACACATTAACACCCCCCTTCTTCGGTGGTTCTTCAGTTCCACATTGGAGCACACTTACCACCAGCGCTGAGCGTTCACTCTGGGCGCCGGGGAGCGACGTCAGCAGCGTGATCACATGACATGTCACGCTGCTGACGTCACTCTGGCCCGGCGGTCAGAGCTGCAATTGTACTGGTGTCTATACAGTCGCCAGTACAATTGTTCTCTGAGAGCCGGCACGCGCACCTTCTCTGCGCCAGCTGTCAGCTTGACAGCTGACACAGAGAACCGCCGACTCTGAGGCCGGGGGGGCGGCAGAATGCAGCCGCCAGGGAGGACACTGCGGACTGCTGCATTAGGCGGCCCGGACTGCGCCCCCTGCCGGCTGCGCCCGGGGCAACTGCCCCGGCTGCCCCCCCCTAGATACGCCCCTGGCTCAGGCTATTGTGAGCATCTAAAAATGGTACCATGACTTGCGGCGTCTCCTGACTTGTCTCCCATCGAGCACGTCTGGGATGTCATTGGGTCAGTAATAGCAAAAAGAGCTTATCTGTGGCACCTTCTGCTGAATGCAGATGTGTGCAGGGATCACAGGTGGCCACTGCAGTCACTGTCCTCAGCAATAGGACAGGAAACAAAGACCAGGAGTGCAGAGGGTGTAACAGGTGACTAATGCTTATTTTGGCAATTCACCCTCTTAGCTACTTTTTAGTTAACCTCAGACAATGCCTTTAAAATAACATGTGTAAGTGTAAATCTACTTTGACTGCAAAAACAAAGAAACATTATATTACTGGCATATTATTTATTATTCTTATATATGTGAGGTTCTTGGTGCACGTTATAATCAAATGATATCTGCCACAACAAGGCGACCTCAAGGATAGATCATGTTAGGGACGGCGGAACGCACTAAATATAAATAGGAAGTGCGTTCACCGCCCGGGGTCCACCGTGCAGTAGGTGTAACAACCGCTGCTGAGTAATGGCGGACTCGCTATATGGCGGTATACTGTGCTCGGGTTAAACGTCACCCGAGGTGCGCAGAGCGGACTCTGTTAAACTCACAGAGGTGCTTTAGTATCAGTAAAGCATAAACGCCGAGCCTGTTAGCTTCACAGGTCTCAGCTGGCGTGCACACACAGTATATGGTCACAGGACATGGCCCAAGGCAAAGGTCGGTGTCCGTCTTGACCTACCGTGTGTGCGGCATCGCGTAGGTGCTGCTAAGTACAGCGCGGCGGCAACTACTGCCGCTGTCCGATAGTGCCGTGAGGCATGATACCATCGGACGCTAGTGTAGCTGTGCGGTAGGCACAGTGGCGTATGGCTTGCCACTGACTGGCACTGACTATCCTCTAATTCCCTATCCACATGCGTAATATCCAAGGGTAGGGGTTTCAAATGAGTCAGCCACCAGAATCATACATCCGCCACCATTCACACATCTAGCAAATAATGTCTATACTAGCGCATGGGCGAGCGGCCATGCAGGCCTTTTATAGCCATGCACTTCCGGGACCTTCCAGGCCTCTGGGATGGGCAAATCAGATCAGGACAAGGACCTGAGCATGTGACCCCCGATCTCCACTGGGAGAGCGTCTCATGGGCATGCCCAGTAGCGCGGCGAGAGGACTTAGCCTCTGGAGTGGTTTCCTGCAAAGCAGGTTGTGCTACCATTGCTGGTCCAGAGGTGGCAGCAACATCCAGACCCAGAGAGCTGGTCTGAGCAGAGCGCCTGGATCACCGAGATTGCTGTGCAGGTCCCTGAGTGGTCGGAAAGGAATGGGAGACCGCTGGATGTATGGCTCTGGATTCCTGCTGTGCAGCTGCAGGAATCTGACGCCTAAACGATCAATGGATCAATTGTTGCCTAGATAGACAGGCAGATAGATATCTAAACAAATAGATGAGAGAAATTGCGATAGAGAAAAAGAGAGAGCTCCAAGTCGTCAAATGGATGGATTCAGAAATTACTGATTTCCACCAGATAGAACTTTTCTAGGATTAACAGTATTACCATAAAAATAAAAAAAGTGGTGATGAAGCATGCGCACTACCACTCCATTCACACAGGACATTGAGACCACACAAAATCAGTGCTAGTCAGTAGTTAGACCACTAGGGATTATACCTTTGTCTTTACAATCCTTACCGGTTATTAACTGGTGATAAAAGCATTTAATGAGAAAACCCATTTATTAAACCTTTAAGTGAGTCTTTAGGGGAGCTACTAAATTAATATCAATACAAGCAAAAATAAATTATTTACCATATAAGTACCAAGAAAAAAAAGTTCCTAAGACTCACTATTAGGCCGGGGTCGTACAATGCGAGAAACTCACGCGAGTCTCTCGCAACTCAATACTCGGCACTGCCGCCACCACTCGGGACCGGAGTGTGCGGCTGTATGAATTTCTATGTAGCTGCACACTCCGGTCCGAGTGCCGGCGGCAGTGCCGAGTATTGATGCGAGACACTTGCGCGAGTTTCTCGCATTGTACTCACAAGTCTGACCTCGGCCTTAGTGTCACCCTCTTATGCAGCTTATCACTGTATACAAAGGCACATGGACCATGTCTGTTGTACGCAAACTCTGGATATATTTGCTATCTGGCAATAAAAGAGATGAGTCCCCATATGGCATCTCCTGTCACTGGAGGATCACTAAGGTCTACGGAAAATAATAGCAGTCCATTTATGTGGAGGTCAAAGGAAACAATGATTGCAGAAGACAACAGATTTGCATTATTCACTTGCTGGAGAGCTTATCAATATGTGTGAATTTAAGCTTATCTGGAAGATCCATACTTCATAGTCAGTAGCAGTCAGACTGGTTTACGCTGTTTACTCTGTGAATTCAATGTGGAGGGACGCGGAGGCTCTGGAGCTAAAATGGAAAATTGTAATAATGCAAAGGACTGTGTATTGCATGTTACATACAGAGTTCTTTATTCATTTTATCATTGGCTTTAGCATAGCTTTTCTGTATCTATTATTATGCCTATGGTAGAATCTGCCAATAGGACAGAGGCGTAAAACCATCTGACAACACAAAAGGCAAGGCAAGCTGACATAGGTCATTTATATAGAGAATATTGTCCTCTGGGAATATATAGAAATATATAGAAAGTGGTTACAACAGCAAATATATATAACTATTTGTTTTATGGAAATAGATTATGCAGCTAATCTGCCAAGAAATAGCCAGAAATGGTGAAGTGTTTTCTCCCTTCATATAAATAATAAAAAGTGATACAATGTGCTGACAAGTTGTGTTTCAGTTCAATAGTAATCTCAGAACCCCTTTAATTTTGGTAGACAAGCACAGACCTAAGACGAAATGCAAGGCCAAGAAATGATTGAATCAATTCAATGCAAATTGAATTTGAGATTAATTTTATGAATTTCCCAGATCTCCACAAATTCAAACAATTTGTGATTCGATGCAAATACCCACTATCTTTTTACATTTTGCTTTTTATTAGTCACAGAAGTTTGATATAACCTCAGGTGAGAATGCAAAAGCTTCCCAAGAATGCCTTACAGCTATTTTATCACTTGTTATAGCGCAGTCAATCAGGAGAGCCTATAATACGTAGCTTGTATAAAAGCCGAGGCAGGGAATGCAGCAACCATTTTATAGTGATTTAAGATAGCGAGAAGATATTAGCGTTCACAGTTCAGCAAGACAGGAAGAGAAAGTCCTAAAACATTGGACAAATGCTCCATACAGTAATGTGTTGTACAACTGCAACACTGAAGAAAAGAAGAATAGTAGTTTGCAAGTAATATAGAGGTCTAATTGATAGAGGAAGAGTGAGCGATAGGAGAGGTGCTAGCAATAGTTCAGAATCAGTGTGACTGATCATTGATATGTAGTGATCAGCGAGTATGCTCGTTACTCAAAATTTCCGAGCGTGCTTGGGTGTTCTCTGAGTATTTTGGGCATACTCGGAGATTTAGTTTGTGTCGCCGCAGCTGCATGATTTGTGGCTGCTGGACAGGCTGAATACATGTGAGGAATGCTTGTTTGTTACGAAATCCCTACATGTATTCAGGCTGTCTAGCAGCCACAAATCATGCAGCTGCGGAGACACAAACTAAATCTCCAAGCACGCCCAAAATACTCAGAGAACACCCGAGCATGCACCGAAATCTCGAGTAAGGAGCATATTCGCTCATCACTATTGATATGGTGCAGCTGGCATCTATCCTGCTTCAATTGATATACAATTACCGTATATACTCGAGTATAAGCCGAGGCACCTACTTTTGCCATGGAAAACTGGGTAAGCTTATTGACTCGAGTATAAGCCAGGCATGCATTGTCTCCTCATCCCTGTCCTGGTATGCATAGCTCCCCCATCCCTGTCCTTGTATGAATGGCTCCTTATACCCTATCCTTGAAGGCATGGCTCCCCCGTTCCTGTCAAAGTATGCATGCCTCCCCATCCGTCATTGTATGCATGGCTCCTTATACCCTATCCTTGTATGCATGCCTCCTCCATCCCTGTCATTGTATGTATGGCTCCCCCGTCCCTGTCATTGTATGCATGCCTCCCCGTCCTGTCCCTGTATGCATGGCTCCTTATACCCTATCCTTGTATGCATGCCTCCTCCATCCCTGTCATTGTATGTATGGCTCCCCCGTCCCTGTCATTGTATGCATGCCTCCCCGTCCTGTCCCTGTATGCATGGCTCCTTATACCCTATCCTTGTATGCATGCCTCCTCCGTCCCTGTCATTGTATGTATTGCCCCCCCATCCCTGTCATTGTATGCATGCCTCCCCGTCCTGTCCCTGTATGCATGCCTCCCCGTCCTGTCCCTGTATGCATGCCTCCTTATCCCCTATCCCTGTTTGCATGTTTCCTATTGAGAAAAAAACAAGCAAACATCCTACTCACCTACTTGCGCACCCTGGGTGCTGGCACTGCATCTCATCGGCGCCTGCAGCTCTTCCTGCTGAGTGATCACGTGGCCCCGCTCATTAAGGTAATGAATATGTGCTCCACGCCTATGGGAGTGGAGAGCAGTGCATATTCATTACCTTAATAAGAGAGGCCACGTGATCTCTTGTCAGGAAGAGCTGCAGGTACCGGCGGCCGGAACGAGATGCATTGCCAGCACGCAGGTAGGTGAGTATGCTGTGTGCTAGAAGCATGTGGCTGCAGCTGGCACTGTGCGCTATTACAGCAGCGGCACAGGCTTTAGCCACAGCCAGAAGCTCCTGCCTCAATGACCTGCCGCTCCCCCTACCCCGCCCGATTTCTGGGACAATGACTCATGTATAAGCCGAGGGGGGCGTTTTCAGCACAAAATAAAATGTGCTGAAAAACTCGGCTTAGGCTAGTTTCAGACTAGCGTTTCTGGGCACAGCGCAGGGCCGCCGCTAAGCCCCGCCCCCAGCTGCGCCCCCTACTGTCATCTCCTCCTCTGATCGCATGACTGTGCATGCGTTCAGCGTACCCTATACTTAGCGTTGGGTGCGCTGGTCTGATTTTGCTGGCGCTGCGCCCTTTTGGAGCTGCGCCCAGCGCACAAAAACGCGCTGTGTTGCATTTTTATGCGCTGGGCGCAGCTCCAGCAAACTCAGACCAGATTAAATCAGTGTCAGATGTTTGCTTGCGTGTCTCGTGTGACGGTACAGAGTTTTTGCATTTCTAGTGCATTCATTTTTCTGAATGTCCCTGTCCCTACATAAATAATGCTGCCAGATTACATAGCTACAACCTACAGACAGATTCCCTTTAAAGATATTGAAAGAGGTTGGCTATATTCCTAGGAAACCACAGGGTAGATCTACCTGCAATTTGCAGTAAATTTTTTACCCATCACCCACAAATCACATTTTTGGGAAATATTTAGCCAACCTGATGTATTTGAATGTCGAATGTTTCGATTATCTCTAGCTAGGACATATTCTACTTGAAAGCATTGTGGCATTAGGATGTTATTAGACCTCTGATCTCATTTCTATGAAGCATGTAATAGGCAGATGTTTTATATGGTTTGTACCTATATTTAGTGCTTTGTGCCTTTTCCGACGGCCGCTCTTCTATGCGGGCTGCTGCTATTCTTGTGCTGACTGCAGTCTTTTCCTCTCATGGATTGTGGTAAAAGCTTTGACCTCTAACTATTGCATATCAGTGTAAATGTAAGCTGTGGGCCCTAAGGTGGATGACTTTGTTTAGTAGTTTTCAGAAACCAATCTTGCATTTAGAGGCAATAAGCCTCCGCATTACCGTTGCTCTGGTAATCACTGTCACTTTCAGTAAGAATTGAAAGTTGCGCTATGTATCTCACAGAGATTAGATGAACGCGGTGGGATTTTACACCTCACCGGCTGACAATGACACAATTGTCCTCTCTGTTAGGCAGTTTTATAATATGGCAACAGGTCATTTTACCAATAAGCCATATTATTACAAAAGACTGGTGTCAATCCTTCCATTACCCTAGACTAGCAAAGCTGCATTAACCTCTTCAGTACCAAAAACCATCAACGAAGCAGATTTGAAACCCTAAACTAGATAATCAGACAAATCTAAAATTAGTCTGAATTTTTCTTCGGGTTTCTAGACTTGAGATTCACATTTACTAGATCAATCATTGGGGTTTGGCATTGGAAAACTCTACAGACCTCAAGTCCAAGTTTTTAGGTTCAGTAGAGAGACAGCTATGCATTTAGCTAGGTTGGAGATATAGAAACCTACAAGTGTTTCTATAACATCTATATATGTAAAGCCACTTCATCACTGAATACAAAAGTCAAGATGTCATCATTGGAATAGACCCCTTCCATTCTAAAACAATATCTTTCAAATATAACAATATTGGAACATGCAAGATCATCGTTAGGCATTGCCTCCTTTGTCCACCTTAGCAAATGTTGGGGAGAGATTGGACCTATTGGATTTCACATGCCTGATGCTTTGTTCTCAAGGGAGATAAGGTATTATTAATGGTGTCAGCTTATTCCTTTATTGCAAAAAAAAAAAATTCCCCAGAAGTGGACAACTCTTATTATAAAATTCAGTGATAGGAGAATTTGTAACTTTTTTTTAGCTATGCCCCTCTCAACTGATTTATGGAAATGGACCACATCAAAGTTAAATGAGCTGCAAAATAAAGAGCCTGTAAAAAGTCAAGCAGAGGAAAATCTATATACTAAATTGAATGTATATGTGTATCAGCAACCAATCACGAAGCATCTTTAATTTTACCAGAGCTGTTTAAAAGAAGCTGAGCTGTGATTGGTTGCTATGAGCAACACTTTCCTTGCAACCAATCACTAAGCATCTTTCAATTCACCAGAGCTGTTTAAAAGAATCTGAGCTGTGAGTGGTTGCTATGAGCAACAGTTTTCTTTGCAACCAATCACTAAGCATCTTTCATTTCACCAGAGCTGTTTAAAATAAGCTGAGCTGTGATTGGTTGTTATGAGCAACAGTTTTCCTTGCAACCAATCACTAAGCATCTTTCATTTCTCCAGAGCTGTTCAAAAGAAGCTGAGCTGTGATTGGTTGCTATGAGCAACAGTGTTCCCATTCCATGACAACACCTCAGCAAACATTGACCGGGTGGGAGAAATCTAGCATCCCTGGGAACATAAGCTCCCAGCCATTGTCTGCCCCCCAGAAAGGAGCAGAGAGCACATGACAGAAATGAATCATCCCCTCCCGTACCAATATACACATCACACATCCTCCATCCCATAGGCACATCTTCCCTCTTAAAGGGATCTCCAGAATGGAAGTTAGAGCAGATCCCTCAGCGCTCTGATTCTGACCCCAGGCTTCTATTAAAGGGATCATTGGTATGGAAGTCAGGGCAAATCCATCCAGCGCTTTGGTTTTGACCCCAGGCGTCTCTTAAAGGGATCCCTGATATGGAAGTTTGGACCGTTCCACTCAGCTGTCTGGTTCTGACCCCAGGCTGACGGTATGATGTGGGATATTAGGGGTAGTAGTCTGGTGGCTCTGACTGACGGGATGATGTGGGATATTAGGGGTAATAGTTCGGTGGCTCTGGCTGATGGGATGATGTGGGATATTAGGGGTAGTAGTCCGGTGGCTCTGGCTGACAGGATGATGTGGGATATTAGGGGTAGTAGTCCTTTGGCTTTGACGGGATGATGTTGGATATTATGGTTAGTAGTCAGTGGATCTGATGGGATGATGTGGGATATTAGTGGTAGTAATCCGGTGGCTCTGGCTGAATGGGATGATGTGGGATATTATAGTGAATGTGGCTATGCGGAGTGGGCGGGGCTCTACACTCAGCTTTATATATATATATATATATATATATATATATATATATATATATATATATAGATATAATCATTATAATTTGTTATAACTAACTGTAGTTAGTTATTATGCCCGGGCAACGCCGGGCTCTTCAGCTAGTTGTTAATAAAATCTGAATGGTAAAAATAATTTTAGCCTCAAATACATCCACTTATGTAAAAAAAATAATAAATTCCCAACTCTTGGACAACCCTTTTAAGTACCTCCATCAAGCTCCATGGGAAATTGTGAGAAACAAAAAAGCCGTCTATTAACTTTCTTGGTTGTCACCTCATTTTGCTAAGCACTAGGTTCATTGTAATTGACTAAACAAATATTAGCGCAGTCTTTGAGCAGCTGACTTGCCATAGCCAAGACTGGTTCCCACATTTGTGTATCTCATTTTAAACATCCATGACACAAATTTTCTATGGCTAAGTGATAAATGTTGACTCACTTTATCATTGTCCACAAGGTTAAACAGTCTAAAAATAAATAAGTGTGATATTTTATATTACTTTTAGTTTTGGTTCAAAGGAATAAAATCTTTATGCTTATAAAACCTTTACAGCAAAAGCCTAATAAACTTAAAAGGAACCAGTCAGCAGGATTGTGCAGAGTAACCTACACACAGTGTCAGGTCGGCGCCGTTATACTGATTAAAATGATACCTTGGTTGATGAAATCCATATCATGGTTGTTCTTTAATCTTTATTTTCTGCTTTGTAATAATGAGATTCTTGTGTCCTAAGGCGGGGCTGGTGTATGTAGTCCTCTGATTAGGCCTGTTTCACACATCCGTTTGTCACCATCAGTCAAAATCCGCCGATTTGCAAAAAAACCGGATCTGCCATTTATCTTGGCGGATCGTTTTTTTTCCCCATTGAATTTCATTATCTGCGGATTTTGACTGAGGAACGTCCGTTGCATCCGTATTTCTGCGGATCCGCCAAAATTTTGGCGTCCGCTGAGATCACCGAACAGACAATGCAACTTTTTTTGTTGTCCGGATCCGTATTTTCCTCTTTTGCTACATGTTTAACCCTAAATCCAATCTGGCTGCAGGATAAAAAATTTCTCTCTCTCTCCTCCACTCACCGCCTCATCGCCCGAGATCTAGCCTCATCGCCCGAGATCTCGCCTCCATTCACCGCGACATTACCCGAGATCTCGCCTCCTCTGACCGCTACATGGCCGGTAGTCATTTTTTCTTTTCAGCCGCGGTTCCATTAAAATTCCATAATCGGCGGATCCTGGCGCACCAACGGTCCGGTGGCTCCCGTTGGTGTTTCATCGCCCACAGATCCGTTATCCACCATTTTAGCGGCTGCCAACGCACAGGAAAAATGTAAGTGTGAAACAGGCCTTAGATATTCATAACTGCTGACAGGTCATTGATCCCTCAGTAACCTGCCCCCTAGTTTGCATAATATCTGTACATATTTAAAAAAAAAACCTTCTGCAGGCAGGTGCCAGCCAGGGCACCTGCTCTGCAGCAAAATTGCATTTTTTTATGTGCCACTAATACGTTTTATTCAAGTTATACAGCTAGACAAAAAAACCCTCAATTTGAAAATGACGCCCGCTGGGCCTACGCAGTAGCAGCTCTCGATGTCTAGCTGTGATACAATATTTCCTACGGTGCATGCATGTGCGGCGCCATCTTATCAGAGAAGAAGAAAAAAATTCCTCCTCCAAGATGGCGCCGTCCGCGCCTGCGCAGTAGCAGCTCTTGGCTATTTCCAAGAGCTGCTACTGCTTTTTTCTTCTCCAGTAAGATGGTGCCGCCAACACATGCGCAGTAGCAGCTCGGAGATAGACAAGAGCTGCTATTGCCCAGGCACAGGCGGTGCCATCTTGCAGGAGGAATGCGCAATAGCAGCTATCGATCACAGCTAGACACCGAGATGGCAGCTACTACGCAGGCACGGCGAGCTCCATTTTCAAATTGATTTTTTTTTTCTTTCCTCTAGCTGAATAACTTGAATAAAATGTATTATTGACGCATAAAACATGCGATTTTGCTGCAGAGCATGTGCCACGGCTGGCACCTGCCTGCAGAAGGTTTTTTTTTTTTTTTTAACGTACGTATTTATTCAATATGCAAACTAGAGGGCGGATCACTGAGGGATCAGTGGCCTGTCAGCAGTCTGCATTATGAATATCTAATCAGAGCACTACATACCCCAGCCCCGCCTTAGGGCACGAGAATCTCATTAACACAAAACTGAAAATAAAGGTTAAAGAACAACCACAAGACAGATTTCATTAGCCACGGTATCATTTTAATCAGTATAATGGCGCTGACCTCACAATGTGGTTAGGTTAGGTTACTGTGCACAATCCTGCTGACAGGTTGGTTCCCTTTAAGGAGCATTACACTGCAAGATGATCGTGAATGGGCTTTGTTAAAACGGCTTGTTTAACCGTTACCTTGCCATGTAAACAGATTGACAATCTACGAGCAAAACACAAAACTTTGGCACAAAACTTCATCACACTCGGTGGGGCATCTTCTCGTGTACACAGGACTTTTGCTGCTAAGAAATGTGGCCACCTATGTGCACCGGGCTATCAAGCATAGATCACTTGGTGTGCATCGCTTGCTTTGGTCTTCCTGTGTCAACAGGCGCTCAAATGACCATCAATCAGAAAATGCTTACCGATCTGCAGTCGCAGCGTGCCTCCAGTTGGTTTACGTAAAAGGAGCTTTCAAATGTACAAGCAAATATGAATTGTTCTGTTGACTTTGGTGGAGATGGTTGGATATAAAGATATACTTCAGGTAAAATGAGAAATGAAAACACCTCTCAAACATCAGAGATAAATAAATTTCCACTATAATCACCCTAACACATGGGCACTTCAGTACCACAGATATAAGTGACTCGGACCATATGTTTCCCAGACCTTTTATCACCTTCATATCCACCCCCAAAGCAAAATAGGACTATACATTTCTCTGACATAGTCACCATATCTGGTGCCCTCTGATCTCCTCTCTTATTCTTTTAGATCTGTAGTCTCTTGTCTCTTCCAATATGGCCACCAAGAAGCATATGGAGTGCTATTGATCATGTGAAACTTGCCACCCCTTCCTTTCCCATGCCTTTGGTTGCTATAATCGTCTTCACCACTTGTCTAACCCTCCCAATGTGAAAGCAGGTAAGGCATAGTTTAGACTTTTCACAGCACTCCCCATACATCCATGCTGGCTACTTTAGAGAAAAAGAGAATGGGCAATGCTTTGATGGATTACTGAAAGGCTGCAGCTTAATCATTGGCTGGTTAAGAGCTACAGTGGTCACGTGACATAATGTTAAGTGACCATTGTGTTGGACAGTGCTGACCTTGTAGAATGAGCATCAGACCAGGAGGTATATGTTTTTTTAATTATTTTTTGGGGCAGTTAAAGGGGTTGTCTACTACTCAGAAAAACCCTTCTCGGTCCCTATGTTTCCTCCCTGCAAAATAATAACACCTAGTCTCACCTCCAGGGTTGGCACCATTCCAGTGGTGTCGGCACTGGCTCTGCCGGAGCTTATGTCACAGTGCATTGTCACGCGATCCCAGTGGTCAATCAGTGTTGGCTTCATTCCCCCCTCTTTTGGACACAACTGACATCCAGAGGAAGTGAGAGAGTGCTTTCTCCGGATGTCTGATTTATCGAAAGAAGAGGAGCGTGAAACCAGTGCTGATTGGCCACAAGGATTGCGTAACATAATAATGTCACATAAGCTCCAGGAGAGCCAGTGCCGCCACCGCTGAAATGGCGCCGTCACAGGAAGTGAGTATACTGCAGGTGTTATTATTATACTAGGGGGAAACATTGGAATTGAGAATGGGCTTGTGTGAGTAGTGGACAATCCATTTAAGAACAGGTTGGACACCTTTCATTTCAGCTTGTTCCCCTCTCCCCATCACATGTTTATGGTGGAGTGGGATGAAATAACTGGCTAGTATTTGACAAACTTTAGTCGTGAAATGCAAAATACTCTTGCTACTATTATTAACATATTACTATCAGCACAATAATAACAGCAATGACACCTGTATATTCAGTGTTGTTGTAACACACAGAAAGTAGCACTGTCTGAAATCACGTTGTCTGATCACCGATCACGCGCTCCATTGTAAACTGAAATCTGCAGATTATGTCACTTTGTCCTTGCCGTTGTTTGCTGTATGATAACGTTACACTCACTAGTCACAATGAGGTAAAAAAAAATAGATTATAAAAGATAATCAAATATTTTATGCTAAACACATTCACTGTGTGAGCAGTAATGAGACATATCCACCATAGCCATGCGAAGAACGTCATACAAATGTCTTATTTCTACCTCTTAGGAAATAACAGGGGTCATGACAGGAGAATAATGCAGTTTTAATGACAGAAGCAAAATGTCCAGGAACATACAGCTCAATAAAAAAGATCCGCTATAATGATTGCCCCATGTCTACTCCTTCCTGCCAGCACAGATATGGGAATTATATAATAGTCTCTAATAGGTCCATAGTCCAGAAGTGTCTAATAGGGCAATTATGTGCTGATTAATTTCATAATTTATTTTTATAGTTGTGTTTTTCTCAATCAGAGCCCCAAATCCCCTATTTATACAGTATGTGACTAGTGAAATTCTGGCTGCCTGCAGAAACCACTAGGGTGAGGCACTGAGCTTATTAACTGCTATATTCATAAATTGAACTCAAACTCAGGTCACGGTCTTGGGTCAAAATGCCAGGAGATAGCAGATAAAAGCCAAAGGGCAAGGCAAGGGGATAGTATTAGTCAGAACACGGTCCAAGGGTCAGGCAGAGGAAGATCAGAACCCAGAACAACCGAATCAGGCAAACACTCACCAGGAAGCATAAACTACATCTGACAGGGATCAGAGGCAAACAGCTCAGTTAAATAGTTTGGGCAATCTCCAGAACAGAGAACACCTGGAGAAAGTCCCATACCTCCCAGTCTCAGACTGGACAGCCAAGCTGTCAATCGAAGCAACAACAGCTAAGCATGCCCATCACAAGATTAGAAAGCTGAGCAGTCAATCAAACCACTGACCAATCAGCATGACCCAGTTTCCATAGGACAGCAAAACAATCACTCACTGAGCAGAGAGGAATGGTAACACCAATCATTTTCAGTGAGTTGTTAGTATTCAGCCAGCACTATAGATCTTGGAACTTTATTTCACTCATTTTGAAGTATGCTTTGTGGCTGCCATTACAAAATGACTTTCCTGCCTCAAACTGAAAGCCGCCCTGTCAGTTATAACTGTTTTCAGCTTGCAATACCAATTATTCTTCCAATCTCACTAGCATGGAAATAAAATAATACTAATAATAATAATAATCTTTATTTATATAGCGCCAACATATTCCGCAGAAATAAAAACAATAAACCCATGAGAAACCATTTTTGTAAATAACAAATGTATGTTTTATAGCCTTTGCCATATTATCTTGTGGTTTTTCTATATGCAGTTTGATAGGCAGTGGCCCTCCCCCATGTCCTGTAATCCTTCTCGGTTTGACAGCTGCTAGAGACAGATGACACTTTACAACAGGTAGTGGACAGCAAGTTAAGGGCCCGTTTCACTAAGCGATATCGCTAGCAATATCGCTATAACGTCACTAGTTTTGTGATGCAGCAGCGATATTGCTAGCGATATCGCTATGTGTGATACTTACCTCCGACCGGCTCCCCCGCTGGTTATCGCTGATCGCGCGAGAACGTCCTGGGCCGTTTCTCGTCGGCCACTTCCTGCTGGGCTTCCTGCTGTGGCGATGAGCGACGCATGGATGCAGGCGGGAGGACATCAGGATCACCTTGTCTGACAGGTAAGTAGCGACCCCCGTCCCCAGCGATGTCGCTGGTGAGATCTGCCTGTGTGGCAGCTCACTAGCGACCACTTAGCGATGCACCAGAGATCCTCACCGGGTCGTATCGTAGTCGGGATCGCTGGTGCATTGCTAAGTGTAACAGTACCCTTAGACAAAAGGGACTAACCAAATGGCCAGCAGTTGGATATTTTTTAGGGGGTAATAAAACACAATTTTTAAATAAAACTTATCTATTAAATCGAATTGTTTGAAAATACAAGGACCATAAGTGCATGTAGTGGATTTGGATTTTTTTTTTAATCATAAAAACTCATCTTTGGTGTTCATAAAGATACCTTAAAAATTATGAATACCAATGATTGGACCTAAAATAATTAAAGGGAATGGGTCATCAGAAAATTAACTTATGTCAATGTTTAATGTATTTTTAAATATATAAATCTATATATACCAATCTGTGGGTTTTTAAACAAATCAGAAAGTTTGCAGTTTTCATGCTGGACACTAGGATTAACATTACTCAATACTTCCTTTCCTTTTTAGAATCCAGGTGGTCAAACGCATCAGTATATTGGCTCTAACCTATTGACCTCTAAAATGTTATGGTCATGCTCTGATCTGGGCAAAGGTCATTGTGTAGGTAGAGGGGGGAAGTGAGCTGTGACCGTCACCTATTCTGAATGGTGGATCCTATGTTATCTTCTGTATAAAGAGTTGTTACCTTTCATTGTAATCCCGCCTGTGATGATAATGAGACTGCTTGAAATGTCTTCTAAAAAATGTATTATTAGGCATAGTGCCCTCGTGATTTTTTTTTTAATATGGACAGTGATATGGAAAATAGAAATATATATATATACTAGCTGAAGAGCCAGGCGCTGCCCGGGCATAGTAACTGACAATGTTTAGTTATAACAAATTATAATGATTATATCTATATCTATATATATAAAGATGAGTGTAGAATCCCGCCCACTCCGCATAGCCACATTCACTATAATAACCCATATCATCTAGTCAGCCAGAGCCACCAGACTACTACCACTAATATCCCACGTCATCCTGTCAGAGCCACTGGACTACTACCCCTAATATCCCACATCATCCCGTCAGCCAGAGCCACCGGACTACTAATATCCCACATCATCCCGTCAGCCAGAGCCACCGGACAACTACCACTAATATCCCACATCATCCCATTACCACCGATGGACTACTACCCCTAATATCCCACATCATCCCATCAACCAGAGCCACCGGACAACTACCACTAATATCCCACATCATCCCATTACCACCGATGGACTACTACCCCTAATATCCCACATCATCCCATCAACCAGAGCCACCGGACAACTACCACTAATATCCCACGTCATCCTGTCAGAGCCACTGGACTACTACCCCTAATATCCCACATCGTCCCGTCAGCCAGAGCCACCGGACTACTACCCCTAATATCCCACATCATCCCGTCAGCCTGGGGTCAGAACCAGAGCGCTGAGTGGAACGGTCCTAACTTCCATACCGGGTATCCCTTTAAGAGAGGCCTAGTGTCAGAACCAGAGCACTGAGTGGATTTGCCTTGACTTCCATACCAATGATCCCTTTAATAGAAGCCTGGGGTGAGAATCAGAATGCTGAGGGATTTACCCTAACTTCCATACCAGAGATCCCTTTAAGAGAGGCCTGGGGTCAGTGCCAAAGCGCAGAGTGGATCCCTTTAAGAAGGGCCTTGGGTCAGAACCAGAGCACAGAGTGGAATTGCCCTAACTTCCATACTAATGATCTCTTTAATAGAAGCCTGTGGTCAGAACCAGAGCGCTGAGGGATTTGCCCTAACTTCCATACAGGAGATCCCTTTAAGAGAGCCTGGGGTCAGTACCATAGCATTTGAAAGCAATTACCCTGACTTCCATACTGGAGATCCCTTTAAGAAAGGCCTGGGGTCAGTACCAAAGAGCAGAGTGGATTTGCCCTAACTTCCATACCAATGATCCCTTTAAGAGACCCTGGGGTCAGATCCACAGAGCTGAGTGGAACGGTCCTAACTTCCATACCGGAGATCCCTTTAAGAGGGAAGATGTGCCTATGGGATGGAAGATGTGTGATGTGTATATGGGCAGGGAGGGGGGATTCATTTCTGTCATGTACTCTCGGCTCCTTTCAGGGGGGGGCAGACAATGGCTGGGAGCTTATGTTGCCAGGGATGCTAGATTTCTCCCACCATGTCAGTGTTTGCTGAGGTGTTGTCAAATGGGAAAATTTGCTCATAGCAACCAATCACAGCTCAGCTTCTTTAAACCAGCTCTGGTGAAATGAGAGATGCTTAGTGATTGGTTGCAAGGAAAACTGCTGCTCATAGCAACCAATCACAGCTCAGCTTCTTTTGAACAGCTCTGGTGAAATGAAAGATGCTTTGTGATTGGTTGGTGATACACACACACACATTCATTTTTATATATATATATGTATATACACACAATTTAAAATAACACCCTAATTGAAAAAATGGATAATTTTCCTATAATGCTTTCTCTTTAAAGGGATTTTATTTTACTGTGGGCATAAGTACTAACAGGCAGGTAGTTGCTAACTGCCTGCCTGCTGTGCCCGGCACCGATCTCCGCCAACACAGATCGATCACAGACCACTCCGCTGCTGATTCAACAGCTTTCACTGACATCACGTCATAAGAGCAGTGGCTCCTCTTTCACTCTGCTCTGTTGATGGGACATGACTACGAATGTTATTCCGATTGACAGTCAGCTCCCTGCTTTCTAACTGCGGGGAGCCATCTGAACATCAACATAGCAATCATGCCCAATTGACAGAGCAGCCCAGAAGTAGAAGAACTGCTCTGTTGATGCTGAGCAGCTGACCACTCTGTGCCCGACCCGGATAGAAAAAGCAGGTAGTTAGCAACTACCTCACTGTTAGTTCTTAGGACCACAGTTAAAATAAATAAATACAATAGTCCTGGCTACCTCATCAAGTATTAATAGGTGGACATTTGCTGTAAGGATAGATGTATGCGTTGTTGCCTGGTGCATTTATTTTGCTGCCTTCATCTTTTCAACAATAGTAAACGATCCAGAGAACAATGCAGGAATTATTAAATTGCACAAAGCCTTTCAGGTTGTAATATCACGAGAAAATTGGTATTTATGTCATTCACAAATATTCTAAGAACCATATATGACTTTATATTATAAATACCCTCTACAGTCAGTATCGGTTTTGTAGTATAGATTGCTGCTGCTCATGGAGAATTGTAATTCTGCAGATCTAGCTCATACTTACCCTACATTCATCAGCTGTTATCCTATATCCTATCTCCGATCCTATGGGACCAGGTGAATATTGCAAACAACTACAAGTTGGTGAAGGATTTTGTTTTTTTTTTAATAAAGCAGCATTGTTAATATTCTAATTCGAGCATCGCTGACATTCATCTTATGAAGTTCACGTTTCTCATCAACATTTTTAATGCAGGTCTTATTAATATATGAAACGATTGCTCCCATGAAAATACTAAAGAGCGCCATGCTAATTTCAAGGTCCAAAGATAAATGAATTGAAAGTGTGCAAGCACCTTAGAGAAAGGCAATTTTACAGCCGCGCTGTTTGATGTGCTCAGTCAGATAGAAGGTGAACGTCCCTGGATGTCTTTTTGAAGTCACTACACATTTACAGCGTCAGAAATGTGTTCATTGAGAAATAGCTGATGAAATGTAATATGTCAGTGCAGGGGACAATATGGAAATTGTAAGAATCCCGTAATCACTTGTTAGGAGATTAAAGGATTTCTGAAGGGTTTGCCTGCAACCAGCAGTACAGAAAATGGCCCTTCTAACACAATATTCTGACAGTGAGGGGTAATTGTTCACGCTATTAATATGTAGATATGGGGTGGGGTTGACCTAGAAGGACATTTACAGGTTTCCAAATCTTAGAAGTCTGCCATACCTGCATCAAACACTGCAGAAGGCAAATGAGCAGAATATACAGAATACATCACAGATTTTTATACCATCGTAAACTGCCTGCGAAGGAAGGATTTGAGGTCAATTCCGCATCACAAGGTCGGGATTAGTTTAAAACACAAATGTAAATATGAACGTCAGCTTTGAAATAATGAAGGGATTTCCAGGAGTGTGGGATTTTTATTTTTGCACAGACCTACAAAGAAAACTAAAATTACCTTAGCATGGCCATATCCATGAATTCATAGCAATAGTCACTGGTGACGAAAACATGACTTGTTAATAAACCTGGATGATAAAGACACAAGACAGAAGAAAAATCAATGTCTTCGAAAGAGAAGGATGTTATCAATTCCATGTCTGGCAAGAAGAACAAACAAGTTCATGTTCAGACAAATCAAGCCAGACATGTCATTGGAAGAAAGGATCACCAAGCTACGACTCGCCTACTTTGGTCACATCATACGAACAGAGAAATCACTGGAGAAGGACATCATGGTCAGAAGAATAGAAGGAACAAGGCAAAGAGGAAGACCAGCAACCCACTGGCTTGATACTTTCATGATAGCGATGAAGACGACCCTGGTGGAACTAGCTAGGCTTGCACAAGATCGATCTTCCTACAGATCATTCATACATCAAGTCAAAAAACGCAAAGAAAAACGCAAAACAAACGCGCGTTTTTTTAACGTCATGCGCACGCTGATGTGTAAAAAAAACGCAGCGTTGTTTGCGTTTTACATGCGTTTTTTGCATGCGTTGGCGTTTTTTATGCGCATGCGTTTTTAAGTGTGACGTTTTTTCCATTGTCTAGAGAACATTCTAGACTTGTTTAACTCAAAAACGCATGCGCAAAAAAACGCAAGCGTGCGCAAGACCATGCGCACGCATGCGTTCCCATAGGCTCCAATGTGGTGTTTTTGCGCATTCCGTGCGCAAGCGTGCGCATGCGTTTTTTTGACGAGACAGGGCGGAACCAAAAATGCAACATGTTGCGTCTGGCGCGCCTGGCGCAAAAGACAAAAAAACGCATGCGCACGAAAACGCAAGTATGCGCAAGACCATGCGCACGTCATGTTAAGTATAGGTGCGCAGTGCGCATGCGCACGGGTGCGCACGATGCGCTGCGCACAAAAGCGCTAATGTGAAACCAGCCTTATTGCGAGTATTGACAGCTTCAGTGTGGAATTGGATCTTCACTTGAATCGGTTGGCAATTATTGCTCTCGAGAGGGAGAAAAGAAGATTGCGAATCCTGCGTATGAGGAGACGGCGCCAGTGGATTCATCCCATTAATGCGCAGAGGTTCACCCGTGGCGTTTTTTCCACATTGTACCTGGAATTGAGGGATAATCCGGACAAGTTCTTCAACTACGTGCACATGAGGCTGGAATTCTTTGAGATATTGGTGGATCATGTTGGAGAACAAATCCGGAGAAGGGACACACAAATGCGGTTTTCTATATCACCAGCGGAGCGTTTGATGGTGACCCTTCGGTAAGTTATCTACCTTTTAAAATGTTTCAGATTCTGCAGGATTTTATTGTTATGTTATGGCTTGTAGTTTGTATTAATTTTACTGTTTCAATTTTTTTAACAGATTCCTGGCAACTGGAGAATCCTTCACCTCCCTCCATTTCCAGTTCCGGATTGGGATTTCCACTATTGCTGGAATTGTATAACAGACCTGCCGGGCATTATGGGATTCTCTACAGGAGGAATACATCTCAGAGCCAACACAGGAGAGGTGGCTGGAGATTGCAGACAAGTTTCAAGAAATCTGCCAGTTTCCAAACTGCATCGGTGCCGTGGATGGCAAGCATATCAGGATTGTGAAACCTATGGGATCTGGTTCACAGTTTTACAACTATAAGAAATACTTTTCTATTGTGCTGATGGCCATTTTGGATGCAAACTGCAAATTCATTGCCGTGGACATCGGTGCATACGGTCGTTCTAATGACTCTCAGGTATTCAAGATTTCCATCATGGGCCGTCGCTTGTATGGAGACAATTTTAACTTCCCACCTCTAAGACCACTCCCTGGAACAACAGGCCCACCTTTTGTGTGCGTTGGCGACGATGCTTTTCAGCATTCTAAACACTTACTCAAACCATACGGTAGTCGTGGATTAACACACCGGAAAAGAATCTATAACTATCGGTTAACTAGAGCGCGCAGAGTGGTGGAGTGCGCGTTTGGAATTTTAACTGCCAAATGGAGAGTCCTGTTAACAGCCATGAAAATGAAAACAGAGACTGTGGATGAGGTGGTGAAGGCCTGTGTAATCCTGCACAATTTTGTCCTTTCAAAGGAACCAGTTTCCATCGATGAAAATCTGTCTGAAACCACCTTGTGGGATTATGAGCAGCAAACTTTTCGGAGTACTGGCTCAGTGGCAAGAATCAGGGACACCTTTGCAGACTATTTTGTGACACCAGAGGGACAAGTGGACTGGCAAGATGACATGATATAATTTTCTATACCAATTGTGAGTAACTTTTTTTTTTTTTTAACTGAAATTTTACCAAGTGTTTGGTTTTCCCAAGCATTGTTACCATGTGATTTGGTTTACCAATTTTTTTTTTTTTTTAAGTTTTACACTTTGCAGTGTTACCAATTGTTGGGTACCAAGCATAAAGTTTTACCAGTGTTACCAATTGTTGGGTACCAAGCATAAAGTTTTACCAGTGTTACCAATTGTTGGGTACCAAGCATAAAGTTTTACCAAGTGTTGTTTTGCACTTACAAATGTTACCAAGTGTTGGGTACCAAGCGTAAAATGTGACCCTTTGAAATTTTACCAAGTGTTGTGTACCAAGCGTTTCACACTTTGAAATGGTACCAAATGTTGTGCTACCAAGTGTTTTTTTGTACCTTGTACATCACCGGTGTACTGTGAAATATTGTTGTGTGTTGTGTTACCAAGTGTTGTGTTTACCTTTTACACCACTGGTGTAATTTGAATATTTCAAAAGAAATAAGCAAAAAAGAAACAACACAATAAAGTTTTTTGAAAAAAAAAAAACAGTTTATTTCTGAATTTGTAATATTGTAAGTTTTTTTTTTTTTTGGTATATATTACCTTTTTTGTAATTTTTTTTGGTATATATTACCTTTTTTGTAACTTTTTTTTTGGTATATATTACTTTTTGTAACTTTTTTTTCTTGGTATATATTACCTTTTTTGTAACTTTTTTTTTTTTTTTTGGATAAGAAAACATCACAGAGTGTGATAATGTTGGGTGGAGATAGTATTGGAGGGGTTAACAGGGTTGACCACATCGAGGGGGGGGTAGAGGACTGGGGAGGGAGTTGGTGAGGACCAGAAGTGGAAGGGGGGTTTAACACATGTGGTTGGGACGGGAGTGGATGGACAGACGAGGTTTGTGGGTACATTGAAGGTGTATGTGGGGGTGGGTATGGTGAGGGCATTGGGGTATAATGCAATGGGGAAGGAAGGTACTGGGAAGAATGGAATGGGGAACTAGAGAAAGGAGAGGGAGTGGTAGGAGGAGGGACTGCTGTATGATGGATGGTGGTGGAAGGATGGACGGGGGAAGGATGGACTGTGGAAGGATAGACAGGGGAAGGATGGACAGAGGGAGGATGGACAGGGGGAGGATGAGATGCTTCAGCAAGCACTTCCACTAGAGCATTCTGACAGGCTTGCATCACACGCATCTGCTGGTGAGTACTTAAACCTTCCATTTGCCGGACAACAGATTGAAAAAAGGTATGTCTCGGTGTCTGGTTTGATTCTAAATTCATCTGTTCCATGTATCTTCTGAGTTCCATGATACTTTGATTGATCAAGGTCAACCAAGAAGATAACCGTTCTCCATAAGTGTGGAAACCGTGCTGGACAGATGAGTTTAGACTCAAACAGTCAGACAAGGTCATCCTTTCCTGACTCCTCAGACGCTGCCGGCCAGAACCAAAAGTTGCTCGAGTGCTGGTGGAGGGGATAGAGGGATGAGACAAGAGGGTAGGTACAGAGGGGTCGGATACCTCGATGTGGTCACCGGGGGCGGTCTCACTAGGGATCACTCCAGAGGGACGCAACTCTGATGCAGACTCCCGAGTGCTGCAGATGGTGCTAAAAGAAAAAAAAGGAGAAAAAATGTATATTAAAAATATTGATATTTAATTTAAGTCTGCTGAAAAAAAATGGTTAAACATTTCTACTACAGAAATGGTTTGGGGAATATTTACCTTCTGCACACCATTGTTGATCGCAGGAACGCCAGGGCTCTGTAGTTCTTGTACTGGGGTCCCCGGCATCCTCCCGATCCACTCGGGGTCTGCATCTCCTTGTTGTAGTCCCTCTTGAAGCGATCCCGGAGCGACCGCCACCGTGTGATAACCCTGTCACCTGTGAAGCAAAAAAAAAAAAAGGGGTTTAGTATTCAACACTTCACATGCTGGAATATAAGTTACTGAAGTTGTAATACTTACGCACAAAATCCCTGGCCCTCGCATTGAGTTCCTCCCAGTTCTCAATAACCTCGGAACACACCTCATCCCAGAGCCGTCGGGTGGTTGGTTGGTCGGCGTGTAGACGGTTTGCCATGTTCCACAGCGGCTCCCGGTTTTCCACCTCACGGATGAGTTCGTCAGTATCAATCATGATCCCCTCATCCATATATCTCCGGGGAGCACGCTGTGAAACCTGTGAAGATAAAAAACAAAACAAAAAAAAAAAATTACATTCTATTTAAACACATGATGTTCATTTAAACAATTATCCAAATAGGGTTACTTACCTTTTGCCGACCAACAGATGCATCACCTTGACGACCCTGGGATGTCCTGGGAGTCACTCTAGTGCGGGCACCGGATTCTGAAGACTGTGGAAAAAAAAAAATTTTTGTTTGGATGGATGCGTAGTTATGGTGTGTGCACTGTGATGAATGTTTGTGTTGGGTGTAGCATTATGTATCTGTGTATGTGCTAAACTTACACTCTGCGCATCCCCTCCTTGCGTCTCTCCACCCTGCACGTCTCCTCCTGGAAGCTCCTCTGAATCAGCTTCCTGTTAAAACATAATAGTATAGTGTTTTTAACCCAAAAAAAAAATTAGTTTAAATAAAAAAAAAATTTTTACCTCAGCTCGCTGATGATGTGAGGGGGAGCTTTCAGGAGAAGACATTATGGTTTGGGGCAGCTGCGTTGGCAGCTGCGTTGGCAGCTGCGGTGCTTCCTGAAGTGATCTGCAAGTATAAAGACACTTGTTAAGCTACTATACAAAGGATCATAATAAGCTTTCAGGCCTTTATACTTACAGGGAAAATAAAGGTTGGCTGGCCGTCTCTGCTGCGGCCTGTCCGACCATCTCCGCTGCGGCCTGTCCGACCGTGTCCGCTGCGGCCTGCCTCACCGTCTCCGCTGCGGCCTGGCTGGTGGTGCTTGCTGAAGTCATCTGCAAGTATAAAGACAATTGTTAAGCTACTATACAAACGATCATAATAAGCTTTCAGGTCTTTATACTTACAGGGAAACTAATCGTTGCCTGTACTCTGCCGCGGCCTGGGTGTTCGTCTCTGCTGCGCTCTCGCCGTTCCTCTCTGCTGCGCTCTCGCTGTTCCTCTCTGCTGCGCTCTTTGAAGATCCCTTCTGCGGTCTGGCTGACCGTGTCTGCTGCTTTTTTGGTGCTTCTTCATTATTAAGTGATCTGTAAGTATTAAGAAAATGATTTTAAGTGTTTGCATGTCTACATTTCCTTATCTCTCACCGAGTGTAACCACAGTGATTGAAGGTGTGTAATATTTTGTGTAAACCCACTTTTTTTTGCATGTGAATTCCCTGAAAAAGTGTCACCAAGTGTAACCAGTGATTGAAGGTGTGTAATTGCTGTGTATACCAGTGTTTGCATTCCCTCAAACTCTCACCGAGTGTAACCAGTGATTGAAGGTGTCACCAAGTGTAACCAGTGATTGAAGGTGTGTGATTGAAGGTGTGTAATTGCTGTGTATACCAGTGTTTGCATTCCCTCAAACTCTCACCGAGAGTGTAACCAGTGATTGAAGGTGTTTAATTTGTGTATACCCTCACTGTGTCTGCATGTTTTTGAATTCCCTGAAAAACTCAGCTGTGTATACCCAGATTATTTTCATGTTGCAATCTCACTTTTAACCACACTTGTATACCAAAAATTTAATGTACCTTTATGGTAACTTAATTTTACCTTTTTTTTAAATGATACAAAAGGAGATTTTTTCAAAACAGTTTATTATTCTTTTTTTTTTTTATTATTTTTTTTTTCCAACAAATAGGAGCTCCTCTGCTCTTTATTTTAAATACGACAATAAATGAAAAATAAAAAAACACCAGTTTACAACAGATACATTAATAACACCACAATTGCAAATCTGAAAATAAAATAAAAAAACCCACACAAACACGCATAACACACAGCCAGGCCACACACACACACACACACACACACAGTCTTGCAGGTGGAAGATTTGCAGCTGAGTTTGATAGTCAGGCTGGTGTTTGATGTCTGGTTCGGTGTCTTCAGTGTGGCTGTTGCCAGATGTCTAGGCCCAATTACACCACATACAATACCAGTTAGGTCGGTTTCACATTTGCACTTTATAGCGCAGCGATGACCTGCACACGGCCGCCGCTAATCCCCGTCCCATCCGGTCATCGCCGCCTACTAGCGCACATGGACGCTTGGGATCTGCGCACCCTATGTTTAGTATGCGGTGCGCAGATGGTGCGCTGGCAGGATTTTACAGTGTGCTGTGCACTTTTGAAGGTGTGCCCTTGTGCGCCAAATGCAGCATGTTGCATTTTGTCGCGCATGGCACACCTTCAAAAGTGCGCAGCACACAGTAAAATCCTGCCAGCGCACCATCTGCGCACCGCATACTAAACATAGGGTGCGCAGATCCCAAGCGTCCATGTGCGCTAGTAGGCGGCGATGACCGGATGGGACGAGGATTAGCGGCGGCCGTGTGCGGGTCATCGCTGCGCTATAAAGTGCAAATATGAAACCGGCCTTACACCACACAATCACAGCATAAAAAATACAATATAATTACAGTTGTATGAAAATAAAATGCAGTACACATGCAACAGAAAAAAAAAAAATGGAAAAAAAAAAATAAAAAATGCATTACACACACACAGGCCATACATACACACACACACACACACACGCTCCAGGGGTCTTGCAGGTGGTAGACTTGCAGCTGGGCAGGCAGGCAGGTTCAATCTTCTATCAGGCTGCAGTCAGATATCTTGCTTGGTGTCTTCAGTGTTGCTGGTGCCGGATTGTCTGGGCCCAATTACACCACATACCATACACCACTCAATCACAGCATAAAAAATACAATATAATTACAGTTGTATGAAAATAAAATGCAGTACACAAGCAACAGAAAAAAAAAGTATGAAAAAAAAAAAAACAGACATGCAACACTCGCAGACCACACACTAGCAGGCCATACACACACACACAGAAATGTCATAAATAGGTATACTCACACTTGTAGGTGAGCTGGTACTGGCAGGCTTGGTGGGTGTCCTCTGGCAGAGGCTTGGTGGGTGTCCTCTGGCAGGCTTGGTGGGTGTCCTGTGGCAGAGGCTTGGTGGGTGTCCTCTGGCAGGCTTGGTGGGTGTCCTGTGGCAGAGGCTTGGTGGGTGTCCTCTGGCAGGCTTGGTGGGTGTCCTGTGGCAGAGGCTTGGTGGGTGTCCTCTGGCAGGCTTAGTGGGTGTCCTCTGGCAGGCTTGCTGGCTGACACTGCATGTCTGGGCCCAATTAGCCCACCTTATATAGTTTTGGGACTGTCTGGAAAAGTATCTTTTTTTCTGGGCATGCCCAGTGCGATTTTGCGGATCCTGCCGGCGGATTCCGCAAAATCGCGGATCCCGGCGGATCCGCCGCCCATAGGCGCCCATTCTACCGCATGGCGGATTACGGCGGATCCGCTGTCATCCGCCATTTTGACGGCGAAAAAAAAGGTTACAAGCTCCGTCCCCCTCAGACAGAATCAGCAAAGAATTTTGCGGATCCGCCGAATATCGGATGCAACGGACGACCATCCGTCAAAATCCACCACTAATGTATCCCAATGGGGAAAATGGCGGATCCGCAACAAGAAAAAGCGGATCCGCCATTTTCAAATTTTGGCGGATTTTGACTGATGGCAAAAAACTGAAGTATGAAAGAGGCCTAAGGGTGAAAAAGAAGCAGTGATAATGGTAGAATGTTCAGTAATTGATAATTATTTTATATCTATAGCGGTAACATATTCTGTAGCACTTAGAGGGGACATGTACAGACAATATCAAACATTACGATATTTATCATATACCAAGAGGAGTGAGGACCGTATAAATAGGGGGATACAAAATGTATAAAAGTGCTTGCCATGTATGGTCCAACCATGATTATAATAAATAGGGGTAATGAATAAATACTACCTTCACTTTCACTGAATGTAGGTAACATACCATAGAGTCAACCAATATGGCTGCCAAGGTGTTCCTGGATAAGAAAAAGACTCATTCTAGGCACATATTTTTGATTGGTGGTAAGAACCTGATATTTAGTTTACACAGGTGCTCAAATGTTAGCACGGAAGTGGAAAATGGAATAGGAACACTAAGGAGTTCATAAGTGTGATCCCAAATAGGTCTAGATTCTATCTTTGATATGAAGCTTGCCTTCCCCCAAAATACACCTAGTGTATTACATCTAGTAACCTATATTACATGGATGAAAGTATTAGGACACGATTCTTAATAATTTAATTCATGTTGGGCATGCAGTCACATTATATAACATCTTGCCCATGGCCATGCTGTCTGCCTTTACTAACACATGTAAAAGAATGGGTGGTGGTAAAGCGCTCACTGATATCAGCATGATCCTGTAATAGGATATCAGTTTGGAACAAGTCAGTTCAGACTATGACATTTCTTCTCTCCCAAATATTCCACAATCACCTATGATTGAGAAGTGAAAGTAATCACAGCAACTCCACCACAAAGTGGAGACCACATAAAGTTACGGAGCGGGGTCACCGATTGCTGAGGAGCAGGAGGTATAAAAGACACCAACTGACTCCGAACTGTAATAACTCAAGAGCGCTAAACCTCCGATTGGATTAGCATCAGGACAAATATTGTGTGATGGACGCTCATGGCATGGATTTCCATGGCTGAGCATCTACATGTACGTCTTACATCACCAAGCACATAAGCATTGTAAAGCACATTGCACACATGTTGGAAACATGGTCTGAGTAGTGATGAACCAGACTTCTATACATAACGGTCTAAAGAACCAGTCTGGATTTGACAAATACCTGGAGATCATTACCAGTCTGACTACATTGTGCCAACTGCTCCACCTTTTGTGGAGAAGAGATAATGCTGTGGAGATGTTTTTCAATGTCCATAAACGCATTGTTGGGTGAGTTTGATGTGGAAGAATGTTACCGGCCACAGAGAGCCCTGACCTCAACTCCATTTAACACCTTTAGGATAAACTAGATAAGAGATTGTGAGCCCTTTTCATCAAACATCAGTGTCTCATCTCATAAATGCTATTCTGAATAAAAAAAAACCTTAGACATCCTACAAGTTAGAAAGCCTCCACAGAAGAGTGGAAGTTGTTTTAGATGCAAAGTGGAAACTCAATGTTGATATATTTAGATTGGGATACTCCTGTATGTTTAATGTGTAGATATCCCAATTACAGCTGAAAAAAGATTCACAGGGCCCTGGTCATGATGTTGTCTTTGTAAACACTTGAGGTGCCAGATTTTGACTGCCTGCTCAGGATGCCAACTTTTAACTGTTGGCAGAGGAAGTTCTCAGGACAGTGGAAATGGCGTTCCACCGTGGACATCGGACGAGGGACCTGCAAATGTTTCTGCTCTACTCCAGCCTCAATACTTTTGTCCAGATTATGTATTTATGCTATATGTATTGATATATTGATGGTATACATTAGTTTAGTGTATACTATGGCCTGATCCAACGATTCAGATTCCTTGGCAAACACTAGAGCAAAATAATTGATCGGTATTCTGGAGGACTAGATAAATAATTATTCTGGAGGACTTTAGTTTTCACTGCAATGATAAAATGATATTGCTTTGACTGCAGAAACAAGTAATGATCCAAGTTTTATATATGCAGGAAATATAATCTTGGCTTCTCTCACGTCCCCGCGCACACATATGCTGTGTAAATGTGACAGGTGGCATCTAGTTTGCATACAACCTGCAGGCAGAAAGAGAAGCGAGATCCTACATTCCTACAGCAGCTAAGTGGATGCAAGATATTGATCTCAAGGACAGTGTTGGCTCTGACCCTTCTCACAGGTTCCAAAGAAGCCAGGGTGGTGGTCCAATGAAAGGTCTACAAGAATCATAAAAATGATATACAGATGTTTCCTTCAATATCTTTCTTTTTGACTTGACATATCCTGACATGATGTCACGAGATGACCAGCTTTGGGGTAAAAAATCCCTTGGTTATCTACCAAAAAAAAGTAGGACACTCATGAACAGTAACATTGATGGAAATTTATCTAGAAGTTCTGTTGGACAGTTTCAGTTTACAGAAAATTGAATGAAATTTTAGATGAAATTCACAGACCAGCACTAATGTAATTTTGGCATCATGTCTACAGTCATCGTAATTGTAGTTTTATCTACAAGGTTAGCACTGCATTGTTCATGTCCATAACAACCCATGAATCACCTGCCTTGTTCTGCAGGACATTGTGTGTTAAAAATGAAACAGAACTATTACACTTGGCTAACAAACACAGCACCAAGCTAAATATTAACTGGAAGCAATGTGGACACTGAAGAATATGTTTTTCCTCAACTATAAATCATTACTATGACTGTATGACTGTAAAAAAGAAACTCCTTTTTTTTTTTCATCTACTTGTAGAGGAAGTTCGCATCCATGATGTCCATATGCCATGTTAGGGAACGTAAACTTTTACACACAAGCATGGAAATTACAGTTGTGGTCAAAAGTTTACATACCCTGGTGGAATTTTTGGCTTTCTTGGCTTTTTTCAGAGAATATGAATGATAACACCAAGACTTTTTCTCCACTTCTCTCTTCTTAAATCATAATGACAACCCAAAACATCCAAATTACTCTGATCAAAAGTTCACATACCCTGGTGATTTTGGCCTGATAACATGCACAGAAGTTGACACAAATGGGTTTGAATGGCTACTAAAGGTAACATCCTCACCTGTGACCTGTTTGCTTGTAATCAGTGTGTGCATAAAAGCTGAGTGAGTTTCTGGGATCCATGCGACAGACTCTTGCATCTTTCATCCAGCCACTGATGTTTCTGGATTGTGAGTCATGGGGAAAGCAAGAGAATTGTCAATGAATCTATGGGAAAAGTTAGTTGAACTGTATAAAACAAGAAAGGGTTACAAAAGATATCCAAGAAATTGATAATGCCAGTCAGCTGCATTCAAATTGTGATTAGTAAATGGAAAATCGGGGGCTCTGTAAAAACAAAACCACAGTCAGGTAGACCAACAAAAATTTTGTCCACAACTACCAGGAAAATTGCTCGAGAAGCAAAGAAAAATCCA
This sequence comes from Dendrobates tinctorius, assembly GCF_039654945.1. Lineage (NCBI taxonomy): Eukaryota > Metazoa > Chordata > Amphibia > Anura > Dendrobatidae > Dendrobates > Dendrobates tinctorius. The sequence continues at coordinate 66,788,734 of NW_027361707.1, forward strand.
CTAATAACATCAGCTGAAATACTGCACTCTCTGTAAACTAGTGGTGTGGCTGTTTCAAGAGGCACAATAAGGAGGCACTTGCAGAAAAATGGGCTGCATGGTGGAGTCGCCAGAAGAAAGCCATTACTGTGCAAATGACACAAAGTATCTCCCCAATATGCAAAACAGCACAGAGACAAGCCTCAATACTTCTGGAACGAGGTAATTTGGAGTGATGAGACCAAATGTAACAAGGTGGCATGGGGTGGTAGTCTTGGGTGAGTCCACTAGGTCACTAGGTCACAGTCAGTGAGCACCTGGCCCCTTGTACATGAAAGGACAGTTCTAGTCCCAGCCCCAGGTCAATGTGGGTTACCTCAGGATCACAGCTGCTCTCCATGTTGTACAATTCATAAGCTGTCCCTATTCACAACAACGGCTACAGCAACAGAGGCAATGGCTCCCAGGAGCCATAAGTCCCCTGTGAGGCACACACAGTCCTTATACATACATTACATTGTACAATGGTGAAACCTTTAGACAAGACAAGCACAGCATATACACATCAGGAACATATTACAGCATACCTGTGGACTGTGAGCCCTCGCGGGCCGGGTCCTCTCTCATTCTGTACTTGTGTGTCCCTTGTCTTGCACATGTTTATTGTAGCTGTCTATATTTCCCTTTTCACATGTAAAGCGCCATGGAATAAATGGCGCTATATAAATGAACTAGCTGAAGAGCCCGGCGCTGCCCGGGCATAGTAACTAACTGTGGTTAGTTACAACAAATTATAATTATCCTCCATCCCGTAGTCCCGTGCCCATATACCCATCATACATATCCACCATCCCATAGGCATGTGCCCATATACCCATCATACATATCCTCCATCCCATAGGCCCGTGCCCATATACCCATCATACATATCCTCCATCCCATAGTCCCATGCCCATATACCCACATCAGGGGCCACATCAGGGAAGGGGAGAGGGAGCAACCGAGGGTCCCCGCTACCTCCTTACACAAAATTGAACATTTTGGCCACAATAATAAACATTACAATTGGGGAGGGGGATCAACAAGGTCTATGATGAAAGAAACACCATTCCTACTGTAAAGCACAGAGGTGGATCGCTGATGTTTTGGGGAGGTGTGAGCTACAAAGGCACAGGAAACTTAGTCAAAGTTGAAGGAAAGATGAATGCAGCACGTTATTATTATTATTATGCATTTATATAGCACCATTTATTCCATGGCGCTTTACATGTGAAAAGGGGGAAATCTAGACAAGTATAATAAACATGTGTAAGACAAGGGACACACAAGTACATAAGGAGAGGGAACCCTGCCCATGAGGGCTCACAGTCTACAGGGATGGGTGAGGATACAATAGGAGAGGGTAGAGCAGGTTGGGCGGTGGTTCAGTAGACCAAGGATCACTGCAGGCTGTAGGCTTGTCTGAACAGGTGGGTCTTCAGATTCTTCTTGAAGGTTTCCCTTACGTTATCAGCAAATACTGGAGGCAAATTTGCAATCATCAGCCTGGAAGCTGCGCATGGAACGTACTTGTGCGTTTTAACATGACAACGATCCAAAACACAAGGCCAAGTCAACCTGTCATTGGCTACAGCAGAACAAAGTCAAGGTTCTGGAGTGGCCCTCTCAGACTCCTGACCGCAATATAATTGAGCCACTCTCGGGAGATCTCAACCGCACAGTTCATGCTAGACAGCCCAGGAATTTACAGGAACTGGAGGATTTTTTCCAAGAAGAGTGCACAGCTTTACCATCTGAGAAAATAAAGAACCTCATCCACAACTACCACAAAAGACTTCAAGCTGTCATTGATGTTAGAGGGGGTAATTCATGGTATTATGAAATGGGGTATGTGAACATTTGATCAGGGTCATTTGGATGCTATGGGTTGTCATTATGATTTAAAAAGAGAAAACACAGTAGTTTGACAATAAATGTCTTCACCCAACCACTAACCATGAGTGGAGAAAAAGTTTTGGTGTTATCATTCATATTCTCTGAAAAAAGGCCAAGAAAGCAAAAATTCTGCTGGGTTATGTAAACATTTGAGCACAACTGCACATTATTGGCTGTTACATACTAGTAAACTCGAATTTATATGCTTCAGATGCTTTCTGCTCTTGAACCAATATCTTCTATAGACTATAGTTGGATTCTCCAGTCCTACTCAACACCTTATCTAATGTGGTCACCTGGAGAGGGCCTCATTCTCAAAGTCAGTAGGAATTTTACGATCGAACATTCTTTGGTCAAACATCTAAACAATATTCGATAGTCAAAAAAACCCTTTAACACCTCTCCAAGGCTTGTTATACAAACAGCATTTAGTTCTGCAGAGGAAAAGCATTGCTCTTCTTTCTTCATTCATAATAAAAGGGGCTAAATAATGCTATAATAATTTTTGTAATAAAAATGAAACCTATCCTATAATGGGTAGTGCACCCACAAGAGATAAACAGGCCCTTGCCATTGTCAATAAAAAATTAGAGGGAAGGGTCCCGGGTTTCGACTGGCGCAGACTGGTTTTCGGATCTTGCCTGGCATGGATCTGGACCTCAGGTCTTGACTGACGTCGTCTGGACCTTACTCACTTCACTGAACTTGACCGTCGGCGTCTTGACCCCGCACACGGTAACACACTAGTTCATGCCTTTTGGCTCATTCTGGGATCTTGGCCTCAGGGTCCCCTTGCACACACATCCTGCTTGTCTCACCGGTAGGCAAAAAATCTCTTCCTGCTTTGCTGCTCTGGCCTCTGATATCAGGGAACTACATCATCAAGCCAACATGACCTGGTGCAACGTCTAGGCTCTTCCTTCCCAAAACCCTACCTGTTAAGGTCCCGTTACATTTAGCGATGCACCAGCGATCCCGACAACGATACGACCCGGTCAGGATCGCTGGTGCATCGCTAAATGGTCGCTAGTGAGCTGCCAAACAGGCAGATCTCACCAGCGATGCAACAGCGGTCGGCGGTCGTCACTTACCTGTCACACGCAGTGAGGGTGACGTCTCCCGCCCGCGTCCATGGAGTCGCTCGTCGGTGCCAGCAGAAAGCAGACAACGAGAAATGGACCAGGCCGATTTCGCGCCATCAGCAATATCCAGCGGATATCCAGCCAGGTCGGAGGTAAGTGTCACATGTAGTGAGATCGCTAGCGATATCGCTGTTGCGTCACAAAATCGGTGATGCTTTAGCGATATCGCTAGCGATCTCGCTATGTGTGAAGGGGGCTTTAGTTCCGCAGGGTTCCCACAGCGCAGTAGGTGGCAGTCTCTAGACACAAATGCCGCATAAGGCTGGGGAATGTCAAGCTTCGTGGCACACACTGTTACATTTACATGTTTTCCTGCTTCTTAGTTTGAGGCCTTGTACACCTGTTCTTTTTATTCTTTGGTGAAGACAAAGAGGAGCGACTGGGCATGGCTGTTTTGATACTGAGTCGCCAGAATGCATTTATCTTTTAACCCCTTCCCGACCTTGGATGTACTCAGTACGTCATGGTTGGGAAGTGTAGCATACTGGGCACTACAATAGCAGATTTGCAATTTTTGCTCAGCAACATCCACTGCTGCTTATTTCTAGAAAACGCCCATGAAGTCAAAATCATCATTATACCTGTAGATAAATTCCCAAAGGGGTATAATTAAAAAATGCGGTCACTTAAGGAGGAATTCTGCTCTTCTAGCACTTAGTGGCTCTGTATATGGAGTCTGCAAACTATTCTAGCCATATGACAAAGCAGTATTGTACAGCCTTATATGGGGTTTTCACACATTCGGCAGAAATTGTGGGACAAATTTTGGTGCCATTTTTACCTACTTTCCCACGTGAAAATGTAAAATCTGGGGCTAAGACAAAATTTTTGTGGTAAAAATGTAGTTATTTTTTCTTCACTGCCCAATGTTATAAAATTCTGTGACACACCTGCATCCTTAGATTAATTCAATGAGAGTTGTAGTTGGGTCATTATTGAGGAGGTTCTGCTGTTCTGGCACCTCAGGGGCTCTCCCAGTGGGTCAGGCACCCGCAAACCATATCAGTAAAATTTGCACTATAATATGGCGCTCCTTAACTTCTGAGCTTTGCACTGTCCCTGAAAATTATTTCCCGATTACATGTAGAGTATTGGCGCACTGAGAATTTTTTATAACAAACTGTCCATTTTTTCCTATTAGCCCTTAAAAAATTAAAAACTTGGACTGAAACAACATTTTAGTGGTAAAAATGTAATGTATTCTTTCTTCACCTCCCAATGGAATAAAATTCTGTGAGGCCCATGTGGTTGTCAATATGGTCACTGCAAACCTAGATGAATTCATTGGGAAGTGTAGTTTGTAAAATGAGTTCACATGAGTTCACAGGGGGTTTCTGTTGTTCTGGTACCTCATGGGCTCTGCCAATGGGACATAGCACCCACAAACTATTCCAGCAAAAATTTGAACTCTATATGGCTTTTTCCCTTCTGAGCTTTGCACTGTGCCTCAAAAGTAGTTGTACCACATATGAGGTATCAGTGTACTCAGGAGAAATTGCACAACAAATTCTGGGGTCCATTTTCCCCTCTATCCTTATGAAAATTATAAAATTTGGGACTATGTACCTGTTGTGCAACCCAAATTTGATTTTGATGTATGTTGAAACATCAATTGTTAATTCTAATTTCAATAAAAAATATATTGAACCACAAAATTTGTGGCTAAAACAACATTTTTGTGGGAATAAATATAATTTTTTCATTTTCATAGATCATGGTTGAGGGTTTCCACTGTTTACGTACATCAGGGTCTCTCCAAACGGGTGCTCAAAAAGCCAAACGGCTCTTTCCCTTCCGAGCCTTACCGTTCACTAAAATAGTAGTTTTCCCCCACATTTGGGGTATCGGCGTACACAGAAGAAATTGCACAACAAATTGTATGGTATAATATCTCCTGTTAACCTTGTAAAAACAAAAACCATTGGGGTTAAAATAACATTTTTGTGGGATTTTTTTTTTATTTTCACAGCTCAACGTCTCTTATAAACTTCTGTGAAGCATCTGGGGGTCCAGGGTGCTCACCACACATCTAGATATATTTTTTGAGGGGTCTAGATTCCAAAATGTGGTAACTTGTGGGGGGTTCCACTGTTTAGGCACATCAGGAGGGGCTTTCCAAATGTGACATGTACGCTAATGATTCCAGCCAATTTTGCGTTCAGAAAGTCAAATGTTGACTCTTCCCTTCAGAGCCCTGCCGTGTGCCCAAACAGTCGTTTTCTACCACACATGGGGTATTAACATACTCAGAAGAAATTGCACAACACTTTTTGGGTCCATTTTCTTCTGTTACCCTTGCAAAAATAAACAATTTGGGGCTAAAAGAACATTCTGTGGATAAATTGTGATTTTTTTTTTGTCTTACAGCTCAATGTTATGAATTTCTGTGAAACACCTGGAGATTTAAGATGCTCACCACACATCTTGATTATTTCCTTGAGGGGTATAGTTTCCAAACTGGGGTCACATATGGGGGATTTCCACAGTTTAGGCACATCATGGGCTCTCCAAATGCGATGTTGCGTCTGCACTCGATTCCAGACATTTTTAAGAAAGGTCAAAAGGTCAAATGGAGCTCCTTCCCTTGCAAGCCCTGCCGCGCGCCCTAACCGTTGTTTTTCCCCACCTTTGGGGTATTGTCTTGCTCAGGAGAAATTGCACAACAAATTTTCAAAATGTGATTTTGAGCACCTTGAGAGGTGCAGATTTTATAATTGTGTCAATTTTGAGTATTTTCTGTCATATACAGTGGGTACAGAAAGTATTCAAACCCCTTTAAATTTTTCAGTCTTTGTTTCATTGCAGCCATTGGGTAAATTCAAAAAAGTTCATTTTTTTTCTCATACATGTAACACTCTGCACCCCATCTTGACTGGAAAAAAACAGAAATGTAGAAATTTTTGCAAATTTATTTTAAAAAAAACTGAAATATCACATGGTCATAAGTATTCAGATCCCTTGCTCAGTATTGAGTAGAAGCACCTTTTGAGCTAGTACAGCCATGAGTCTTCTTGGGAATGATGCAACAAGTTTTTCACACCTGGATTTGGGGATGCTCTGCCATTCTTCCTTGCATATCCTCTCCAGTTCCGTCAGGTTGGATGGTGAATGTTGGTGGACAGCCATTTTCAGGTCTCTTCAGAGATGCTCAATTGGGTTTAGGTCAGGGCTCTGGCTGGGCCGGTCAAGAATGATCACAGAGTTGTTCAGAAGCCACTTCTTTGTTATTTTAGCTGTGTGCTTAGGATCATTGTCTTGTTGGAATGTGAACCTTCGGCCAAGTCTGAGGTCCAGAGCACTCTGGAAGAGGTTTTCATTCAGGATATCACTGTACTTGGCCATATTCATGTTTCCAGTCATCTTGTCCCTGCAGCTGAAAACACCCCCAGAGCATGATGCTGCCACCACAATATTTCACTGTTGGGACTGTAATGGGCAGGATGTTGAGCAGTGTCAGGTTTTCTCCACACATACCGCTTAGAATTATCAGCAAAAAATTCTATCTTCATCTCATCAGACCAGAGAATCTTATTTCTCTTAGTCTGGGAGTCCTTCATGTGGTTTTTTTAGCAAACTCTATGCGGGCTTCCATATGTCTTGCACTGAGGAGAGGCTTCCGTCGTCCCACTCTGCCATAAAGGTCCGACTGGCGGAGGGCTGCAGTGATAGTTGACTTTGTGGAGCTTTCTCCCATCTCCCTACTGCATCTGTGGAGCTCAGCCACAGTGATATTGGGGTTCTTCTTTACCTCTCACACAGGCAGTTTGGCTGGACGGCCAGGTCCAGGAAGACTTCTGGTGGTCCCAAACTTCTTCCATTTAAGGCTATGTGCACACGGTGTGGATTCTGCTGCGGATCCGCAGCGTTTCTGGTCCTGCGGGTCTGCAGCAATTTCTGCTGTATTGTACAGTACCATTGTTTCCAATGGTAAAACCAAAAATGCTGTGCACATGCTGCAGATTTTTCCACGCGGATTTGCTGCAGGTTACAATTCGCAGCATGTCAATTGTTTGTGCGGAATCCACTGCGGTTTCACATCTCCTCCATTGTAGAGGTGTGAAACCACAGGGCTAAACCGCAGCCTAAATCGCAGGTCTTTTTGACCTGCGGTTTTTCCAAAAGCTGCGCAGAAAAATCTGCACCACCGAAAACTACGTGTGCACATAGCCTAAGGATTATGGAGGCCATTGTGCTCTTAGGAACCTTGAGTACTGCAGAAATTCTTTTGTAACCTTAGCCAGATCTGTGCCTTGCCACAATACTGTCTCTGAGCTCCTTGGCCAGTTCCTTTGACCTCTTGATTCTCATTTGGTCTGACATGCACTGCGAGCTGTGAGGTCTTATATAGACAGCTGTGTCCCTTTAAAAATCAAGTCCTGTGAGTTTAATTAAACACAGCTGGTCTCCAAAGAAGGAGTAGAACCATCTCAATGAGGATCACAAGGATATGGACAGCATGTGATTTAAATATGAGTGTCTGAGCAAAGGGTCTGAATACTTATGACCATGTGATATTTCAGTTTTTCTTTTTTAATAAATTTGCAAAAATGTCTAAATTTCTGGGGGGTTTTTCAGTCAAGATGGGGTGCAGAGTGTGCATTAATGAGAAAAAAAAATGAACTTTTTAAATTTACCAAATGGCTGCAATGAAACAGAGTGAAAAATTTAAAGGGGGTCTGAATACTTTCCGTACCCACTGTAGGCCCTCAACGTCACTTCAAATGTGATGGAAATTTTTTTCACCACTTATATGAAAAGGAACCTTGACATGTTTGGTGTCTATGAACTTGTAACAACCTGGAGAATCATAACGGCAGGTCAGTTTTAGCATTTAGTAAACCCAGAAAAAAAGTCAAACAAAAAACCAGTGTGAGATTGCACTTTTTTGCAATTTCACCACACTTTTTCCCCATTTTCAATTACAAGACATGGTAAAACCAATGGTGTCATTCAACTCATCCCACAAAAAATCAAGCCCTCACATTGCCATTTTGATGAAGAAATAAAAAAAGTTATGGCTCTGGGAAGAAGTGGAGCAAAAAATGAAAATGCTAAACCAAAAATACACCTGGTCGTTAAGGGGTTAAAGAGAGCTCATGACTATGGATGACTACATGGCAACAGGTTTACAAGTCCTCTACTTATAATCTCCTGCTGATAAAACAGATATTTTACTACAGCAAGGAGGCCAGTAAGTGATACATCATTGGAAACAGGGTGTCTGCCTCTTCATCATGCAGCTGTCAGATTAGCTGCCAAACACCTGGTGTAGATTCTCAGCAGAATAAGAGTAGATGTAATAATTTAGGATTTAGAGAGAAATCTGTAAATGCAATATTGCATCAGAATATGGTACAGTATATATCACAGCATTGATTCCAGGTGCAGTTTTGTGTTGTTAGGGGCCATTATAAGTATGCTTTGTTATCTTAAGGCCCCGTCACGCTAGCAAGATCGCTTGTGACACGCCAGCGAGATCGCTGTGTGTGACGGGGATCAGCGACCGGTCCCCCTGCCAGTTATCGCTGATCGTGCTTGAGCGGCCTGGGACGTTTTTCAATCGCTGGTCTCCCGCTGCCCAGCGCGCATCGGTTTCCAAGGTAAACAGCGGGTATCCAGGAGTCGCGCGGCTCCTGGATACCCGACGTTTACATTAGAAACCAGCGTCGCTGGTCCTGATCACTGGAGGGGCTGTCTTGTGACAGCTCACCAGCGATCAGCCTAACGATGTCCCAGCGATCCCATCATGTCGGATCGTTGGTGGGATCGCTGGGACATCGTTTAGTGTGACGGGGCCTTTAGCTTTGAACGAATAATAAGATGATTTTGGAAACTATTACTCTTTCCATGAGGTGTGTCTTCTCCGGCATTGTCTTTAGTGGAGACACTGGGATGACAAAGGTTTCAGCTATTTCATATTGACATATTTGCCCTGTGAAAACATTGTTATTCAGGGGAATGCCCAATCCTTTTGTCCTTGACATGCACTAAACTTCTTTTTAGTGAGAAACTTCAGAAACGAATTCCAGCACACTATGTACAAGTCACATTAATTAAGAGGACTAAAGGTATGGAAATTTATCTGATATTAGCTCCTAAAGAGATCCAAAATCCACATTATTCTGTCAGTGTCCCTATAGCTAAACCACATAACCTCACTGCTGATATACAGTAGATGTAGGGATTGAGCAGCTTCGGTAATTTGTAATGCGGAGCATGAGGCAATGACAGCAACGTCAACTCAACACACAACACAAGTAGGTCCATGTGGACCTAGCGTAAAGCTATTTTTTGCCTGATTTCATGGAGCGAGGGCAGAATTTACTCATTCACAAACTTTTGCTAGAGAAAACCACAGCCTAGGTATAAATTCATTAAGAAACCCTCCAATTCCCACCACTTTCATGTTTACTTTTGGATTTGCGAATATAATGTGATAAAGTGGAATGCAGAACAGAATGCAAAATCTTATTGATCCAAAATTTCAAAAGAAAAAAAAAAAAAAGAACTGATTTGATTTTTCTTCTTAAATTTGGTGCCTCTAAGAACTGGCATTGCTTTGCAGAAAAATCAGAAGGATTTGAAGAGCAGCGCTTGGCTGGTATTCAGCACTCCCATAAGAATAAATGGAGCGACAGTGCGCATGGCTGACCTCCGCTCCAATCAAAAAGGTGGCTCTTCAGAGCCCCAGTTCTCAGGATCGTTGGGGAGCTTAGCGGTTGGACTCCCAGCAATCGAAAAGTTATCCTGTATCTTATGGATGCTGGATAACTTTTAAACTTGAGAATATCCGTATGGTTAAAATCCATAATTGATCTCGTCTTGATGGTTGGGGTGAAAAGGTTGATTTACACTACTCATCTGGCCTCATTAAATGACCACCGATTGGCAACTTGTTGGGATAGGTAGACCATACTTCAGATGCACACATAATGATCAGTAATACATCATTCAGTGCATCTACACTGTCAATGTTCTCGGCAGCACTTGTCTTGCTTATTCAATGTCCAGTCTGGAATGATGATCTTTTATCCAAAGCAAATTGGATGACTGGTGGCCTGCAGGATAATCCGGAAAAGAGCATTCCTAGAAACGCTCATTCCTGATAATCATGCAGTGTACGTGCACTTTAGCTCTTTTATATGTGACCATTAATCAGCTCATAGGAGCTCAGGAAAAGACAGATAAAACTCTCCCATCAGAACAAGCATACTGATCTTTAATTCCGTCATTCTGCAGCCAGGAATGGACAGTGCAGCACAGAGGCAGAAGATGGATGTGGGATATGAGGTGTGTAGCGGCCTGAGCTTTACGGTGAACTGTGAAAGATGTATACAGCTATGACTTACGCATTTGCTGTTGTTGCTGTTTTCAAATGGAGCAATCTGTTGTCTTTCCTTCATTTTATTCAAAGAGGTACAAAAGCTTAGTGGTTACATATTGAAAGAGGTGCACAGCACAATGATTACAATTTCCAAGGGTCATAGCGGTACTCATGGAGGCACGAAACCTGAACAGTCTTTAGTCATAATAATAATAATAATAATAATAATAATAATATGTGTAGGTCAGCAGATTAGTGATGACTTTATTTCCAGTTCAATTTTGCGCCATTTTTTTTTTTTTACTTTTTCTTAGGCCTCACTATCACAGATGGAGACTCACTTTTTGTGTCTCAGGATCGGCAAGGAGGACTCAGTTTTCCACCTGTATGGACTTACAATACAAGGACCCTTCCTCTCCAACCTAATCATCTGTATATAATTCAGTAGCCATTTGCAATCAGCTAATGTCACTATATGGGAAGATATGGCTCGACTTCCTTTCCAAGGGCCGCATCAGAATGTAACATCACACTACAAGCTCAGGCCTAACTTTCTAAAGTACACCATAATTACTCACTAAATAGTATCTTCCTAATACACCGCACAAGGTGACAGCGGACGCCGTGTCCCAGCAACACAGCTCATTAGGGAACCAAGACAATTATCTCCAATACCTTGACATTGGACATGTTCCTCACAGGTGCCATGTAACATACCACCTAGAAGCCACCATGACAGAGGAAAGCACCACCCACAAGGAACAGGGCACAGCACAGCATCACATAACATTCAGATACAACACGCCAGCAACATATTAAACATAATGATAAGGAAAGGATGAGACAGAAGTTGGTTTCCATCCAGGATTCTCACTGGAATTACTCTAGACTTTTCAGGTCTGGTAGCATTTAATATATATGTCCTAAGGACTTGTATTAAAATTGACAAGCAGTGGAGAACAAAGAAGGGTGCGGTGGTTTGTGTAACGCTTCCTGGCTCCGGATTTTCAGCCAACATGTAAATTGTTTCCAATAAAAGGCACAGAGCCTGTCATTGTGGTTGTGAGAAGCGCCTCCTCCAGATAAGACGTCTCTGTCTCACACTTTGCATTTGTGACGTAATGTATGCTCAGGGCGGAATATTTACCATGCAGTTACAGCCGTGTGATTTGTACATGGGCTGCGCATATCGCACAGATTGACAGCCATGGAAACATTTCACCTATGATTTCATTAAGAGCTTTGCACAAGTCTGCAATTGGCTCTGTTTTACCAGATGTTCAGCCATATGTCCGATTGTGCAGCTTCGAACCATGAGACGTGGACCATATGCGTGTCTTTTAGTAATTTGAAGATTTTCTTTAAGATTGCATCCTCACTTTAATCAATAATTTCTCAGAAAATAGCATTTTTATTAATCTGGTAAATTCATCCATGTTTTCTCATTGTCTTCTTTCTGTTGTTGAGTGGTAGCTCTGTTTAATGGGGGCGTACACTGTAATGGGTTAAAATGGGGATTCCGCTAAAGGCTCATTTTTCATAACCCTCTATCGAATGATAACACCTAGTGCAATTTAAAAAGTCATCGTCACGATTGATAGCCATCGTGCTAAACATCAGGGACTTCATTTGCAGACACGTTTCAGGTTTCAAGGTATTTGCCACCTATCAATAGTTGTACCAGAGGTTCAAGTCTTCCTCCTCTCTGAAGAGGCTATTCGCATAATCTATGAGAGGGACGATGCTAGAATCATCTGTTAGCGACTAATCTCCTCCACCGAACAAAAGATCAGGCCATTAAATTATAGATGCCCAGTTCTTATGACCCTCTACATAATTGGTCTGGGTATAACCACAAAACACCTATATGAATTAGAAAGTTGGCTGATCCTGCCGAACTCCGCTGGTTCAGCTGACTTTCATCTAATGGTATAGTGGTCATTGCTTGTACCAGAAAAACATTGTATTGCTCATAGATTGCGTTAGATTTCTCAAACATATTACATCCCTTAGAAAGAGGGTTGTGGCTTAGAGGAATTGAGGATGATTTTCTGAAAAGTATGGCTTAAAATGGACGAAAATCTTACTGCAAAATATTGGCCTAAAGTAAGTCTTCCATTAAGTGGCGTAGGGATAAATGCCTAAATGTCAAGCAAGATGCACCAAATCTGCCACATGGCATGAGACAACGGGATACGTGTGGTGCCTAGTCTAGTGTTAATCTCTCTGATCGGGCAGTAATAAATCTGCGTCTCTCATGGTAGTGTTGTTATAGTTTAGTCTTATAATATCAATTTTATGTTCAAAGTAATGTTTTAAAAATATAGAGAGATTAACAACTGAGCTGTTCACCTTTCCATTGGAAAACCTTCAATATTCTGGTGACGGCAAACGTTCCCTCGTATAGCCCAATTTGCCCTTGTTTTATGGACATCATAGAGTGTTGCCCATCATTGAGGCTTAAGGCCCCGTCACACTAAGCGACTTACCAGTGATCCCGACACCGATATCAAGGTGTCAGGATCGCTGGTAAGTCGCTATGTGATCGCTGGTGAGCTGTCACACAGACAGCTTCACCAGCGATCAGCACAGCGATGCCGAGCGCCCGGCATCGCTTGTCATCGCTGTAAAAAATAGAATCAAAATAAAAAATATAGTTATTCTCACCTTCCGACGTCCCGTTCAGCCATCCCGCCTCTCTCCACGCTCCTGTCCCAGTGATCCTTTGCACGAATGACCGCGAGATGTCACAGTCTCCCGGGAGCGCGAAATCTGGCGGTCATTCGTGCAAAGGATCACTGGGACCGGAGCGTGGAGAGAGGCAGGATGGCTGAATGGGACGTCAGAAGGTGAGAATAACTATATTTTTTATTTTTTTTATTATTTTTTACACCTGATCGCTGGTCTCCCGCCTGTCACACGCAGCTATGCGTGCTGGCCAGCGGGAGACCAGCGACCAAAAAATGTCCAGAGGTTCTTCCAGCAATCCCGGCAGGGGGGCCGCTCGCTGATCGCTGTCACACATAGCGATCTCGCTGGTGAGATCGCTGTTATGTCACAAAAGTTGTGACTCAGAGCGATCTCGCTACCGAGATCGCTTAGTGAGACGGGGCCTTAACTCTGCTGGTATTGATAGGCAGATCAGGTTGCAGTTTTGCAGCTTAATACATTTCCAAATGAAATGAACACTGTCCAGTACTATGGGTGCGGCCACTTCTGACATGAGGTGAATTAAAAAAAAATTTCCGATGTGAGAGATGTGCAGCTGTTCTGTAGTTTGTGCCTATAGGGCAGCGATCCCCAACCTTTCTGACATTAAGTGCCACACTCTGCTTAGAGAGAGGGTCGTGAGCCACATCCAGCACTGAGATAGGGGCGCGAGCCACATCCATCACTGAGATAGGGGAGCGAGCCACATCCAGCTCCCTTCAAAGTAGTGTCAGCCAAAGCCCCCATTACAGGTATAATGATAACCAAAGTTTTTCCACAGAAATCACTCCAAAGCAGTACACCGAGATCCTGGGGTTCCCACAATGTCCCCATTCAGTATTCTCCCATCAAGGACTCCCAGCACACTGTCACATCCAGCTTTGAGCACCTCCTCTAACAGGTAGTACCATCCTCCAGCGTACCATACCTACATCATCTCTAAACCCCTAAGACCAGTATATGTGCATCCAGATCTACACTTCTGTGCAGGGCTACTCACACAATTCACCATTTTGAGATGTACTCTTCATACCTGTTTGTTAGACCTGGACCTAATGCACCAAGCTGGCAGTCACGAGCCACAATTCATGGGACCGCGAGCCATATGTGGCTCCCGAGCTATAGGTTGGGGACCCCTGTTATAGGGTATAATGAAAAAGCAGCATGTCATCCATGTCACCATGCTGACAAGAAGGAAAAATACAGAGACAAACCCTCAGTAAATAGAATGATAAAAATCTGCTTTCTGAGGGACAAAATGGACATAAGGAGAATCTGTAAAGAGTCTGAATCCGAGGGAAACTAAAGGTTAATATAGAGGTTTTATTGTTATATTTTGCTGAAAATATTTCTTTATTAATTTTTACAATTAAATCAGTTTCAATATATAAATAAATATCCGATTCCCTTTGCTGTATTTTCCTTCTCCCCTTCTTTCAAGTTATAGCACAGATGGGAGAAATTTTAATTGAAATTTTCAGGGTTTTTTTTTGTCATACCCATAGTTTTTCTCCTTACTGACCGAACTAATTTTGACTTTAATGACCATGCCAAATTTTTTAAATCTGACCAGTGTCACTTCATGTGGTAATAACTCTGGAACGTGTCAACTGATCCCAGTGATTCTGAGACTATTTTTATATGACACATTGTACTTTATGTTAGTGGTAAATTTAGGTCAATATGTTTTGCATTTATTTGTGAAAATATCAGAATTTTGATGCAAAAATTAGCAATTTTCAAAATCTCTATTTTGATATCCTTAAACCAGTTAGTCATGCTGTACAAAATAATCAATAAACAACATTTCCCACATGTCTACTTTACAGCTACATCATTTTTAAAAAGTCATTTTATAGATTTTAGAAGGGCTAAAAGTTCTCTTTTTTTCCCCAAGACATTTACAAAACCTGTTTCTTTAGGGACCTATTCACATTTAATTGGACTTTCAGAAGCCTATATATTGTAGACTGCCCAAGAGTAATGCCATCTTAAAAACTGTACCCATCAAATACTTCAAAAATGTTGTCAGGAAATCTTTTAACTCGTCAGGTGCTACACAGGAATTAATGCAAAGTGGAGTGAAAAAAAATGTAATTTTTCCTCTAAAATGTTGCTTTAGCCCCAATTTTTTTCAATTTTACAAGGAATAACACGAGAAAATGGCCTGAAAAAGTATTAACCAGTTTCTTCTGAGCGTGCTGATACCCCTCAAGTGGTCAGAAAGCTCTATTATGAGCCAGGGCTCAGAAAAGAATGAGCACCATATGACAGTTGTAACACAAATTTGGCTGAAATAGATTTAAGGTGTCATATCACATTTGCAGAGCCCTTAAGGTGCCTAAAAAGCAGAAAACGCTCACAAGGATTTTATCCAGGGGTATAGTGAGCATTCTGAACTGACAGGTGTTAGGTAGAATTTGATAAAATTAGGTTGTTATTTAAAATTTTCATTTCTTTCATGAATATGTTGCTTTACCCCAAATTTTTTCATTTTTGCAAGAGGAAACACATAAAATTGGATCACACAGTGTGTTACCCACTTTCTTCTTAGGCCTGGATCACACTTCCGTTTTTTTAAAATCGGTCCAAATCCGTCGTTTTCCGTTAAAAAACGGATCCGCCATGTTTTTGGAGGATCCGTTTTTTTTCCCCATAGACTTGCATTAGCGGCTACCGTGCATCCATCAAAAAAACGGATCCAAATGGATCCGTTAGCAGCCGCTAGCGGCAAAAAACGGAAACGGATCCGTTTGGCGGACACAAAAAACAGATGTGTGAAAACAGGGCTTAGCGCAACAATACCCCACAAGATGTCAAGAAGTACTGTTTGGGCACATGGCAGGACTCAGTAGGGAAAAAGCGACAAGTGGTATTTGGAATGTAAATTTGGCTGACTAGATTGCAGACACCATGTCTCATTTGCAGAGCCTCTGAGGTGCCAAAATAGAAGAAACCCCCACAAGTGGCCCCATTTTGGAAACTAGACCCATCAAGGAATTCATTTAGGGCTGTTTTGAGCATGATTAACCCATAGGTGCTTCACAGAACTTTTTAAAATGTACATGTGAAAACGAAAACTACATTTTTTTCCACTAAAACATTGTTTTCGCCCCAAATTTGTAATTTTCACAATGGAAAATGGGAGAAAATGGACGCCATAAATTTGTTACACGGTTTCTCTTGAATACGATGATACCCCCGATGAGGTCAAAAACTGCTGTTTGGGTCCATGGCAGGGCTGAGAAAGGCAAGGACACTATTTGATTTTTGGAGTCTAAATTTGTCTGGAATAGATTGTGAATGTGTCGCATTTGCTGACCCCCCCCCCTGACATGCCAAAAAGCAGATTCCCCATCCCCCACAATTGACCCCATTTTGGAAATTAGACCTATTAAGAAATAAATCTAGTGATGTACTGAGCATTATTAACCTACAGATGATTCAGAAAACTTTATAGCATTTTGATGTGAAAACAAAAAATTTATTTTTTTCCACTAAAATAATGTTTTGTCACCAAATGTATAATTTCCACAAGGGGTAATAGGAGAAAATGGTCCACGTAATTTGTTATGAAATTTTTACTGAACATGGCAAGTATCCCATATGTGGCTGTACAGTACACTACTATTTGAGCTCACAGAAGGGATCGGATGGGATTGGCTTTTATAACACATATTCTATTTCAATAGATTGTGGGCTCCATTTGCCGAGCCCCAGATCAGCAGAAACCTCCCCAGGTGACCCCATATTTGAATTTTCACCGCTTAAGGATTTCATCTAGGGATGTACTGAGTATTTTGAGTCCAGGGATAGCTCACAGAATTTTATAACATTAGGAAATGGAAATATAACATTTTAGTTGTAGCAATGTCATTTTTTTTATTTCCTGTAAATTTGTCAGTTACACAGGAGTTAATAGGAGAAACTGGACCCCACAATTTATTGCATCATTTATCCCGAATACAGTGTTGCCCCATATATAAATAGGAAACTGTTAGGTCACATGTTATGGTTGAGAAGGAAGGAGCGCCATTTGGCTTTTGGAGTATAGATTTTGCTAGAATAGTTTATAGTCAACATTTGTGGGGTCCTGAAAGTGTCAGCAATAAAACCCCAAATGTTACCCCATTGTAAAAATTGCACCTCTCAATGAATTTATCTACGATTGCAGTGACTATTCTGTACCATCCACGCCAGGCTTTTTTCTGATGAATTGCAAATATGCCAGTTTTACGTTGTGCCTAGCTTGTGCTTCTGCAGACTCACACCTGGTAAATTGTTAAGTGCGTTCTCCCCGCTACAATAATGTCACACATGTGGCCGCTTACTGCAGTTTAGGCACAGTGGGACTCAGAATGAGGGGGGCATTTGGATTTGGGAGCGCAGAATTCACAGGATTTTATTTGGGGGTTGTCTGCTTTCCAGCATCTTTTACCAGTAACGTGGGAACCCCTATATTTCCAGTGACAGATGACCGACCTGAGTGGGGGCTGGTTTTGTGTGGGATAAGTTAGGGTTTTTATTGTTAACATTTTGGAGTACATAACATTTTTTGATTGCTTTCAGTATAAGGCTGGATCACATTCTTGTATTCTATGCTGAGTGCTTTACATTGGCATTTGCATGTAATTGCTATAAATCCTACAAAATACGATTCAGATGAAACCACTCACTCTAAGGAGGCAGATGGAGACACTTTGGATTCTTTTTGTCATCTGCTCCTGTGGTATCCATATTTTTAGGTGTGCACAGAACTGTTGTCGTCCACACTTGTGCGCTAAAAAGATGCCTAAAATAATGTGACACCGCCGCAACAGACAACGTCCAAAAGTACTCCATGTGCCTCAGAAATGAGTGGTTCCATCCAGGGTTTTGTCTGAATTGCAGTTTTTGAGATTTACACGCTCAGTGGAGAGCGCAGGATAAATGTGGCCCAAGCCTAATTTCGCAGTGAAGAATAGTTCTTATTTTTATTTTTGCATGGTTTATCATGCAGTACTTGTGATAAGACAGCTTTATTGTGAGATTACAGCGACACCAGATTTATATCAGGTTTTTTATGTTTTGCTGCTATTACACAGTAAAAATGCTTTTTAAAAACAAAAAAAAAAAGTTTTTTGTGGCCATATTCTGAGCGCTATAACATTTTTTATTTTTTGGCCAACAGAGCTGGATGAGGGCTTAACTTTTGCATGATGAGTTGGAAATTTTTATTCAGATTTTTTTGCAGACACAGAATGAACAAAAATAGCAATTCAGTTATTGTTTTTATCTTTTTGGGTGGTTCATTGTGCAATAAAAGTGATAAGACCAATTTGTTTGTTGTGTCAGTACAATTACAGCGATATCAGATTTATCTTTTTTATGCGTTGCTACTTTTCCATGCTAAAAACAATGTTACAAAACTTGATTTGTTTTTGCATCATCATATTCTGAGCACTTTTTTGTTTTCTCCTGAATGAGTCATATTAGGACTTGTTTTTTTCTGGGACTATTTGGCGTTTTCATTTATACCCTTTTTGTTTTACATATGATGTTTTGATTGCTTTTTATTTAATTTTTTGTGTGTCAGTATGATAAAAAAAGCAACATATTAGGCATATTTTTTCTTATATTTTAGTTTATTCTGTACAGTGTTCACCATACAGAATGATAATATGACAGTTTTAGAGATTGGGTCGCTTCTGGAAGCAGCAATACCAAATATGTACCCTTTTTCTTTTTTTTTCTCAAGAGCTGTGTTTTTAGTAGCCAATCACCTTTTTATGATTCTTGTGCTCTTTTTGTTTTTTTTTGTTTTTTTTTACATATTTTATTTAACTTTTTTCGCTAAGTCCCACTGTTGGACATGTATATTTTTTATTTTGATCACTGGTACCATGCACTGCTGTACTCACGTAGTACAGTGCCTCAGACCTGCCAATGTCCCACTGACTCAGCCTGTTAGACTCAATCAGTGAGATCCAACAGGCCACCATACCCTGGGGTCATCAGATGACCTCAGAGCACCATGGCAATGATCGGCACCAGCAATTACAATCGCGGGAGGTCAATCCTGTCACAGGGGTTCTTTTAACCACGTATTTATTGGGTTAATTGGCCCCGACAGATTACAAAACTAGCAAGGGCTGATACCGCAGGGTGTCAGCCGTCATGGCCAGCTGTCACCATTGGGAATTTCACCCGCAGGGAGGCACTATTTACTTATTCCCGAGGGAAGAAGGTCCCCTATTGTATGCGTATCGGCAGTCATTGAGGGGTTAAAGTACAGGGAAATTAATCATTTCTGGATCATATTATTTTCCTGCTATATTCCAGTGACAAACAATAAAAATTACATTAAAAATATGGAAATTTTAACTGCTTTGACCAAAGGGGCATTTCTTTAGGCTGCTCTGGATAAATACAATATGAACCACATACCAGTGGTAAAAAAAAAAGACAAAACAAATTAGCGCCAAATATAAAAGCCAATCTATCTAGAACCAGATGGTAGATTTAAAAAAAAGAAAAAAAAATCAACTAAATACTGAAGGGAGCAGCAGGAATGAAGCAAGAGCAAAATCTGCCCACCTTTGACCTGCTGACAGGTTCTCTAATAATGCATTAAGAGCTGCGCGTTCACTGCCCTGTGAGTGCTAACAGGTACGCGGAAGCAACAGAGCAGATAATGTGGAGGCAGTGGTACTTAAACCAGATGCTATTTATTCGATTAACACAATCAATGGGGTGCCTTCAGCACAATATCAGGGGATAGCACAAACGGGGAAAATAAAACAAGTTATGTTCCGAGAATACAGTAGTTCAGATGAACAGGATATTGACACAATACTTTTTACACACTATCGGTCTACTACTACCATTAAATAACTATCGCCAGTGATGTCTTAGTACTAATACCCCAATCTTAAGGGCGTCACTGTCACTTCTGGGCCCGTCACGGTTGTCACTCTCTAGGCAACACAAAACGAAGCACAGGTCCTAAGGTGGGTCGACAGTACTACCCACTGGTCCGCAAGTCCCAGGTTGGTGAGATAGTCGGCCCACTTGTCACACTCTCCGTCTTTGTTCCCTGAAACACAGTCCTGGTCATAACTTTGGTCCCAGGTTGGAGAGTTAGTCGGCCCACTCATCACACTGGCTGCCTTTGTTCCCTGAAACACGGTCCCGGTCATAACTTTATACCATACGTCTACACTGGAAGCGGTTACGGCTCACACATCCGTCCCTCCGCTGCGGCCTAGTCGTGTCTCTCTCAGCTCAGCACTCGTCTGATTTTTATAATTGTATGCACAAGTCATACTTTTGTGAAGTTTAGGTTGGGTGTCAGAGCCTCAGCAATCCTACAGTTTCTTTTTTTTATGATGTGTCGTTTTTTAAATGAGAACTGTCCTGAACAATATTTTAGTAGATTAGTAACCGGTCTATGACCGACGATTCATGACACATGCTCAGCGTTTAGTCTTTTTAATGCCTTATAAAAAAAAAATATTATTGTATTCATATGTGTTACTATCATCATGATGCCTCTCACACCTTCCATACTTTACAACTTTACTAATAGACAATTATTCTTTCTCCAGGTATGTGGCTGCCATCTCTGATGTTTAATGGAATACCTCCCAGGTAAAACTTTATTTTTTTTACTTTCTGTAAAAATACATAGAGATCTCTATCTCTGTAGCCAGAAATTGTAACTCAGTTATCAAGTTCATGTTATTAATAACTTTATTACAAATTCTTCATTCTCACGGTGTCCCTAAGGTGAATTGCACCTGGTGCAGTGAGTAAGCACATAAACTTTACTAAGTTGGCACTGAGCTGATAGTGACACCTAGGTTACATTCAGTATTTGGTCAGTATTTTACATCCATATTTGTAGCCGAAACCGGGAGAGGGTGATAAGTCCGGTAGTGGTGACTTGCTTCTATGACACTTTTCCTCTCATTGTTCTACTCCAGGTTTTGGCTTACAAATACTGATGTAAAATACTGACCAAATACTGAACGTGTAGTCACGGCCTTAATGTCAATATAGCTGTGTATTGTACTTAGGCAATTTTTGGAAAATGACTAAACAAAGCATATTATTACTATGTGCCTGTTATCCTTTCCTTACACCTCATCTAAAAGTAGCCTTATACTCGTACATGTGTCATGCAAAGCTTTAGCTAGTCAGCCTCTGTTCACACTAGTACAGCTTCCATTTTTAATGGCTGCATAGTGATCCATGGAGAACTTCAGACTGTCATCAGCTTGTGGTTTCCAGTCGATCGGATGGCAAGAATAGTGCAGTCTGGAATCCTATTCTTAGGGTACCGTTACACCTAGCGATGCACCAGCGATCCCGACTAGCGATATGACGTGGTCAGGATCGCTGGTACATCGCTAAGTGGTCGCTAGTGAGTTGCCACACAGGCAGATGTCACCAGTGACATAGCAGCGGTCGGGGGTCACTACTTACCTGTCAGACGCGGCGATCCTGCGTCCTCCCGCCCGGCTCCACGCATCGCTCGTCGGCGCCACAGGAAGCCCAGCAGGAAGTGGCCGACGAGAAATGATCCAGGAGCGCCTCACGCGATCAGCAATAACCAGCGAGGGAGCCGGTCGGAGGTAAGTATCACATGCAGCGATATCGCTAGCAATATCGCTATAACGTCACAAAATCGGTGACTTTACAGCGATATTGCTAGCGATATCGCAGTGTGTAACGGGGGCTTTACAGTCAAAATCAATTAGCGTGTTACCAGAATGGAGATTTGTTGCAAATTGTTCTAAGTCTTTTTTTTATGGTAAAATAACAAACACCATAATATAAACCAGATGGACCCTATTATAGTCAATAGATGCCATGTACATCAGGTATGTAACGGATTCTTCCTCCACATGATTTCCACTTTTTAGTCCCTAGTATGGAACTATAAAAAGCACAGCCTTAAAGGGAATTTTTCTAATATAGGGTTACAGACAACACAAACAAAACAATATTCCTCCTCTCTAGGGCTAGTTCTGCTTCCGGTCTTTGGTTACAGGCTGCCACACGGATGACCATTGTGGCCAATCACTGTAGAACCAGTGGAAAGACATCGCTAAACCTAATGAGACTGAATATCGGTGCGTTTGTGTTTTCAATGTCTGCTACACTACAGGGTGGGCCATTTATATGGATACATCTAAATAAAATGGGAATGGTTGGCGATATCAACTTCCTGTGTGTGGCACATTAGTATATGGGACGGGGAAAACTTTGCAAGATGGGTGGTGACCATGGAGGCCATTTTGAAGTCGGCAATTTTGAATCTAACTTTAATTTTTCCAATGGGAAGAGGGTCATGTGACATATCAAACTTATTGAGAATTTCACAAAAAAAACAAAGGTGTGCTTGGTTTTAACGTAACTTTATTCTTCCATGAGTTATTTACAAGTTTTTCTTTGTTTACAGCCATTAACATGTCGCAGAGGCAAACACGTGAGGAGCGGATAGAAATTGTGTTGATGTCTGGTGAACGCAGTACCCGGTTCATTGCAGCAGATTTCAATGCAAGACACCCTACGCAAGAAAACGGTCACCATTCCCATTTTATTTAGGTGTATCCATATAAATGGGCCACCCAAAAATGTTTGCCTCATCACTGAACATAATGTTCTGTGTAAACTGAGGGTCCTGTTCCAATTTTTGTTTTGCCCATTCTGCAAATTCAGCGCGAAAACCTGGCATCAGTTGAACATCCCTTCGGCGGATATTAGCTACTCACAAATGGCACCCTTACAAAATCCAGCTGCTGCAGCATCTCAACGAGGATGACCCAGATCGGCGCGTTGAATTTGCGATATGTCAATGGCTGTAAACAGAGAAACTCATAAATAACTCATGAAAAAATAAAGTTACGTTAAAACCAAGCACACCATTGTTTTTCTTGTGAAATTCTCAATAAGTTTGATGTGTCACATGACCATCTTCCCTTTGGGAAAAATAAAGTTGGCTCCACAATGGCCGTCTTCAAAATGGCCGCAATGGTCACCACCCATCTTGAAACGTTTTCCCCCTCCCAAATACTAATGTGCCACAAACAGGAAGTTGATATCACCAACCATTCCCATTTTATTTAGGTGTATCCATATACATGGCCCACCCTGTATAATAAAAAAAAATACCCTCAGAAAACCTTTTTATCTCCTTACTGCTCCATGATGTATATCGGTCATGGAGCCGGGTTAGGAGCTGAGCCTTCTCTACATCGGGCAGGTGAACAGAAAGCACCTGCCTCTAACAGCAGCAATCAGAGCCTGCTCAGATCACTGCAGCCAATCTGTAACAGCAGGCAGTACTGAAGTGGCACAATCCTGGTGGGCAGTCCACTCCGGTGCCTCCTCTTCTGATACAGAAGGGCTTCCATTGTAGCTGGGGGTATTATTGTTTTTTTTCTCCATATCACTTAACTTGTATTTTTTCAGTACATTATAAGGTAAAATGTATGATGTTATAAACAACAACAACTCATTGCAAAAATAAACCCTCATACGGCTATGTCAATGGAAAAACATGGGGCTTAATATAAATGTAGGATTGTGCACAACCTCTTTAACTTGTGTTTCCCCAATTATTTTTTCTTTATTATTTCACAAACAGGTATTAAAAGACCTTAACCAGATGGGGTGCAACTGCTGCCGAATGCTGAACAGGTACACAAATACCTCCATATTGTATTGACATCCTGCCTGATCCAGAATAATAAGGTCACGTTCACACGTTCAGTATTTGGTCAGCCAAAACCAGGAGTGGAACAAACAGAGGAAGAGTATAATAGAAACATGTCACCACTTCTGTATTTAATACCCACTCCTGGTTTTGGATTACAAATACTGATGTGAAATACTGACCAAATACTGAATGTGTGACTGTGACCTAAGTGGAAGCGCTAAAGCCAGCCATACATGTTGGATGGCTGTTGGTCAAATGATAGTTCAATCAGCAACCATCTCGGCTGAGTTTCCCATTGAGCAGCTGATCGCTCCAATGTGCTCTATAATAAAGGTACTGTCACACTAAGAGATATCGCTAGCAATATCGCTATAACTAGTGACGTTATAGCGATATTGCTAACGATATCGCTATGTCTGATACTTACCTACGACCAGCTCCCCCGCTGGTTATCGCTGATCGCGCGAGAACGTTCAGGACTGTTTCTCGTCGTCAGCTTCCTGCGGCGCTTCCTTCTGTGACGACGAGCGACGCGTGGAGCCGGGCGGGAGGACGCAGGATCGCCTGGTGTGACAGGTAAGTAGCAATCCCCATCCCCAGCGATGTCGCTAGTGAGATCTGCCTATGTGGCAGCTCACTAGCGACCACTTAGCGATGCACCAGCGATCCTGACCGCGTCATATCGCTGGTCGGGATCGCTGGTACATCGCTAAGTGTGACAGTACCTTAAGAGAGCAGCTGCTGTCACCTCTCGGGGTGACGTACAACAAAAGGATCAGCAGACCGAAATCGTACATGCCGGATCTTTCACTCCCCAACAATCAATTATGCAAGATTCTTTTACACATTAGAGTGTCGGAAAAACCTGGCAGGTTGGGCAGAAATTAGTGTAATGTGCATGGGAGCTTAATATTAGAAATTTGTATCACTAGCTGATTTACACTGGCCAATTGCAAACATTCATACAAACATTCATTTCGAACACCATTCAGTATGCATGCTATGGCGGTAACATGAATGCCTCTCCAGCACCATGGACATTACGTGGCTGGCTGAAGCTTGCCTCTTGCTGCACTGCTACATCTTATGGTGGTTTCCAGCTTACCTTAGGGGGTGTGGACGGTCTCTGCAGGAATTTAACCCTGCTGTGTCCTGCAAAGATTAGGTTCCTCTGCCAATCCCATCTCAGCAGGCTCTATATATGGCAGCTTCTCCCACCACACTATGCCCAAATGTTGTTTTTTAGCCTATTGGTCATGCTAGTCATGTGTTTGTGCTTGTGTATTCCCATTTCTTCCAATACTGACCTGGCTTGCCAACCCATCCTGTCTGACCTCTCCGCTCCTGACCTTGGCTACATATCCAGAACCTGTGATGGCTGCCCTGACCTTGGACTGTTTGATGTTGTTGTCTTTGCCTCCTGTGCTGCGTTCTGTGCCTCTGACTCTTCAGTCCATGGACTGCCATGGCGTGGCACCTGGTGACTACCTGCAGCCATGCCTATCCTCACCACCAGATGCTTTAGTGACAACAAGGTAGTCACTTAGTCACACCCCTCCAGGGTAAGACTAGCCTGTGGTACAGTAGGTCCACACTCCTCAGCGTTACAATACACATGGCTGGCATCAAATGCTTATTGAATTACCACATTGTTGCTCAGTGTTCAACATTGAATATGTCAATTTTGAAGGCTCCTAAAAGTCCAAATCTGCACTTGTTTCTTCTTTATTCGAGTTGTGCCTCATGAGATAAACATTTTTTACATCTTCACATCTAAATGGCCATGTTCAAGGGCTTTCGTATAAGAGATCTGCCCATACGGCTGTAGTGAGACCCTTGGAGAACTGTGATTCAGTTCTTTTTGGCCCTTTGACTCTTGGATACTGAGTGGAGGGGGACCGGTTTCTGTTTCTCTACAGAGTAACTGCATTGTTTACAAACAATAGAGAGGACTTGTCCCAAAGGTAAAAGAAAGGGCTCAGAGAGGAAAGGCTGTGTGTCTGTTTGTGTGCTTTTCTTACTTTCTTGTGCTGCTAATTTTGGAGATAAGTGCACATAACCTGCAGCAATGTCATCATAATTTTCTTCAAATTACCTGTGCAATAAATCTTGTAAGGTACAATTCACTTGCAACTATAGGTCATGTCACAGAGGTGAGCCATAACAATAGGATTATAGTAGCTAGAAACCAAACCAATTATGCCAGATACAAAAGTTCCTAAAGTATATCATGAGTAAGAATTTGCCATTTTGGTGAGGTCCTAAACAGAATCTGAAGTCTTAGGGAGCACATCAAACTTTCCCTCTCATTCTACATAGATCTGAGCATTTTTGTACAGTGGTTTGATCAATTGGTGGGGTCTGGTTTAAGGACCCAGATCCCAGGATCAATGGTGCATCAGGAATTACGATATATAAAAACACTTTCCACAGTTTTGTTACACATCTAGGGCTCGATTCATCAAAGCTTTTTCACCAGAATTCTGGCATAAAACACTTTGAAATATCACAATTTTTGTGCATTTAAAAAGTATCACCAGCTTTTGGTGTCTTTACACCACTCCCCCCCCCCCCCCCCAAGTCTGACAACTTGTAAAATAGTAGGTGTAGTTGGAGTGGAACATGACCAAGTCCAACCGAATAATTCATGATTTATGCCACTAAAGTACCCGAAATTACACAAGAAATGTACTTCAGTCTTAGCTGAAGTGCCATTTCTGGTGTGGCACATGGCGGTTGAAGGAACTGAGAAATTCATTTAGAGGATCATGCTCCTGGATTACGGTAAGTTGGCACGCTACTTCAGCCAACAGTTCATCAAGATTGGGGTGCAAAATGGGTAAAACATAGCCCTATAACATTAATAATTACCTGCACATGAGCCAGATTCACAGTGCCTACACAGTAACTGGGTAGATTCTTGTATACGGTATCCAGACAATTTGTTTTTTATGTATATGTGAACATCTCTATTGGCTTACCGTGAAACTGCTCTATGTTCACATCCCTGTTGGTCATAGAATCATAGAATGTTAAAGTTGTAAGGGACCTCAAAGGTCATCATGTACAACCACCTGCTCAATACAGCACAGGTCTAAAGTATTAGTAGATTAATGCAGAATTCTTAAAAGTCTTGATAAGTAAAAGTGTCTATGCCAACAACCAAGTGGTGATCTAATATAATGAAAGGGTTTATTTAAACATTCCTGGTGGTCTTGGGCAGAAAGGAATCCAATATCTTCTCCGTCTTGGCAATTGTGACAGGAAACACTGGTGGTGTAGAGACCCTTTTCCTAAACTAGCTATGTCATCTGATAAAAGGAAGTGTAAAATGATTTGTTTCAGTTGCATTTTTATCTAATGGGAAACAGATTACAATATGTTGGTGACGAGAGCAGATTTTATATAGTTTGTATATTTTTATAAAAATACTAAGATTTGAGAGTCCTCAGTGGTTGATACCTTTTAATGCCTAATTTAAAACATGGTAATAAATTGCAAGATTCGAGACTAATCAGATCTTTTCATCGGGCATAGTATTCTATGCATGATGAATAATAATAATAATAATAATAATCTTTATTTATATAGCGCCAACATATTCCGCAGCGCTTTACAGTTGAACAGTTTCAAACACAACAGTCATAAGTAACAACGTTAACAATACAATAATTAAGAGACCTGAGTAGTCTTGAAAGCTTGCAGTTTGTTACCATCTTTTCAGTTAGCCACTAAAAGGTATCAACCACTGAGGACTCTCAAATCTTAATATTTTTCTATCTATACAGTACAAAGGTATATTTTTATATTCGCACATGTTATGAATTAATATTCTGCATGAAGTCATATTCTGGTGTCTTTCAGTTATATGTTCAAGCCACAAGAACTACCGTCAAATGGACACGTGAATGAAGCACGCAGCTACGAGCATGACCGATCCAAGTCACCAACTATAAAGATCAGTGAACTTATGAATGAAGGATACAACATAATCGAACGAGAAGGATTCACCGATTCACATAATTTGTACATCCCGCCAGAAAAGATCAATGCTAAAACTGATGATGCCGAATCCACGGAACCAAGTTTCTCACCATATGCAGCTTTAAATGAGAACTTCATCTATGATAAAGAACAAGATGACTATTCCTCCCAATCTACTGACAACTTGACGTCAACTCATCTTTCCTGCCAACATATACCAAATGACCACACGGCCAATTCCGACAAGCCAGAATGCATGCAACATGAGCGATCTGGATCAATTCTGGAAAATATTTCTCTTACGGAAAGTGCAATACTTGAGGTCAAAACTAGTTATTTAAACTTAGAGTCCTCCACTGACATTGGAAACGATATACAATTTGATGGTCTTCCTAAAGAGGCAAACTATGTAGAGGACTCCAACAAAGATCCTCCAGACAAAGCTGACCTTGGATCCAGGTCCCAATCAAATGAACATATTCCAATAGAAAGGTCAAGATTCCCGTCATTGATTGACCTCATGATCGAAAGAAGCTCAGCAAGGGGTTCAAGTAAAAGTAAAGTGGTTACAAATGGGGCAATCCTAGAAGATGATATGGATCCAGATGTGGCTGAAGCACTAGCAGCACTGGCCGCTGCAATAGCTGGTGAAGAGTATGAGGACTATTAGAGACCTGGGAGTGTGGGTGCGTGCACTTTAAAAGCAAGTCAAACTTTAAAAGCAAGTCAAGACATTGTAAAATTTTCATAAAAACAAATTATAATGAAAATATATAGATGTCATCAAGGACACCAGATGATATTTAAAGCACTGTTGACGAGATGCTTAATATATTATGACCATTTTGAGCAGATGTTCTGTATACCACTGGTTGGTAGAAGCAGTCTCTTTTCTTATAATTTAATTTCTCAGTGCAACTATTAATATTTATTGGAATGATTGTACAGTGTGATCTTTTTGTTATTGTTTAATCAAGGACAATTGGGCCTCGTGTATATAAAAAAATGGGGTTGTTACATAGAGTCCATATTCCGGAAGAAGATCTTGTGTTCCTAAATTACGATACTATTTTCCTGATACCCTCTATCCTTCCATCCTATCTATAACAGTAAAGGATTGGTGCATTTTAACATTAAACGGATTTTATTTTTTCATCATTTAAACCTTTGACATATCAGTTTGTGAGAAAAGTAGAATCATCCTTTCTCAAATGTGGAGGACTACAGACAATTATTCGCACATTTGTAAAATTAATTTTACTCATTTGTATAGAACCATTAATTCCACAGCGCTTTACAGACATCATCATCATCATTGTCCCCATTGCGGCTCACAATGTAGGTTCCCTATCAGTATGTCTTTAGAGTATGGGAGGAACCGGAAGAACACGGAGGAAACCCACGCAAACACGGGCAACATAAACTCCTTGAAGATGTTGCTCTTGGTGGGATTTGATCCCATGATCCCAGTGCTCTGGAGTAACAGTGCTAATCACAGAGCCACAGTACTGCTGTAAATGTTGGTCTTCATTCAGATGTCTGTTTTCACATACAAAATGTGTACCTATCTTCGTCTATAGCATACAGTGGGTTCAGAAAGTATTCAGACCCCTTTAAAATTTTCACTTTCATTAAAAGAGGCATAGATGCTCATGAGGAGAACATAATTTTACCTCTATATAAGTCACTAGTGCGACCACACTTAGAATACTGTGTACAGTTCTGGTCTCCAGTGTATAAGAAAGACATAGCTGAACTGGAGCGGGTGCATAGAAGAGCGACCAAGGTTATTAGGTAACTGGGGGGTCTGCAATACCAAGACAGGTTATTACACTTGGGGTTATTTAGTTTGGAAAATCGAAGGCTTAGGGGTGATCTTATTACAATGTATAAATATATGCGGGGACAGTACAAAGACCTTTCTAATGATCTTTTTACTCTTAGACCTGTGACGGGGACAAGGGGGCATCCTCTACGTCTGGAGGAAAGAAGGTTTAAGCATACTCACAGACGCGGATTCTTTACTGTAAGAGCAGTGAGACTATGGAACTCTCTGCCATATGATGTTGTAATGAGGGATTCCCTACTAAAATTTAAGAAGGGACTGGATGCCTTTCTTGAAAAGTATAATATTACAGGGTATATACACTAGTTTCCTTAATATTGCGTTGATCCAGGGAGCTAGTCTGATTGCCGTATGTGGAGTCGGCAAGGAATTTTTTTCCCCAATGTGAAGCTTACTGTTTGCCACATGGGTTTTTTTTGCCTTCCTCTGGATCAACATGTTAGGGCAAGTTAGGATAGGATATGGGTTGAACTAGATGGACTTAAAGTCTTGCTTCAACCTTAATAACTATGTTACTATGTTACTTTTTGTTTCATTCTAATCATTTGGTAAATTCAGAAAAGTTCTTTTTTTTTCTCATTAATGTACACTCTGCACCTCATCTTGAAAAAAAAAAACAAATGTAGAAATTTTTGTAAATTTTTTAAAAAAGAAAAACTGAAATGTCACATGGTCATAAGTATTCAGACCCTTTGCTCAGTATTGAGTAGAAGTACCCTTTTGAGCTACTTCAGCCATGAGTCTTCATGGGAATGATGCAACAAGTTTTTCACAGCTGGATTTGGGGATCCTCTGCCATTCTTCCTTGCAGATCCTGTCCAGTTCCATCAGGTTGGATGGTGGACAGCAATTTTCAGGTCTCTCCAGAGATGCTCAATTGGGTTTAGGTCAGGGCTCTGGCTGGGCCAGCCAAGAATGGTCACAGAGTTGTTCTGAAGCCACTCCTTATGTTATTTTAGCTGTGTGCTTAGGGTCACTGTCTTGTTGGAAGGTGAACCTTCGGCCAAGTCTGAGGTTCAAAGCACTCTGGTAGAAGTTTTCAGCCAGGATCTCTCTGTACTTGGCTGCATTCACGTTTCCTTCAATTACAACCAGTCGTCCTGTCCCTGCAGCTGAAAATCACATCCATAGCATGATGCTGCCACCACCATGTTTCACTGTTGGTATTGTATTGGGCAGGTTATGAGCAGTGCCAGGATTTCTCCACACATACCGCTTAGAATTATCACCAAAAAGTTATATCTTCATCTCATCAGACCAGAGAATCTTATTTCTCATAGTCTGGGAGTCCTTCATGTGTTTTTTAGCAAACTCTATGGGGGCTTTCATAAGTCTGGCACTGAGAAGAGGCATCGGTCCAGCCACTCTGCCATAAAGGCCCAACTGATGGAGGGCTGCAATGATTTTGTGGAACTTTCTCCCATCTCCCTACTGCATCTGTGGAGCTCATCCACAGTGATGTTGGGGTTCTTCTTTACCTCTCTCACCAAGGTTCTTCTCCTATGACTACTCAGTTTGGCTTGACCGCCAGATCTAGGAAGACTTCTGGTGGTCCGAAACTTCTTCCATTTAAGGATTATGGAGGCCACTGTGCTTTTAGGAACCTTGAGTACTGAAGAAATTCTTTTGTAACCTTGTCCAGATCTGTGCCTTGCCACAATTCTGTCTCTGAGCTCCTCAGCCAGTTACTTTGATCTCATGATTCCCATTTGGTCTGACATGCACTGTGAGCTGTGAGGTCTTATATAGACAGACGTGTGCCTTTCCAAATCAAGCCCTATCAGTTTAATTAAACATAGCTGGACTCCAATGAAGGAGCAAAACCATCTCAAGGAGGATCACAAGGAAATGGACAGCATGTGACTTAAATATGAGTGTCTGAGCAAAGGGTCTGAATACTTGTGGCTATGCGATATTCGTTTTTCTTTTTTAATGAATTCGCAAAAATTTGTTTGTTTTTTTCAGTCAAGATGGGGTGCAGAGTGTACATTAATGAGAAAAAAAAATGAATTTTGAATTTACCAAATGGCTGCAATGAAACAAAGTGGTCTGAATACTTTCCGCACTCATATTATATATATATATATATATATATATATATATATATATACACACACACACACTGTATATACACACACATACATACATGTGATATTAACCAATTCCACGATGATGGTAAAAATTGACATACTGACCAATGGGTACAGCACACTGCTGAAGAGGATGTTTAAATGAGGCCTTGCATTTTTGGAATGTCAGTGTTTCCGTCATGGCTTCCATCCGAAATACTGAGAAAATGTATTCCGATAGAACACCTGACAGAGGCACTGACTTTAGTAAGGCAGGCAAAGTCACTTTGTGCTCAGTCTGGCCAATGTTTGGCAACTTTTACCTTTTTTGAGGTGGGGAAAAAAGCACAGTTGACCATTCAAAAATGGAGGCCAAAGAGCATAAAGTGGCTGCCTGCCTCATTAAAGTCAATGACCCCATCAGGGAGTTTGCCAGGATCCAGTTTTCAGAAATTCAGATGGACGCCCCGATGGAGCCATTGCTGTGTGTGGCCCAAAAAGCAATGTGAACCCAGCCTTAGTCTTCATCTTTCAAAAGGTCTCGTGAAGTTCATACAATTAGTACTTCAGAAAAGGGCTATAAACAGAAGCTTATGTTATTGAATTTATTGACCTAAATATAACATCTCTTTCCTCTACTACTGTGTACAGTCATTTGTGGTATATCATTCTGTCTTTGATGGTTCTACATACATTTTGCATCATAAAAACAAAAGCATACTATATACCACTCTGAAGGATTATGACAGAATGACCACGTTAAGTGACACCCAGCTGAATAATAATAATCTTTATTTTTATATAGCACTAACATTACACAGCACCTTACCGTTTCCACACATCATCACTGTCCCCGATGTGGCTCACAATCTATATTCCCCATCAGTATGTCTTTGGAATGCGGGAGGAAACCGGAGTACCCAGAGGAAACCCCGTCAAGCACGGGGAGAACATACAAACTCCCTGCAGGTGTTGTCCTTGGTTGGATTTGAACCCAGGACTGCAGTGCTATCCACTGAGCCACCGTGCTCTGTAATCT
Source organism: Dendrobates tinctorius (assembly GCF_039654945.1). Classification (NCBI taxonomy): domain Eukaryota; kingdom Metazoa; phylum Chordata; class Amphibia; order Anura; family Dendrobatidae; genus Dendrobates; species Dendrobates tinctorius. The sequence continues at coordinate 66,821,466 of NW_027361707.1, forward strand.
GATGATTACTAGTGATGAGCGAGCGTGCTTAATGAATGTCTAATCTGAGCATGCTCGGGTGTTATCCAAGTATCTCGGTCGTGCTTGTATAAAAGTTTTGAGTACTGAGACTGCATGTCTTGTGGTGAAAGACAGGGGCAACACATATGGGGACAGGAACACAAAAATATCCAACCACGCCCAACATACTCGGATAACATGTTATCAGAGCACATTCGATCATAACTAATAATTACCTTTCAGGCCTTACCCCATTTCTTACTCCTGCCAATTGGAATGATCTGGTAACATTTAACAGGCTGTCATTTACAGGTGTTAGCCAATCAGATATCAGCCTTCATTTCTTCAAATTACAGACATAGCTGACATTTCTCGCCCTATTTTGACACGTCAGATAATAAGCTTCTTCCTTATTAGCTTAGCTGAGACAAGGCGTTGGTAATGGATGGAGTTGTATAGGGCATTAATGAGAGGGGAGAATAATGCATAGATTGAAATGAAAAATGGCTTTACTAATAGGACACTTTCTGCAACCCGTTAATAACATGGTAACCTCAAGGTATTATAAGAGCTTTACTTCAGTGGAATTTCACCCATGATTTTTACTCATTTCCACCATCTGACATCCATCATGTTGAGGGTTAGGGAGAAAATTTGTAAACCCATTTCTTGAACTTCATGAGAACTTGTCGAGAAATAGTACAGCTCATTTTAAGACTTCATTGCTACACGTGTGGACATTGTTGGAACCCTTCTGGTAAAGTGAGAAAAACCCACAATAGCCACTGATATAACTTTATAGTGACAAAAGTAATTTTCACTGCAAATTTACGTAATATCAACTAATGAGAATCATACATTGCTTCTCATTTGTGGTTCAACAGATAAAATGTAAAAAAATAAATACAATTACCTGGACAAAATTGATGGTCCATTTATTTTAGTATTTTGTTGCCGAACCTATTGGAAACAAATGATTTCTGTAACGCTCATTGAGACTTCTGCACCTGTTCACAGATATATTGGCCCCCTTCTCATGAGCTATCTGCTAACGCCCTCTCAGGTGTGATAGTTCCTTCTCCAGACTAAAGGCTACAGTTATTGAACATCTGTGGAAGTACCATTTAGATCAGGGCTCATAGAAGCATCTTCAGAAGAGTCCAATGCCTTGCTCGTAGTTATTCTTGGATGATTTTAGCTGTGTGTTAGGTCATTATCCTATTGGGGGACCCGTGAAATGCGATTGAGACAATGCTTTCTGACACCGGGCAGCTCATTTTGCTCCAGAATCCCTTGATAGTCTCGATATTTCATGGTACACTGCACAGATTGAAAACAAGCTTTGTCACATGCAAAAATGGAGGCCCAAAACATAACCAAGTCTCCTCCATGTTTCACAGTCGGTACAATATGCTTTTCTTTGCATCTGTGAACACAGAGCTGATATGACTTGCCAAAAGGTTCCAGTTTTGTTTCATCTGTCCAAAGGACATTCTGCTAAAGGATAGCAGGCACCAAAACTCCCCCGCCTCTATCCACCTTCCCCACTTACTAAATAAATGACACGAAACACATTGGGTGAAGATAAAAGGCTGCGGTATTTATTAATGGTTACTCAAAATTAAATATATTCAACCAATAAATAATGGTTACCCAAATAAATATATTAAACCAATAAATAACAATAAAATTCATCACTCCATAGACAATAAAACCATCCAGTTTGCACCCAGAAAGCTGGGCGAGCACCATCTAAGTACCACGACGACGTTAACTTAGGGCGGGCAGCTGTAATTAAGATCCCGGCTGCTGTAATTCTTCTGACAGGAATGCAGTGTTTAAGAAGTTCTTCTTGGTGCCAAAATCTGTTAACCATTCAGACTCCTGTTGCTCATTTCTGCCTGTCACCTGAGGACTAGAAGAACCAATCCACCAAAAGGCAAGTACCATTAACATAACAAATCAAAGAGGGGGGAGATATGAATAAACCTTAAACATCGAGAGAACTAAGGGAACATACCAAAACTGAACTCTAATCCAATTAGCCAATAGAACACATGGGGGAGCTGGTGCCGCTATCCCATGAAGCCTCCACGCTATTTGTTCTATAGGGGGGCTTGTACAGGAGCTTTGTGGCTTGTCAATTTGCATTTTGGCAAATTACAGTCTTGCTTTTCTATAATTTTCTTTCAACAGTGGTTTCCTCCTCGGTTGTCTTCCATGAAGTCCACTTTACCTAAGACAGCGACGGGTGGTGCAATCTGACATTGATTTACCTTGACCTTGGGGTTCACCTCCAATCTCCTTGTTCTGGGCTCTTTGGTTACCATTCGTATAATCCGTCTTCATAATTCGTCATCAAGTTTCGTCTTGCAGCCACGTCCAGGTAGATTGCTTACAATCCCATAGACCTTAAACCTCTGAATAACATGTGCAATTGTAATACCGGTAACATCAAGCTGTGTGGAGATGGTCTTATAGCCTTTACCTTTAACATCTTTGTCTATAATTTTCATTCTAACTTCCTGAGAGCTCTTTCCTTAGCTTTCTGTGGTTCATGTTCACACCATGATACCAAACAGCACAGTGACTACTTTTCCCCATACAAATAGTCAGACTGATTAAAATTTTGTAGACATCATGATGCTAAATATACAGGGGACAGGAACATGTTACAATGATCAAAATATTTTCAATCTTTTCTAGAGATAGCATCATTTTTGACCAGGCCATTTTCATTATTTTTTTTTTTAGAACCACAATTCAAAGGCATTATCTGATTTTTATAAGCTGATATTCAGTAAATTTAAATTAAAAATTACTTTTGTCAGTTTCAAATTATTTCAGTGACCTTTGTGAGTTTTTGCTACTGTAATAGAAGGGTACAAACTATTTTGTTTGTTTATGTATCATGCTCACTGGTCACATGAGTGTTAACTAGTGATGAGCGAGCATGCTTGGTAATACTCGGTACTCGCCTGAGCATCACAATGCTCGGAGAGCGCCCAGCATTTCCGCGTTTGCTTGGTGGCAGCACGGGTCCCCGCCCTACATGTTTGGCACTCTTTAAAGCGCCAATCAACATGCAGGGATTGTCTGCCAAACACTGTAATGCCGAAGCCATCTTTGTTGTGGTATTACAGTGATTGGCTGGCCGCGCAGCGTCATCAGGTCTATATCAGACCTGGCACCGCCCTGCTCGTCCCAGTCAGCTCCGGAATCACCAATGTAGGGAGAGTTCCTGCAGCGATAGGGACAGAATAGGTGGGGTGTAAGTTACTGTGGATATACCATTGTTGAATCCACAAATCCTACTAAACCAACAGTCCTTCCAAGGACTAATTACGACGGGGTATATAGATATCAGTGATAGGTAGGCAGGCAGTGTATGTGGCTATATATATCAGTGCTAGGCAGCAGGCAGTGTATGTGGGTCTATAGATAGTGTTAGGCAGGCAGTGTATGAGGTATCAGTGGCCAGGAATATTTTTTTTGCATCTTAATACTGATTATTTTCTTTAAAAGCAATCCAGAGCACACGTTTTTTTCTCTGTATTTGCTTGTTGGCACTGCAGAATACAGCCAGATTCTTTCCATAGTACAGCATTAAAATACAGCCATTTTAATCAGGGGTTTGGCCGTCACAGCGATCACATCTGAGTGCACATAAAATTCTGCAATTTTTTTGGTACTGTAATATTTTCTGGAATGTTTTATACAAGTTCTTGACACCAGTTTGCTAGAAAAAAATATATTTACCTACAGGGCAGATAGTTTACACTGGGTTTTGTCCGCCACACGGATTGCCTATCATTGTGTTCAAAATTGAGCCATTTCAGGGCTCCATTGAATATTTTTTGCTGTGTCTATGCCAGCTTATTGATACAATTTTGCTGTAAATAAAAAAAAAAAATGCAGGCCAGATAATTTAAAGTCTGGTATCTCCGTCACACGCCTCACCTATCTGTGTGCTAAAAATTGGGGCATTTTGTTGTCCTCCATTGCACTTTTTTTTGCTGTATCTTAGCCTAGTAATTCACACTATATTGCTGTTTTTTAAAAAAAATAAAAAAAATACAGGCCTGATTATTAAAAGTGGGAGATCTCCATCACAGGCCTCACCTAACTGTGGTCTAAAAATTGGGGCATTTTTGGGCTCAGTCGAACTGTCGTTGCTGTGTCTTAGCCTATTTATTAACACTCTTTTGGTGTTTAAACAAAATACAGGCCAGAGAATTTAAAGTGGGGGATTTCCGTCACAGGCCTCACCTATCTGTAGTCTAAAAATTGGGGCATTTTTTGGGCTCAATTGAACTGTTGTTGCTGTGACTTAGTCTAATTATTGAAACAGTTTGCTTACAAAAAAAGGTGTTACCTACAGGCCAGATATTTTAAACTGTGGTTTTCCCACACACTGATCACATAAGTTTGCTCCAAAGTCATTCCTTTTTAGTGAATGTGCAAAATATTGTAGTCCATTTAAAATGGGCAAGGGGCGTGGCAAGGGACGGGAAAGTGGTGATGGTGCATGCAGAGGGCGAGGCCGAGGACGTGGGCAAGCTGAAATTGGCCCACAACAAACACCCACATCTTCTCGCTCGACCTTCCTGTCACAATTACTAGGGGACCGCAGCAGCACACCACTATTGAACCAAGAGCAGTGTCAAACGGCTGTTGGTTGGATAGCGGATAATGCTTCCAGTCACTTTGTCGTCACCACGAACCACTGCCACCCTGTCTTCCACACGGTCGAGTCTCAGTAGCAGTGAGTCTGGACCTCATATTCATCACCCTGATCCTTCTTCCTCCCACCATGCAGAGTGCCCGGAGACAACTGTTCCAACCCTTGAACACTCCGAAGAGCTGTTCACTTTTCCATTTAGAGACTTGGGCCTCTTTCCCAGTGCACTTGAAGCAGGGCAAGAGGAGATTGCATGTAGTGATGTCCAAATATTTGAGCAGCCACGTTCACATGAAGGCGATGGTGGGAACGTTTCACAAGAGGTGGAAGATGATGAGACACAATTACCAGAAAGTCAGGAGGAGGACCAGGGTGCGGAAGTGGAAGAGGAGGTGGTGGATGATACAGTAACTGACCCAACCTGGCAGGAGGACAGGCAGAGGGAGGACAGCAGCACACAGGGGGAGGGAGGCGTAGCACCTCAAAAGGCAGGAAGCATTGTGGTGGCCGCAGACAGAAGACGGGTAACCGTTCCCTGTAACAACACAATGGAAATTGCCAGTACAAGTGTTAGGTCTTCCCGAGTCTGGTTGCTTTTTAAAGACTCTGCCGATAACCCCAAAGAGGCCATTTGCACCACCTGCCATGCCCACATCAGCAATGGTAGCAAAACTACCAGCCCAACCACCACCAGCATGATCAGGCACATGGCAGCAAAGCACCCAAATTTGTGGGCCAAACCCACATCCTTGTCCCAGCGCAGCGTTCAGTTGAACATACCCAAGTCCTTGTAATGCAAGCGGAAATACGCTGCCAAAGCCCCACAGGCCACCCTACTAAATTCAAATATTTTTTGTCTGCTTGTGCTCAAAATGTTGCCTTTTAGGCTCGTGGAGATGGAAGCTTTCTGCAACCTGATGGCGGCGGCTATCCCAAGGTACTCTGTCCCCAGCCGCCACTATTTCTCCCGGTGTACAGACCCCACATTACGCAAGCATGTGTCCCACAATAGCCATGCCCTCAACAAGGCTGTTACTGGGAAAATACACCTAACCATGAACACATTGACAAGTGCTTGTGGGAAGTGATGGTACATCTCGCTGACGGCACACTGGGTTAGCATAGTGGAGGCCGGGACTCAGTCGGACCTTGGAATGGAACACGTCCTCCTGACTCCGAGGATTGCGGGCCCTATGAAAATCAGGGTTGCTCCCAGTCTACAGCTCCTGCACCACCTCCTCCTCCTCCTCCTCTTCAGCCTCCATTTCCGAAGTGACCACATCAGTCACAAGCTGGAAGCACTTCAGCACTGCCTCAGCCAAGCGGCAACAGGCTGTGCTGAAGCTAAATATGTTTAGTTGACAAATCACACAATGCTGAAGAGTTGTGAACAGCTCTGAAAGAGCAGACAGATCTGTGGCTGACACCGCTGAACCTACAGGCAGGCATGGTTGTGTGTAACAATGGCCGGAACATGGTGGCGGCTCTGAGGCGAGGCTAGCTCATGCACGTACCATGCCTGGCCTATGTGTTTTATCTCATGGTTCAGCAGTTTCTCAAAACCTACCCTGAGCTGCCGGATCTGCTTGTAAAAGTACACAGCTTTTGTGCCCATTTTAGAAAGTCAGCTACAGCTTCCGCCGCCCTTGCCGTGCTTCAGCAGCGTTTGCAGCTTCTGGCTCACTGACTGTTGTGTGATGTCTCCTCGCATTGTAACTACACTGCAGATTTTGGAAAGGATTTGTGAGCAGAAGAGGGCAGCTGTTGACTACCAGCATCAACAAGACCGTCGGTATTCAGATCAGACTCCAAACAAGACCTCAGGAATGGACATGGATGTTAGATATATGTACCATCTTCCAAAACTTTGAGGAGTCCACCAAGATTGTGCGCGGCGATGACGCCATAATTAGAGTCATCATCCCGCTTCTCTGTGTTCTGAAATGCTCTCTGCTCACAATCAAAGAGGATGCATTACAGGCGGAGCGCGATGGGATGGATAAAGGAACCATACAGGGTGATTACACACAGCCCAGCCTCATGTCATCCCAATGTGGATTGGATGACAATGAGGAAGAGGAGGAAGAACAGGAGCTACTTTCATGCGCTATAGATGGTACTACAAGCACAACTGTCATATTGTCTGTTCAGCGTGGATAGCCTGAGGACAGGGAGGAGGAGGAGAGCATGGTCAGTCGTCCTCTCGGTGAGGACACGGAAGTCTTGTCAGTTAGTCTGGCACGCATGGCTGCCTTTATGTTGCTCTGCCTTTTCTGTGACCCTCGTATTCTCCAAATTTTGGGTGACAGTCATTACTAGTTGGTGACACTTCTAGACTCATGCTACAAGGAGAACTTTCGAACTCTTCTTCCAGAGGCAGACAGGTGTACTAAAATGGTGCAGTGCCAGAAGGCCATTGTTGTGGAATTATTAAAAAAAATTCCCACTGAAAACGCTGGCGGCAGGGGTCACAGTCCATTGGGCAACCAAGGAGTACAGGCAAGAGAGACACAACCAATCCAGCAGAGGCAGGTGAACACAGGCGAAGTTCTGGGAGAGTTTTCTCAGACCCTCCCATCGCAGTGGCACTGAGGCACAGGGTACTGTCACAAGGAGTGTAAAGTTTGGGAAGATGCTGAAGGAGCACCTTGCTGACCGTATCAACATCCCCCGTGATTACTCTGTGCCTTATAATTATTGGGTATCCAAGCTGGACACATGGCATGAACTGGCTCTCTACGCTTTGGAGGTCCTGGCTTGCCCTGGCACCAGTGTTTTGTCAGAGCGAATTTTAAGTGTGGCTGGTGGAATTATAACTGATAAGCGCATGCGCCTGTCAACTAAAAATGTTGCAGGCTGACTCTTATAAAAATGAACAATGGCTGGATTGGGCCAGACTTCTCTACACCACTGAATGATAACAGCGAAACAACCTCAAATCCAGTGTCATTTTTTGCGACGTATATTCCCATGAACCTCTTCACACCCACACATGGGTGTACGCTTCCTGATTTTGGCTATTTGCTGTTAGCCAACTCCTTCTCATCCTCATCAGCCACCACTACTAGATCACATGGTGACCGTGGTCCTTGATGCAACAGCCACGTTATAGTGTTAAAGAGTGTTTTTGATGCCCGTAAAAAAATGTTTACACATTATGTTGATGTGTACCCCCCAGGGGAAAATGTTTGTCAGCCCATACACTTACTGTATGGGTATTACAATTATAGGAGACCCGCTCTTTTGTAATGGGAACAGATTTTTTAGGAGGCCCTCCTCCACGTTTTCGTTCCAAGGGTTTTTGGGGTGCGTCGAAATTTGTGGCAGGCCTTGCATTCACTGCATAGGAAAACAGTATGTGAACTTCGTTGTTTGGTCAGCTTCAACTCTGAAATTCTCCACTGCTGGTTCTTCAGCCTCAACAGTGAAATTCTCCACTGCCGTGCCTTCAGGCTCAACGCTACAATGCTCCACTGCAGGATGTTCAGCCTCAACACTGCACTGCTCCACTGCTGGTTCTTTAGCCTCAACCAATCACTATCTTCTGGTACCTTCCCCTCTGCCTTCAAACATGCCACCATCACACCCATCCTCAAAAAACTAACCTTGACCCAACTGCTATGTCCAGCTCACGCCCCATATCACTGCTTCCGTTTGCTTCCAAACTCCTTGAGCAGCATATGTCCATGCTCAACTTTCCTCCCACCTCTCATCTAACTCTCTCCTTAAACAACCTCCAATCTGGCTTCCGCCCCCACCACTCCACCGAAACTGCCCTGATGAAAATTACTAATGACTTTCTCACATCCAAAGCTAGCAGACAGTTCTCCATCTTCCTCCTTCTCAACTTGTCCTCTGCCTTCGACACAGTCGACCACTGCCTACAGTGGCTACAGATTCTTTCTTCCTTTGGCATCAAAGACCTTGCCCTGTCCTGGATTGCCTCATACCTTTCCGACCACACATTTAGTGATACTCACACTACCTCCTCATCCCGTCCTCTCTTTGTTGGAGTCCATCAAGGCTCTGTCCTAGGACCTCTACTTTTTTCCATCTAAACCCTTGGCCTAGGACAACTCATAAAACTCAAAATCCCATGGCTTCCAGTACCACCTGTATGCGGACGACACTCAGATCTACCTCTCTGGCCCAGATGTCACCTCTCTGCTGTCCAGAATCCTGGAGTGTCTATCAGCCATATCCTCCTTCACCTCTCGCTTCCTAAAACTCAATGTAGACAAAACCAAACTCTTCATCTTTCCTCCATCTCGCGTATCTCCCCTACCCGACCTATTATGGTAAATGGTATAACGCTCTCTCCCGCATCTATAATCCGCTGCCTCAGAGTAACTCTTGACTCTGCCCTGTCCTTCAAACCGCAAGCCCAAACTCTTGCCACCTCCTGTTGCCTCCAACTCAAAAATATTTCCAGAATCCGTCCCTTTATCAGACCTCAATCTACTAAAACTCTTGTGCATGCCCTCATCATCTCCTGCCTTGTTTACTGCAACACCCTCCTTTGTAGCCTCCCTGCTAACTCTCTCTTGCACCACTCCAGTCTGTCCTCAAGTCTGCTGCCTGACTAATCCACCTCTCTCCTTGCTACTCCCCCATTTCTCCCCTCTGCAAATCCCTCCACTGGCTCCCAATTCCCCAACGAATCCAGTTTAAACTACTAACACTGACCTACAAAGCCATCCATAACCTGTCCCCTCCCTATATCTCTGAACTAATCTCCCCTCACGTAATCTTTGATCTTCTCAATACCTTCTACTCTCCTCCACACTTATTCATTTCTCACACAACCGCCTCCAAGATTTCTCCCGAATATCCTCCATCCTCTAGAATTCCACACCTCAACACGTCCGATTATCCACCACCCTCGAAACCTTCAGACGGAACCTGAAAACCCATCTCTTCAGGAAAGCTTACAGCCTGCAATAACCATTCTGCCTCCTCACCACCACCAGAGCTGCTACACCCCCGACCTTCTGTCTCTACCCCATTATCCCATAGAATGTAAGTCTGCAAGTACAGGGACATCTCCCTTCTGTACCATTCTGTCATCATAATTTTTTTTACTGTAAACGACATCTATAACTTTGTAACCCCTTCTCAGGTACAGCACCATGGAATTAATGGTGCTATATAAATAAATAATAAATAATATTTCCCAGGAAAATCAATTTTGGTTTCGTTTTTGTATGTTTTATTGTGCACCCGGAAAGTGGCATAAGACTCTCACAACATTGTTCACAGCTGGGAGTCAGAAACGCTTCCAGGAGTCTTCCCCATGATGTTCACATGTCATTTCAGCACTGATCCCATCGATTTGTGATGTTTTCAGACCCTAGAAAGACCCCCATGGGGGTTGCGACAAAAATACTTGGGTTTCCCACAGACTTACACTGGGTTCGTTGTTCGGGTCAAGCACCCGAGCATTCCAATTTGCTCGACCCGAGCAACGAGCACCCGAGCATTTTAGTGCTCGCCCATCACTAGTGTTAACGCAAAGCTTCTGGATCCTATGGGGAAAAAAAACTGGAAACTGGGTTCCCCACCATAGGTACTATTTTTAATACTGGTATTTCTATGTGCCACTGGGGCTCTTGGAATTCCTCTGATACCAGGACTGGGTGTGACTGCCACCTAATATTGCTATGTTCAGGGACGTTGGCATCCAAGACACAAACATTTTATACCTCATTGCTGCCCTAAAAAAAGATCTGAGTCAAGGCAGTAACTTTATAGCACTCCTAACAGAAGTGATCGGATACTGAGCCAAGTAGAATAATGAACCACTAATAATGATTGGAACATAAAAAAAAAAAGACCAGAGGTGCCGGGAAATGATCACTGTGATGCCTAATGATGGGATATAGCGGCAGTCCAGACACTGTGATTTAGCAATTACAATAACAGCATGAGAAATGTAATAGTGTTCCCTTCATTTCACAGGACATGTGAGTAACTTTTCTGATAAGTTCTTACATGCAGCCTTGTTGTGATACTTATTCTGGGGTTTGCTTATTACAGCAAATAGGAAATATAATCTCTAGCCTGATTGAAGAAACTTCTGGATCACACAATACAATGTTCTTCAACCAGCCATCAAGAAGTCAGCCAGCTCCGTATTTAGTATAGAATAGTACAGAGCTGAAGAGAAGTCCACAATCTCATAATTGCCTCATAAGAGTAGCATTAAAGATGAAAGCATAGCAAATCTCCATTCTTAAATGCTACAGCACTTTTCTTACTTGGGAAGTAGTGAGGGTTCATTTTAGGGGAAAACATATAATGAACTGAACATATAATGAACTGAACATATAATGAACTGAACTAGGTGAAGTAAATATTCCCTTACATCAAACACCTGAAATTTAAGGTCATTGTTGTGTTTCACCTTTTAAGGGTGACCAAACTACAGAACTGATATGTTTTAGAAGTTTACAACAATCTAACAATAACTAACATAATTGGAACACAAAGAGGAAACAAGAAGAGTCGTAATTTAATAAAAGCATGTGAGAAAGCGGTTTCTCAATTCTAGGAGGTTGACAGACAGGTCTGATCAGATGCTCCTCCATTAGCGGTCATTTTGTATACAGAAGTTGTGCAGTGTGTGAGGATTGAATATAATTAACAATTTGCCTAAAGCCCCCGTCACGAAAAGCAATCTCGCTTGTGACGCAACAGCGATCGCACCAGCGAGATCGCTGTGTGTGACACCAGCAACTGGGCACCCTGCCAGGTATCGCTGATCGTCCTGGAATGGCCAGGACATTTTTTTGAGCGCTGGTCTCCCACTGGCCAGCACACATCGCTGCGTGTGACAGGCGGGAGACCAGCGATCAGCGAGCTGGCGCTGGTAACTAACGTAAACATCGGGTTTCTAAGCGGCGTGCAGCGCTTAGAAACCCGATGTGTACCTTACTTACCAGCGCACTGATGCAGGGAGATGGTAACCAAGGTACACATCGGGATTCTAAGTGCCGCGTGCCGCTTAGAAAGCCGATGTGTACCTTGGTTACCAGCTCCCTGAACCAGCGCGCTGGTAACTAAGGTACACAGTGGGTAACTAAGAGAAGTGCGTCGCTTGTTACCCGTGTGTCGCTGGTGCTGATCGCTGGTGAAGCTGCCTGTTTGGCAGCTCACCAGCAATCATGTAGCGACACACCAGCGATCCTGACAAGGTCATATCGTTGTCGGGATCGCTGGTGCGTCGCTATGTGTGACGGGGCCCTAAGGCAGGCAACAAATCCCTTAACTGAAGACCTAAAAATTAACTTTTATTGTTATGAACTGCTTAAGGAAGCAATACCATTAAAAATCGCAGACTCTATCATTTGGTGGACACTAGCGTACTAATAATGAAGTAATGATCTCTCTTGCATCTAACTCTAAGCAGTTCTGCCTATATGCTTATTTCATTTAGGCATGTGGATCCAGGTTTGGCTGCTTAGCCTCAATCCCCTGATGATGCCAGTGATACTGGTGAAACACGTTGGGGAGGCTCATGTCATTGAATTATATTGGGAAAATAGATGTGGCATACTGGATCCACATGCCTAAATGAAATTATATAAGTATATAGGTAGGACTGCTTAACGCTAGATACAGGACGGAAGATTACTTCATTTTTAGTACGCTAGTGTCCGCCAAATGATATTGACTCTGATTTTTAATGGTATTGCTTCCTTTAGTAGTTAATAATAATAAAAGTTGACTTTTAGGTCTTCAATTAAGGGATTTGTTGCCTTCCTTAGGCAAATTGTTAATTATATTCATTGCCCCATGCTGACAATGGACAGCAATTTGTGTGTTTGTGTGTGAGAAACGAAACACCAACAAGTGTAGGAGGATAACCTAGAATACTTATGGCATGTATAATTAAATTCACAACGCAACAATTGCCAAAGCCTTGGAATTTAGAAATATCAACCAATTTGCTGGTTCTGCTAGAACAGAAATCATCCATCACAGAACCATCAGCAATGTCAAGATGAGATATAGGCAGTTTTTAAGGAGAGTGTTCACAGTAAAGAGTAATCGCCAACGATATTTTTCACTCAATTTGGGCCAGTTTCACGTTCACAAACCACAAGGTCCAGAACGGCAACAGGTCTCTTAACTCAAACACAACAGCCTCATACTGTATATGCCATTGAGGCTGTTGCATTCTGGACAGGAGGCCCGTGGCCGGTTCAGACATTGCAGTCTGTGCTCGGATCACAAAATGTCGGATGAGGGAAATCGGCCTTACAAAATACCTTGTGACTAGAGTTGAGCGAAACGGGTCGAAAAATTTCAAAAGTCGCCGACTTTTGGCAAAGTCGGGTTTCATGAAACGAAACCCGACCCTAGGATGAGGTCGGCCACGAGGTCGGCGACTTACGCACCAAAGTCGCGTTTCAAAAGTTTGTTTTGCGCTCTTTTTCAGCCAATCAGGATCGACGGACACTGTGGGCAACGTGATGACATAGGCAGGGGTCACCACCATCTTTCAGAAGGGCATGCAAGTGATTGGCTTGCTTTGGTGGGCATCACAGGGGGTATAAAAGGGCGTGCATGCCGACCGCCATCTTACTTCTGCCGATATCAGTATAGGGAAAGGTTGCTGCTGATTCTGTAGGGAGAGCGTTAGGCAGGGAACAAGACAAAAAAACTGCTTCTGCTGCTAGTGATTTGGCCTGCACAACACACCAGTCACTGTGTGTGCAGTGCAAGGGGAGGCTATATAGTGGTGTATCAGTGGTGTTGGTTGTTGGGCTGCCTTCTAAGGCTTCCTGACATTCCTGCATTGCTGTTTACCCACTGCTCCGCAAACTGCTTTTTTTAAAAGCAATCCCAATTTTTTTTTTTTGTCCTGCTGAGAAGAAAAAAAAACTGCTTCTGCTGCTAGCGATTTGGCCTGTACAACACACCAGTCACTGTGTGTGCAGTGCAAGGGGAGGCTATATAGTGGTGTATCAGTGGTGTTGGTTGTTGGGCTGCCTTCTAAGGCTTCCTGACATTCCTGCATTGCTGTTTACCCACTGCTCCGCAAACTGCTTTTTTAAAAGCAATCCCATTTTTTTTTTTTGTCCTGCTGAGAAGAAAAAAAAACTGCTTCTGCTGCTAGCGATTTGGCCTGCACAACACACCAGTCACTGTGTGTGCAGTGCAAGGGGAGGCTATATTGTGGTGTATCAGTGGTGTTGGTTGTTGGGCTGCCTTTTAAGGCTTCCTGACAGGCTGGCATTGCTGTTTACCCACTGCTCTGCAAACTGCTTTTTTAAAAGCAATCCAATCTCCCTTATCCTCTAGTCACTTTTGTCAAAGCTGTGCCATCGAGCCTGTCACATAGCGCTCAGATATTCATTGGGCCTCACACAATCCAAAAGTGTCCAGTGTCCACAAGTGTGTGCAGAAATTCAAAATCTCCCTTATCCTCTCGTCACTTTTGTCACAGCTGTGCCATCGAGCCTGTCACATAGCGCTCAGATATCAGTGGGCCTCACACAATCCAAAAGTGTCCAGTGTCCACAAGTGTGTGCAGAAATTCAAAATCTCCTTTATCCTCTAGTCACTTTTGTCACAGCTGTGCCATCGAGCCTGTCACATAGCGCTCAGATATCAGTGGGCCTCACACAATCCAAAAGTGTCCAGTGTCTACAAGTGTGTGCAGAAATTCAAAATCTCCCTTATCCTCTAGTCACTTTTGTCACAGCTGTGCCATCGAGCCTGTCACATAGCGTTCAGATATCAGTGGGCCTCACACAATCCAAAAGTGTCCAGTGTCCACAAGTGTCTGCAGAAATTCAAAATCTCCCCTGTCCTATAGACACCTTGTACCTTGTTTTACATTACTATATAGTTTGTTGGATTTTGTCTACATTTCTACCAAAAATGAGGAAAGCTGGTGGAAGAGACCGTGGAATTGGGCGGGGGTTGGCAGCTGGTAATGATGGTGTTGGTGGTGGATCTGATGGTAGTGGCAAGAGCAAAATAGGACTGAATGCAGGAGGTGTTGAGCCTGCGTCATCGTCTGGCTACATAAGGCCTCAAACGCTTAGTTTTCTAGGAGTTGGCAAACCGCTTTTAAAGCCAGAGCATCAGGAAAAAGTTTTGTCTTACATTGCTGACTCAGCCTCCAGCTCTATCGCCTCCTCTTCTTCAGTTGTAAAAAGTAAAAGCACTGAGTCGTCATTGGAGGCTCATGTTCATGAACCACACCTTTCCTTGTGTCCTTCACCCCAACCAAGATTGAAGGATGACGCAGGCCATACTACTGATTACTCCATGGAGCTGTTTTCACATACCATGCCTGGATTATCAAGTCAAATGGTGAATTACCCAGGCCAAGATGAATCTGACATGGAGTGCACTGATGCACAGCCGCTGATGGATGATTCTGCTGGTACATTCACTCAGAGCACTACATTGTCCTCGCAGTGTACAGAGCCAGATTCTGACCCTGATGAGACTCAGGTGCCCCTTGCCGCACACTATACCACCATACACGGTGACACAGAGGAAGGTGCACATGACATAGAAGAGGAGGTGATGGATGACCCAGTTGTTGACCCAGATTGGCATCCATTGGGGGAAGAGGGTGCTGCTTCCAATAGCTCAGATGAGGAGCATCCACAGCAGACATCGACATCGCAACAGCTGTTATCTGGCAGGCCCGGAGCACTCCAAAGACAGGTTCCAAACATCAAAAGAGTTGCTGGACAGCTTGTCCAGAGGGTCAAAAGATCACAGCGTGCTAGGCCGCAAAATGTCTGCCAAAGTAGGAAGAGTGCAGTGTGGCACTTTTTTTACCAAAATCCTCATGATCAGGCCAAGGTTATCTGTAAGAAGAGCGCAAAGACCTGTAGCCGAGGGAAAAATCTGAAAAATTTGAATACCAGTTGCATGCTTAGACATTTAACCAGCATGCACTTGCAAGCGTGGACACAACACCAAACCTCAAGTGCCACATGTGCAACTGATCACAACGAAGGTAGTCAGCAACGCTACATTGTTTCCCCCACTGTAAGCCCACCGGTTAGCACAGCAGCAAATGTTGAGGTGTCGTTGCAAGGCCACAGCAGTCAGGGAATCCCACTGTTATATCAACGAAAGACTGATTCTAGGCCATCAGAAAGAACACCAACTCCATCACCATCATCAACCCTCTCTCAGTCCGCCCTGTCCACCGCTACTTCCACCATATGCAGCTCTCAAGTGCAGCTCACCCTATGAGTAGGTCAAGAAAGTACTCAGTCTCTCATCCGCGTACACTGGGTTTGAACGCCCACATTGCCAAACTAATCTCGTTTGAGATGATGCCCTTTCGGTTGGTGGAAAGCACAGCTTTCCGCGAACTCATGGCCTATGCAGTACCACGCTATGACCTACCCAGTCGCCACTTCTTCTCTCGCAAAGCCATCCCAGCCCTCCACCATCATGTGAAAGACCGCATTGTCCATGCACTCAAGCAGTCAGTGAGCGGAAAGGTGCACCTCACAACTGATGCATGGTCCAGTCGGCATGGCCAGGGCCGTTACGTGTCCATCACTGCGCACTGGGTTAATGTGGTGGATGCAGGGTCCACAGGGGACAGCGGTGGTGGGACAGTGCTGCCTAGCCCACGGTATAGGAAACAGTTGGCTGTAGGCGTTCGACCCTCCTCCTCCTCCTCCTCCAGAAGCGAAAGCTCGTCCACAGAGCGCAGTCGTACGAGCACTCCATCTGCAGCTGCCACTGTTGCACACAATGTGTCCCCCTATCAAGCAGCTAGTGGAAAGCGTCAGCAGGCTGTGTTGCAGATGATGTGTTTGGGCAACAGACACACTGCCGAGGTGCTGGCCGAGTACTTGAAGCGACAAACTGAGTCATGGCTGGGCAGTGTACATCTTGAGGCAGGCAAGGTAGTTAGTGATAACGGCCGTAATTTTGTGGCAGCCATAGCCCTTTCAAAACTCAGCCATATACCTTGCTTGGCTCACACCTTGAACCTGGTGGTGCAGTGCTTCCTCAAAAATTATCCGGAGTTAACAGCCCTGCTCCAGAAGGTGCGAAGACTGTGCGCGCACATCCGCCGGTCGCCTGTACACTCCGTTCGTATGCAGAAGCTGCAGCGATTGCTCCACCTTCCCAACCACCGCCTCATTATCGACATTGCAACAAGGTGGAACTCCACCCTGCACATGGTGGAGCGGCTGTGCGAGCAGAGGCAGGCCATAATGCATTTGTGGGAGGATACACGGCCAGGCACTTTGAGAGCAGACATGGAGTTGACAGGTGTGCAGTGGTCGAAGCTGAAAGACCTCTGTAAAGTCCTTCAGTGTTTTGAGGAATGCACACGGCTGGTAAGCGCAGACGACGCCATCCTAAGCATGAGCATCCCACTTATGCGTCTGCTCATGCAAACTTTGACGCACCTTAAGGAGCAGGCGTCTGCAGCCAATGTTGATGAGGAGGAAGAGGAGGAAGGAATCCTTGATGACATTCAGCCATTGTCTGCTCAGGGACCTCTCCTGGACGAGGTGGAGGAAGAAGAGGAGGAGGAGGATGATGGGGATGATTACTTAGAGGAGGAGGATGCATCTCGTGGGGCAAGTGAAAATGTTGGCGTGGCAAGGTCTGGTACAGGGTTTGTGCGTGACTGGAGGGATGTGGATTTGCCAGAAAGTGCTCCTCCACCCAGCACTCGCAGTGCATCATTGACACCGGGAACATTGGCCCACATGTCAGATTATGCCTTGCAGATCCTAAAAAGGGACCCACGCATTGCCAAAATGATGAACGATGACGACTACTGGTTGGCCAGCATCCTGGATCCACGCTATAAAGGCAAATTACAAAACATCATGCCACAGGAGAACCTTGACCTAATATTGGCTAATAAACAAGCAACTCTGGTAAATCGGTTGCTTGAGGCATTCCCAGCACACAGCAGCGGTGATGGTTCTCACACGAGCCGTACGGGCCGGGGGCAGCTTGGCAGAGGTGTTCGTGGTGCACACAGCAGAAGTGGCGTTGGAGACAGGGGTTTCATGACAATGTTGTGGACTGATTTTTCAAATACCGCTCACACAACTGGTAATACTGCATCGATGGAAAGTGACAGGAGACAGCAGTTGTCAATTATGGTTACAAACTACTTTTCCTCCCATATCGATGTTCTCCCACACAGGTCATTCCCCTTTGACTATTGGGCCGCTAAACTGGACACCTGGCCTGAATTGGCCCAATATGCCTTACAGGAGCTCGCTTGCCCAGCTGCAAGTGTGCTATCGGAAAGAGTCTTCAGTGCAGCTGGATCAATCCTGACAGAAAAAAGGACCCGTCTGTCAACCCAAAATGTGGATGATCTAACCTTCATTAAAATGAACCATGCATGGGTTTCCAAGGATTTTGTCCCACCTTCCCCTGATGACACATAGGGTGACAGAAAAATGGCTTGCTTTGGTCCACCTCTTCCTGGGACTTCACCTATTTCGCCTTTTGCATCAGCTGAATGTCCAACATCAACATATGCCACTTTCTAAAACTCCCTAACTGTGCTGCCTCCCCCCCCATGGCCGGGGTCACCACCTAGCGCACGACACCGTGCGAGTGCCGTTGCCCTGGACAGGTGGGTAGGCCGACTCTTGGGTGCGGGCACTGGCACAGGGTCCCTCATAGTGCAATCAAGTGTCTCTGACGGTGGTGGTGCACACCCGCCGTCAGACACACCGCCGTACTATGAGGGGCCCAGTGCCAGTACCGACGCCCACGAGTGGGCCCCCCTTGCTTGGGCAGGGCCCCAGCATTTGCAATCTTTACCTCTCCCTACTCCTCCGCTGTGTAATCTGGGCCGTCAAATCCATACTGTGCCTGACACCGTCTGAGCCTGCCTCCTGATGTACAGACATATATTTTGAATGTGTACGCTATCCATACATGTTATCCGGGGATACGGTACCCTTTCTAACCTTTGTGCAATCACGTGCAATCCATACTGGGCCTAACACCGTCTGAGTCTGCCTCCTGATGTATAGACATATATTTTGAATGTGTACGCTATCCATACATGTTATCCGGGGATACGGTACCCTTTCTAACCTTTGTGCAATCACGTGCAATCCATACTGGGCCTAACACCGTCTGAGCCTGCCTCCTGATGTACAGACATATATTTTGAATGTGTACGCTATCCATACATGTTACCCAGGGATACGGTACCCTTTCTAACCTTTGTGCAATCACGTGCAATCCATACTGGGCCTAACACCATCTGAGCCTGCCTCCTGATGTATAGACATATATTTTGAATGTGTACGCTATCCATACATGTTATCCGGGGATACGGTACCCTTTCTAACCTTTGTGCAATCACGTGCAATCCATACTGGGCCTAACACCGTCTGAGCCCGCCTCCTGATGTATAGACATATATTTTGAATGTGTACGCTATCCATACATGTTATCCGGGGATACGGTACCCTTTCTAACCTTTGTGCAATCACGTGCAATCCATACTGGGCCTAACACCGTCTGAGCCTGCCTCCTGATGTACAGACATATATTTTGAATGTGTACGCTATCCATACATGTTATCCAGGGATACGGTACCCTTTCTAACCTTTGTGCAATCACGTGCAATCCATACTGGGCCTAACACCGTCTGAGCCTGCCTCCTGATGTACAGACATATATTTTGAATGTGTACGCTATCCATACATGTTATCCAGGGATACGGTACCCTTTCTAACCTTTGTGCAATCACGTGCAATCCATACTGGGCCTAACACCATCTGAGCCTGCCTCCTGATGTATAGACATATATTTTGAATGTGTACGCTATCCATACATGTTAACCGGGGATACTGTACCCTTTCTAACCTTTGTGCAATCACGTGCAATCCATACTGGGCCTAACACCGTCTGAGCCTGCCTCCTGATGTATAGACATATATTTTGAATGTGTACGCTATCCATACATGTTATCCGGGGATACGGTACCCTTTCTAACCTTTGTGCAATCACGTGCAATCCATACTGGGCGAGAACGGCTGGCGAGCTGTTAAGCAAGCTACAGCACCTGTGGTTTGCACACGTAAGTTTTTCATTTTTTCAGGAATGACGGTTAGGCCTAATTCCGGAACTGTGGTTGACCTGCACTTACTGGGAAATCATTGTTCGCGGGTAATAATTGTCATCAGTGATCCCCATCACTAACGTTGTCCAGCGGGTTATCTGCACCTGTAAGCGACAAACGCTGGCCTTTTCAGTGTAGCGCACATGCAGCCACGGACATGTAATGGCATGACACACCAGTTATTGGCCAATCTCATGTGCCAGAGCCTCACGTGTCCCTCTAGTAAGCCAGTCTCGGACCGCGGGGCATGACGGAGTCTCGTTCGTTAATGTAATTAAGCTTGCAATGTGTGCATCTGTTCTGTAGCTGGCATGGTTGAGGTTTCCCAGGTGGAGTCGAATTTAACCGTAGGCTCCACTCCTGCTGGTGCCCTTCTGGACATTCCTTTAAGGTTCAGCTTTGCAACCATACTGCCCACGTAAAACAAACACTTTGCCTTCATGAACGCTGTTTGGAGGGTCATGACTCGTGGGAATAACGCCGCCCAATCAGTTAACCTGCTAGAGAGATCGTTCATTGCTCCCAAGCATGACATCACACTCCCTAGGAAGAAGGTAATGCCACTGTGGCGACCGTACTCCTGGGGGCGACACAAGTGCACTGATGCCCAGCCACTGCTCGATGAATCTGCTGGTATATTGACCCAGACCACTACATTCCCCTCGCACGCTACTCGGCCTGAATCTGACCCTGATGAAACTCAGGTTACCCTTCCCATATACAGATCCATCTTACACGGTGACAAAGAGGAAGCTGCAGATGAAAGTGCAGGTTCGGCCCACCCGCCATCAGACACACCACCGTACTATCAGGGGCCCTGTGCCAGTGCCGTTGCCAACGAGTGGGCCCCCCCCTGCTTGCTCAGGATCACAGCACTTGCAAAGTTGAAATACTGTGCAGTGAGATGGAAGATGGGGACGACGAGGAGTCCAGACTAGTACAGGTATTCCCTAGCGAGGAGACTTATTTGATTGTTTTCAATGTTGGGACAGCAATTTTTGGGGAGCACTATACTCTGGAGAATGATAGATGGTGCCCACCATACACTGGAACATTCCAAAGGTGGACATCAGACACTGGAGCAGCATTTACAGGGCCAATTATACACTAGAGCAGTAGAAATGGGGCCCATTATGTTTGGAGCATTATTTGGGCCCATAAGACAGTGGAGCTTCATCCATGGGGACCAACATATACTGTAGCATTATGTGAAGCTCATCATATACTGTTTCAAACATTATATGGGACCAATGATTCTGTATGGAGAAATAGATGGGCCTCGTCATGAGATGTAAAAAGTATTTTTCATTGTACTATACCGGTATTTCTCTGCCGTATCGGAGCAAGATGAGTTGTGGTATGTGTTAAAGGGGCGCTCTTTCGCCCAGGGCACATGAAAACCTGGAGCCAGCCCTACCCCCCCACAACTTTAGCCAAATAACCCCCATTTTCCAGTGCGTAACTTGTATTATGAAGTTAATTAAGGTTGACAAGCTTAAGTAAGAAGAATTGATGCTTTTGGCATTCAAATGGGCACTGTAGGTGTGTTTCCTGTCCTCCTCTCACTGCCGACTTTTATTCCCCATTGACTTACATTGGGTTTCGTGTTTCGGGACGACCCCGACTTTTCCCTATAATCGGACGATCTTGCTCGACCCGACTTTTGGAAAAGTCGGGTTTCACGAAACGAAACGCGACCCTAAAAAACCAAAAGTCGCTCAACTCTACTTGTGACCTAACCAAATCTGCCCTTGTCTATGAAAATCCCAACTATGATATATACAAGGGAAATTCAGATCAGTTGCATAGCTGAATTTTCCGGTATGAATCCAGGAACCCATCAATCTTGGATAAAGACTTTATCAGGATCGGATGAAGATTTAATGTTATGTACGGGTCTTCCAGTTCACTCCCTATAGCAGAAGTTAGCATCAGGAAAGGTGGACCTGTATATATCAGAAAGTACCATAAAATCTTGTCCTCAAAAAGGATCTGTCACCTACCATGAATGTCATTTATAATTTGGTGTGAATGCTGTTGTTCTCCTGAATCCGACATAGTTTTTCTTTTTTTTCCTGCTCCTCTCCGTTCCTGAGATATGGCCCTCTCTTCCCTTTATATAAATCTAGTCTTGTTAGCCAACTGAACGTGGTTCTCAAGAGGATACCTACAGAGCGGGTAAAGACCACCTTTACCTAGAGGGAAGAGGGGACCATATCTCAGGTACGGAGAGGTACAGGAACAAAAGTGTTAAGCGTCAGGTTTCTACGTCTGCTCTGCAGGAATCCAGAGCCTCACATTCTGCGGTCTCCTGCTGTCTATCTACTGCAGAGATTACTTTGCAGCAGACCGCTCCAGAGACTAAGTTCCTCTGTGCTCATACTGGGCATGCTCATGAGACGATCTCCCATTGGAGATCGGGAGTCATGTACCCAGGTCCTGCTCCAGATCTCATTGGTCCATCTCGGAGATCAGGAAGGTCCCGCACGGCTATAAAAAGCGCGCATGACCGTTCAACCATGCGCTAGTATAGACTATACTTGCTATGTGTGAATGGTGATGGATGTATGATTCTGGTGACTGACTTATTAAGAAACCCCTTCCCTCTGATATTACGCATGTGGATAGGGAATTAGTTCAGCAGTCAGTGCCAGTCAGTGGCAAGCCTTAGGCCACTGTGCACAACGCACCTCTGCGCTAGCGTCCGACATTGCGCCTGCTTTGTAGCTGTGTCGTCCTGCGGCAGTGTCCTATGCCACGCTGCAGCTGCAGCCCTTTTTGGCTCTCGCAGTAGCGATGCCGCACACACGGTAGGTCTAGACGGACGCAGCTCCTCTGTCTTAGGTCCTGCTCCTGTGACCTGATACCGTGTGTGCATTTACCTGAGGCCTGTGATACTAACAGGCTCAGTGTTTTTGTATGTTTATGTTGCGGCGCCTCTGTGTGTGAACAGAGCCCGCTTTGCGCACTTCGGGTGAAGTCTAACCCGTAAGCATTATACCTCCATATAGCTTGTCTGTCATCACCTAGCAGCGGTGTAACATCTACTGCACGGTGGACCGCGAACGCACTTTATTTTTATTTAGTGCGTTCCGCCGTTCCTAACAAAAAGAAAAACAATGATGCATTCAGCAGCACAAAGTTGAAAAGAATAGGTATTCATGGTGAGTGGCAAGTTCTATTTACCACATCTGTTAGAATAAAGTGCGCAGCCCCCTTGACTTATGCTACAAAATCCATCCAATATTAATGTTTCACAGCCACAGCCTCAACATGACAGCAACAATCTAACAAGGATTGCTTAATCCTCAATGGCATGTGCTTGACTTTGTTTCTGTTTAATGTATAGTTGCCAGGGTCAGACTGGTCCACCAAAAAAACAAAGACCCCTCCAATGGGTGTTGGCTTTAAGTCCATTTACACTGCACGATTATTGGGAACATGTATTCCTAGGAATCCTCTTCTCATGATCATCTTGCTGTCTAAACAGGCTGCCGATCACTGGGTGAACAAGCAAAGCTCACGCTCATCTGGGTAAAAAATAATCTGGTTTGCCGAAATGACCATTGTTCTCAGCAGAGTTTCGATCTTTGTAAACAAGACTTGTGCTGCCAAGAGAAATGGCAGCCTATGCGCCCTGACTAATCTACTACAGTTCGATCCCACATCTGGAGACCATCTACAGTGGGGAAAAAAAGTATTTAGTCAGTCAGCAATAGTGCAAGTTCCACCACTTAAAAAGATGAGAGGCGTCTGTAATTTACATCATAGGTAGACCTCAAATATGGGAGACAAACTGAGAAAAAAAAATCCAGAAAATCACATTGTCTGTTTTTTTTTCATTTTATTTGCATATTATGGTGGAAAATAAGTATTTGGTCAGAAACAAGCAATCAAGATTTCTGGCTCTCACAGACCTGTAACTTCTTCTTTAAGAGTCTCCTCTTTCCTCCACTCATTACCTGTAGTAATGGCACCTCTTAAAACTTGTTATCAGTATAAAAAGACACCTGTGCACACCCTCAAACAGTCTGACTCGAAACTCCACTATGGTGAAGACCAAAGAGCTGTCAAAGGACACCAGAAACAAAATTGTACCCCTGCACCAGGCTGGGAAGACTGAATCTGCAATAGCCAACCAGCTTGGAGTGAAGAAATCAACTGTGGGAGGAATAATTAGAAAATGGAAGACATACAAGACCACTGATAATCTCCCTCGATCTGGTGCTCCACGCAAAATCCCACCCCGTGGGGTCAGAATGATCACAAGAACGGTGAGCAAAAATCCCAGAACCACGCGGGGGGACCTAGTGAATGAACTACAGAGAGCTGGGACCAATGTAACAAGGCCTACCTTAAGTAACACACTACGCCACCATGGACTCAGATCCTGCAGTGCCAGACGTGTCCCACTGCTTAAGCCTGTACATGTCCGGGCCCGTCTGAAGTTTGCTAGAGAGCATTTGGATGATCCAGAGGAGTTTTGGGAGAATGTCCTATGGTCTGATGAAACCAAACTGGAACTGTTTGGTAGAAACACAACTTGTCGTGTTTGGAGGAAAAAGAATACTGAGTTGCATCCATCAAACACCATACCTACTGTAAAGCATGGTGGTGGAAACATCATGCTTTGGGGCTGTTTCTCTGCAAAGGGGCCAGGACCACTGATCCGGGTACATGAAAGAATGAATGGGGCCATGTATCGTGAGATTTTGAGTGCAAACCTCTTTCCATCAGCAAGGGCATTGAAGATGAAACGTGGCTGGGTCTTTCAACATGACAATGATCCAAAGCACACCGCCAGGGCAACGAAGGAGTGGCTTCGTAAGAAGCATTTCAAGGTCCTGGAGTGGCCTAGCCAGTCTCCAGATCTCAACCCTATAGAAAACCTTTGGAGGGAGTTGAAAGTCCGTGTTGCCAAGCGAAAAGCCAAAAACATCACTGCTCTAGAGGAGATCTGCATGGAGGAATGGGCCAACATACCAACAACAGTGTGTGGCAACCTTGTGAAGACTTACAGAAAACGTTTGACCTCTGTCATTGCCAACAAAGGATATATCACAAAGTATTGAGATGAAATTTTGTTTCTGACCAAATACTTATTTTCCACCATAATATGCAAATAAAATGAAAAAAAAAAACAGACAATGTGATTTTCTGGATTTTTTTTTCTCAGTTTGTCTCCCATAGTTGAGGTCTACCTATGATGTAAATTACAGAAGCCTCGCATCTTTTTAAGTGGTGGAACTTGCACTATTGCTGACTGACTAAATACTTTTTTGCCCCACTGTATGTGAGTAAATATCAAACATCCGTCAATTGGCAAACATTTACCAATCGGTGGTCATTTAACACCCCATAACCATGTATCATAAATACAGCCAAAGCACCAAAACTTCATGAAAACAAAATCTCATTTGGAGCAGACTTTAAGCTTTGATGCCAGTCACTTGCCACTAGTGCTTATTTCTTATGGGTTTAAGCGCAAATATTGGGAGGCTAAAAGGAATCTTAGTCTTAGTCTGGCATTGCTCCTGGCAAGAAACTGGTGATTTGTATGAAAAGCATGTTAATTTATTCTATTTTTATTTTTTGTTCTATGGGTCTCATGGATTACTGTGATTATACCTGGCAGCAAGTCTTCTATGTGCATTAACTGCCTGAACTGCCAACCATGACGGCTGAATTATTTGCAGTCCATACAAAAGCCTCTGGAATGTTTTCATTAAAGCAAACATTCACTCGTACACCTATAAAAAAAAGTTCCTATATCATGTCTTCATCCCGGATCCCTCCCAATGTTTTATTGGACATGAAAGTGAAGATAAATCTCTAAGTGCTACACACCTCGCTGTGTACACAGTGATTCAATGCGAGTGATTCAAGGCTGTTAAACAATCCATAAAAAAGGCCAAGATGGCGAATAGGTTTTATTAGGCATTGTACATGCTCATACTATTTGAATGAGACAAGAGTTGTATAAGAATAATGAAGGAATACTCAGACCAAATTTCCACTATTTAATTTTGCAAACTCGTGGAATAAGTTTAATCTTATTATAGTACTACTTTTATTTCACATTGATCCAGTTTCTCACATCCAACACTCACATTGTGAGTATGGGCCACCATGTAAGGACTAAGTGGCTACCGATCTCCTGACCTGAACTCAACAGCCTCAAGGTATAGATTAAGTTTGGAAGTTCAGACTCAGAGTGATCAGTTGATCGTGGACCATAAATGTTGGATCTGAGAAGCCGGACTGAGTCTAATGTTAATATTGTACCTTCCAATCGGAGACTTAAAAGTAGGTTTGAGGCCCTCTGTGTTGACAGTGACTTGGACAACATCCCTAGTGTATGGCCTAAAATAAATATTTGATCTCATTGTCAATCAGCTCTTCAAATTAATGGTAATGTTGCCAGTCAACCATACAAAACTTAACATTTTTGGGGCCATCCTACAAAAGGGAATACCGTATATACTTGTGTATAAGCCGACCCGAGTATAAGCCGAGGCACCTAATTTTGCCACAAAGAACTGGGAAAACTTAGTGACTCGAGTATAAGCCAGGTATGCCTTGTCCCCTCATCCCTATCCTGGTATGCATGGCCTCTCTCATCCCTATACTGGTATGCATGGCTTCTCTCATCCCTCTCCTTGTCTGCATGGCTCCTAATTCCCATCCTTCTCTGCATGGCTTCTTATCCATATCCTTGGTTGCATGGTTCCTCATCCCTATCCTTGTATACATGGCCCCCATGAGAAAACCATAAAAAAAAAAAAAAAAAAAAAACATCCTACTTACCTTCCCTACGTGTCCTTGCAGCATCTTTTTACGGTGCCGGCCAATCACGTGTCTCCGTTCATTAAGGGAATGAATATTCACTTCATGCCTATGGGAGTGGAGAGAGGTGAATATTCATTACCTTAATGAGTGGGGACACGTGATCAGCTGGCCGCAGGAGCTGCTGAAAGCCAGCGGCTGTAACCAGGGGTGAACCTAGCCTCTCTGTTGCCTGAGGCGAACTGAAAATGCTCTCCCCCCGTAGTAAAATCAGTACAAATAAATTTGGTTTACTCTTTACTAGCCTAATCTAACGCACATGTAAAATACACACTTTTAAATAGGAATATAATTGAAACATTGATCTATACACTTGTCTTCAGGGACTCAATGCCGCCTGAGGCGAAGTGATCAACTTGCTTCATTTTAGGCGAGTCCCGGGCCGGAGAACAGTGCTTACTGTAGCGCTTCTTCCCCGGCGGCCGTCCGTGTGGTACTGATGCGGCATATAGGCGGCACACAGTTGCCACACGTATTACACACACGGACAGGAATATCTCCAGTACCGTTTTTTCCAGAACCAGAAATATCAGGATGTGTGAAACCAGCCTAAGCCACGTTCACATGTTCAGTATTTGGTCCGTATTTTACATCAGTATTTGTAAGGCCAAATCAGGAGTGGGTGAGAAATCAAGAAGTGGGGACGTGTTTCTGTTATACTTTTCCTCTGATTATTCCACTCCTGATTTTGCCTTATAAATACTGAGGTAAAATACTGAACGTGTGAAAATGGTCTGATAGCGTGTTTCTATTACTTCGGACTTCCCGCAGACAGAAGTTGCAGTCATAAGATGGCGCCGATAAAAGGTGAAAACGGCACTAGGGAGTAAAGGAGCAGGGTAGGGACCTTAAGTTAGAAGCACCACTCCAGGGCAGCTCCCCCAAGAAAAACCACCAAGTGGTGCTTAGAATGCAGAATCCCAACATTAAATCTACACCAAAATACATACACTGGGAAACCTAAAAAATACAGCAATGACCCAATAATCGGAGCAGATTGTTAACAAAAAATATATATTAAAGACGAAATGTGGAATAACGCAGTGTTTCTGCATTTAGGACCATAGCACAGGGGGCAGACAACCTGGATCGGCAGTACCCAGGGTGTATGATTTGGGGCCATTTTGCTGACACAAATTACTTGTGAATAAAACTGGTGATAAATCTTATAAATTAGTGCTTAGTAATAGTGTAACAAATGCTGTAAGAACAATGGAGATTCCTCCTGCTTTGTCCCAGCTCAGCACCGTCTTGGGAGCAAACATTGTCCGTCTGCACACAGATAGGGCTGCCACTAGGAGTTTTGGGGCAGTATAATTTTTGGGGCCCCCTTGAAACTCCACCCAGGCTCCACCCCAGCCCTGCCTCCACCCCTTGAACTGTCCACAGTCCCACCGCTCTCTCTTGGAAAAACTGCACTACTCACCAATTACACATTAAGGCTAAGTGCACACGTACCGGAACTCTCGCGGAAATTACCGCGAGAATTCCATTCCGCGGGAAAATTGCATTTTAAATTCCCACGATTTTCCCGCGGAAAAACTAGCATTTTGCAAGCGTAATTAGCTTGCAAAATGCTAGCGTTTTCCAAGCGATCGGTAGCATCGCTTGGAGAACTGATTGACAGGTTGGTCACACTCGTCAAACATAGTGTTTGAAGAGTGTGACCAACTTTTTACTACTGAGGCCGCCTATGCGGCCTCAGTAGTAAAAGATAGAATGTAAAAAAAATAAAAAATAGTGTTATTCTCACCTTCCGAAGTCCCGCGCATACGCTACCAGTAATCCTTTGCGAAAATGCCCGCGATGACGTCCGTTCTCGCGGGATCGCGATGTCTCGCGGTATTTCGCAATGACGTCGCGCGAATGACCGCGAGACTTCGCGATCCCGCGAGAACGGACGCCATCGCGGGCATTTTCGCAAAGGCTTACTGGGAACGAGAGCGTGGAGAGAAGCGGGAATGCTGCGCGGGACGCCGGAAGGTGAGAATAACAATATTTTTTATTTTAAATTCTATTTTTTACAGGGATATGGTACCCAAAGCCCGGAGGACAGTCTCCTCTCCTCCGGACCGTGGGTACCATCCGCAATTGTTCTGCTTACTTTCCGCATGGTGTGCACAGCCACATGTGGGAAGTAAGCGGAACAATGCATTCCTATGGGTGCGGGATCGCCGCGATTCCGCAAATTAATGAGCATGCTGCGTTTTTTTACTGCGAAGCGATTCCGCCGCGGTAAAAACCGCAGCATTAGCACAGCATTGCGGAATCCCATAGGAATGCATGGGATGCTTATTTTTCGCGTTTTCGCGGCAAAATCGCGCGGTTAAAACCGCCGCGGAAACGCGAAAAAAACGCCACGTGTGAACTCAGCCTAACCGTTCCCATCACCAGATCACACATATAGCCAGCAGCTTTTGTTTTGGCCAAAAGATTTTTCAAGCCGCCACCACGACTCTTTTGGCTAGGCTCTACTCTACTCTAACCTATTAAACATTTGTTAAAATATCCAATACAATTTAGGTATATTTTTATTTCTTTTTCAATTTTTAAAATAATCAATGATATCACATACAGGGGACAAATACCACGGCACCATGACCAAACCATATAACACCACCACATAATTGCCTATAATATCACATACAAAGGAACAATACCACCACAAAATGTCCAGACTACATATTACCACCACATAGAGACCTAAAGTACCACATACAGGGAACAAATACCACCACACCATGTCCAGACACCATATTACCACCACAGTGACCGAATAATACCACACACAAGGAACAAATACCACCACACCATGACCAGACCACATATTACCATATGGTGACAGAATAATACCACATACAAGGGACAAATACCACCACACCATGACTAGACCACATATTACCACCACATAGTGACCAAATAACACCACACCATGACCAGACCACATATTACCAAATGGTGACCGAATAATACCACATACAAGGAACAAATGCCACCACACCATGTACAGACAATATATTACCACCACAGCGACCGAATACCACCACATACAAGGAACAAATACCACCACACCATGACCAGACCACATATTACCACCACATGGTGACCAAATAATAGCACATACAAGCAACAAATATCGCCACACCATGGCCGGACAACATATTACCACCACATAGTGACTGAATACTACAATACTGATCATTAACAAAAAAAACACAATACTAAAATCATCTTAAGCGCCATTATGCACAGGAGATCTGTACTTCGTATGCAGTGTTTGTGTACAGGTAATACAGTGATCAAGTGACATTATACACATGAGCTCTGTATAGAGTGTCAATGTACAGGTAATATAGTGATCACCAGTAACATTATACACAGCAGCTCTGCATATAGTGTACAGGTAATACAGTGATCACCGGTGACATATATAGGAGCTCTGCATATAGCGTCAGTGTACAGGTAATACAGTTCTCACCGGTGACATACACAGGAGCTCTGTATATAGTGTCAGTGTACACTTAATACAGTGATCACCGGTGAAATTATACACAGCTCTGTATGTAGTGTCAGTGTACAGGTAATACAGTGATCACCGGTGACATTATACACCGGACTGCTGTATATAGTATGCAGTGTATAGTGTCAGTGTACAGGTAACACTACCTCACCAGTGACATCTCTAGGTGAAGTCCTTCAACTTTGCTTTTCATATTTCATCTAGCACAGACCACCTCACTTCTTCCAGCCAGGGCTCATCTCTGCAGGAAATAACAGTTATCTAGAGCACCGCTTGCAGAACATATTACTGAATTTTATCCCAAATTCTAAACTACACCAGATAAAGAAAAAAGCAACTATAGTCATTTTGCTATCAGGTCAGATTAATATTGAGGATCTGAGATCCCAGTAGTACCTTTTTAACAACCCCGCCTTTTCTGTTCATTGGTTATAGGGCACTTCCTTCACTGTGGTACCCCTTTGTTTTTGTTTGACTAATTTTGCTTTTTACAATTTTACCTAATAAAGGTTAAGTTTTAATATCCACCTTGCTACACAGATAATCCCTATGGTATATCCTGGCCCCCATGTGTCAAATACATGAAATAAAGAACAGAGAGAGAGAAAGAACAGAGAGAGAGAAAGGAAGAACAGAGAAAGAAAGAACAGAGAGAGAAAGAGAAAGAACAGAGAGAAAGAAAGAGGGGAAATAAAGCAAGAACAGAGAGAAAGGAAGAACAGAGAGCAAGAAAGGGGAAAGAAAGAACAGAGCAAAAGAAAGAGCAGAGAGAGAGAAAGAAAGGGGAAAAAAAGAAAGCAGAGGGAGAAAGAAAGAGGGGAAAGAAAGAAAGAACAGAGAAAGAAAGTGAGGAAAGAAAGAACAGAGAGAGAAAGAAAGAACAGAGAGAGAAAGAAAGAACAGAGAGAGAAAAACAGAGAAAAAAAGATTCTATAAAGATACTGTAGCAGCCCGGCTCCCATTGAAGTGCCCACCTGAACTTCCGGTGCAGGACATATCAAGATCCGCTCACATGGCCGACATCCCTGATTCCAAGGCAATCCCCCTGTCCGCGCTGTCAGAGGACATGTTGATGGATCTGAAGCATTCCCTGAAGTGCCTCCATGGTTCCGTCACAATCTCCTCCCGAGATTACCTCATTTCCGGTCAGCTCACTTCAGGTGGAACGTCACGTGCGAGTTTTAAAGTGCTCCTCGGGGCTCCACCGTGTACTCCTGTGTCCGTGGGAAAAGTAAGCTCCCAGCCAGGACGGGGGGGGGACTTTCAAAATTGGGACTGTACTGCTGGATCGGGGACGGTTGGGAGGTATGAAAGCTCCCCACCATACACCTTGTACACACCCAGCTCCGCACACCTCACACACACGGTTCCACTTTGTATGCCTCGTACACATGCGGCCCTGCTCCGTACACCTTGTACACACGCAGCCATGCTACATACACCTTATACACAAAATGGCTCTGCTCCGTAAACCTTGTACACATGTGGCTCTGCTCCATACACCTCATAATCATGCAGCTCCGCTCCGTACACACAGGACTCCATTTCCTACATCCCATACACACGCGGCTCTGCTCCGCACATCTCGTACACACATGGCTCTGCTCTATACACCTTGTACACACAGATCCACTAAATCCACCCTGTAAACCCCTCCTGACCCCACACAAACTTGCTCTCATCCAGAACCATGACAACCAGCACAGCAGAGTCCTGCATACACTGAGGCCCCTGATCATGTGCCTCCCCTCCTGTGACCTCATCACAGGTTCTGTGAACACAGAACAGCCATTTATGAGCAACCCGAGCAGATGAGGAGAGGAGAATCTGCCGCCCCCTATCTTCAGGGACGCACCGCTGCCTGAGGAGAGCTGCTCAACTTTAAAAAAAAAAAAAAAGCAAAATCCTATACAGAAGAAATACTAATAGTAAAAATATATTGTATAAAAATTGATACCAATCATACACTCAAAAAAACACAAACAATATTCATAAAGCACAAAATGTACAATAATAAAATATTAAGAGTAAGCAAAATGACACAATCTCAATTTACAAGGCTAAAAACAATATTTTATTAATATGATTAAAATCAAGAAAGAACTGTATGTGCGGGGGCAAGACAAAGCCTAACCGACTGGATGGCTTTTTTTATTCGGTGCATTCCCTGGCCGGTTCCAGTCCAACCCGGCCGGTCTTGCACCAGACTACTTGGGTTCCTTTCTAGGTCGCTGCCAGATGTCCGGAGCCTGATGACCGTGGCCTCTCACCCAGAGCCTGATGACCGCGGCCTGATGTCCGGTGTCTGACGACCTCTTCCAGATGTGCTGTGCCTGATGTCCTCCCCCAGATGTCCAGATCCTATGCTTTCCTGCCCGATGTCTGGAGCCTGCCGATCGCTGCCAGTGGTCCGGAGCCTGATGACTGAGGCCTGATGTCCGCAGCCTGTTGATCGTGGTCAGATGTCCGGTGTCCGATGCCAATGTGTTGGTGCTCTGAGAACCGTGTTCCTGATGTCCAGTCCGTGTTCCTGATGTCCACCCAGTGATGATGTCCGTCTGGGATCGGTGTCTGATGTTCTTCTGCAGAGCCTGTGCTAGGTCTGAGGCCTGAGAGAGAGACCGTCCTAGTATGCCTGTGCCAGAGGATCTTGGACTGCATCAACCGGTGATGACTACTGCCATCGTCTGACGTCTGTCCTGGGTGTGTCTGATGTTCTCCTGCTGAACCTGTACTATGCCTGAGAGCGGCCGTCCTGATATGCCCGTGCCAGATGACCCTGGACTGCATCAACCCGTGATGACCCTTGCCATCGTCTAAAGTCTGTCTGAGGTCGGTGTCTGATGTTCTCCTGCTGTGCCTGTGCTACGCCTGAAGCCTGAGAGGCCACCCTAGTATGCCCGTGCCAGACAACCCTGGACTGCATCAACCCGTGAAGTCCTCCTGCCTTCATCTGTGAACCTGAGACATGTACCATTCCCTGATGTGCGGAATCGGGAGCCTGGCATTATGTTTTGTTTATGTACTGTCTTCAAGTAAACTTAATGTTCTTCAATCCTGAAGTTGTGTGGTGTCATGTCGTTCTGCCTCCTCGTCCACATGCTCAGCTGCCACAGACCCCGGTCGCTACCCTTCCCTAGTTCGGGTAGGACCGGGTCCCCTTGTGGTCCAGTGGGTCCACATTCCGTCCCCACCTGGGACGCTCACCCCATGTCGGCGTGGTCGGTAGACGTGGAGTCGCCGGCTCGGTCGCAGTCGTGACAGTAATGTTATCCTACTGTGGATTAATTTTTAATAGTATTTATTATTATATGTTGTTGCACTTTATCTTACTGGTTACAATTAACTTTCACAATTATTTTATATTTTGGTGATATGAATTTAATACGTATATCAATAATCAACGTTTTAATATCCATTTTTTCATATAATTATTATACTATTTTGGTGTAGTTGACCTCTTATAGATTTTTAGCCAATATTTTTCTTTTCCTGTCATCCCATCTGGTTTTGTCTTGCCCCCGCACATTCAGTTCTTTCTTGACTTTAATCATAATAAAATATTGTTTTTAACCTTGTAAATTGAGCTTGTGTGTCATTTTGCTTATCTAATATATAAAGCTCAAGTGTGTGTATGTATGTATGTCTGTCCAGGATTGGCATCCGCACCGTCGCAGCTACAGCCACAAAATTTGGCACAGTCACACATCTGGACCCCGAGAGTGTCCTAAGCTATGTTGTGAGGTGAATTATTAACCCCACGCGTTCCAATTATGATCTCATTGGAATCACTGAAACTTGGTGGGACGATACACATGATTGGAATACAAGACTAGAAGGATACAACTTATTTGCAAGAAACAGACTTGATAAACGAGGAGGAGGTGTCGCATTGTATGTTAGAAACGCGTATATCTGCACAGAGATTGAAGCTTCAGACACTGGGAGTTCTGTGGAAACTGTTTGGGTAAGAATACAAGGACAGAACAATGGAAAGGACACCATTGTAGGCATTTACTACAGGCCACCTGTGCAAGCTGAAGATATGGATGAACTCTTTATGCATCAAATGGCCAAGTTCTCCCAAAAATATGACATAGTTGTCATGGGAGATTTCAACTATCCAGACATTTGTTGGGAATCTCTCTCAGGCAAAACTAACAGGTCAAGGAAATTCTTATCCTCTCTTGCTGACAACTTTATCTTCCAAAAGGTAGGGGAGAAAACAAGGGGAACTGCTACCTTGGATCTAATCCTTATAAACAGGGAGGAAATAGTTGAGGAGGTAAAAGTGGCTGGGACCCTAGGAGGTAGCGACCATGCTATTTTAGAATTTTGGATAACTAGAGGAGGAAGACCTGTGAAGACTCAGACGTCAAGGTTAGATTTCAGAAAGGCAGATTTTAAAGGGATTCAGAAAGAGAATTGGAGGGATCCAATGGCTGGATATCCTTAAAGACAAAAATGTCCAGGAAGGATGGGAAATCTTGAAAAATGAAATTCTCAAAGCACAATTGTTAACAATTCCGAAAAGAGGGAAGAATAGGAAGCATTTAAGAAAGTCAGGATGGATGAACACAGAACTTAAGCACATGCTAAAAAGGAAGAAAAAAATGTTTATAAAATGGAAAGAGGGAGGCATATCTAAAGAAGAATATAATGCTGTCTGCAGAACCTGCAGGGCACAAATCAGATTAGCTAAAGCTGACAATGAATTTAAGGCTTGCAAGAGATGTCAAAAGCAATAATAAAGGATTTTGGGGATATGTCAAAAGTAAAAGAAAAGTCAAAGATGCTATAGGATTTTTACAGGATGAAAATGATGAAATGGTAAGACAGGATGTTGAGAAGGCCGAACTTTTAAATTCCTATTTTGCATCTGTTTTCTCTCAAAGGAAATGTGACATCAACTGTTCTTCTCTGTCCTATTAAGGGAATAGAAGAATCCAGGATATCTATAAACAGAAAGATAGCGAGGAAACACTTAGCTAACCTAAATGAATTCAAGTCTCCAGGTCCAGATGAATTACACCCCAGAGTACTGAAGGAGATAGCAGAAGAAATTTTTGAACCCCTCTCCATAATATTTGAAAATTCTTGGAGAACAGGAGAAGTCCCAGAAGACTGGAGAAGAGCAAATGTTGTTCCTATCTTCAAAAAGGGGAAGAAGGTGGACCCAGGCAACTATAGGCCGGTGAGTCTGACTTCTATACCAGGAAAGATCTTTGAACAAATTATTAAACAACATGTATGTCAGTACCTGGATAAGAATGAAGTGATTAAACAGAGTCAGCATGGGTTTGTAACTAATAAGTCATGTCAGACTAACTTAATTTCCTTCTATGACGGAATCACTGATTGGGTGGATCAAGGAAATGCTGTAGATATAGTATATCTTGACTTCAGCAAAGCATTTGACAAAGTATCTCATACAATCCTTATTGAAAAAATGACTAAGTATGGAATGGACAAGGCAACTGTTAGGTGGATTCATAACTGGCTTAGTGATCGGACCCAAAGAGTGGTCGTAAATGGCTGCACATCCAGCTGGAAGAATGTCTCAAGTGGGGTACCACAGGGCT
Organism: Dendrobates tinctorius; assembly: GCF_039654945.1. NCBI lineage: Eukaryota > Metazoa > Chordata > Amphibia > Anura > Dendrobatidae > Dendrobates > Dendrobates tinctorius. Next base: position 66,857,207 of record NW_027361707.1, read on the forward strand.
CTGTCCTGGGCCCTGTATTGTTCAACATCTTTATCAACGATTTAGATGAAGGAATTGAGGGTAAACTGATTAAATTTGCTGATGACACAAAGCTAGGAGGGATAGCTAATACTAGAGAAGAGAGAGAGAGGATTCAAAAAGATATAAATAAACTGGAGCAGTGGGCAGCAACTAACAGAATGGTTTTTAACAGGGAAAAATGCAAAGTACTACATCTGGGCAATAAAAATGAAAAAAGCATATACAGAATGGGAGGAATAGGCCTAAGCAACAGCACATGTGAAAAAGACTTGAGTATACTAATAGATCACAAACTGAATATGAGTCAACAGTGTGATGCAGCAGCAAAAAAAGCAAATGCAATTCTAGGATGTATTAACAGAAGCATACAGTCTAGATCACGTGAAGTCATTATTTCTCTCTACTCCTCTTTGGTCAGACCTCATCTGGAATATTGTGTCCAGTTTTGGGCACCACATTTTAAAAAAGACATCAACAAACTGCAGCAAGTTCAGAAAAGAGCAACCAGAATGGTGACCGGTCTGCAAACCCTGTCTTATGAGGAAAGGTTGCAGGATTTGGGATTGTTTAGTTTGCAAAAGAGAAGACTGAGAGGAGACTTAATAGCTGTCTACAAATGTCTAAAGGGCTGTCACATTGTAGAAGGATCATCTTTATTCTCATTTGCACAAGGAAAGACTAGAAGCAATGGGATGAAACTGAATGGGAGAAGACACAGATTAGATATTAGAAAAAACTTTTTGACAGTTAGAGTGATCAATGAGTGGAACAAGCTGCCACGAGAAGTGGTGAGTTCTCCTTCAATGGATGTCTTCAAACAGAGGCTGGACAGACATCTGACTGGGATGATTTAGCGAATCCTGCTTTGAGCAGGGGGTTGGACCAGATGGCCCAGGAGGTCCCTTCCAACTCTACGATTCTATGATTCTAATTAACCAATTTAGCCCCTATCTACATAATGGGGAAAAGTGTGTGTGTGTGTCAAGCCCCGCCCCTCATTATGAGGTCATAATGGTTGCCATGGCGACGCTGATGTCATCATAGGTTGCAAGCCCCGCCGCTCATTATGTCGTCATAATGGTTGACTATGGGATGGAGGATGTGTGATGGGTATATGGGCACTGGACTATGGGATGGAGGATATGTATGACGGGTATATGGGCACGGGACTATGGGATGGCGGATATATGGGCACTCGACTATCGGATGGCGAATATGTATGATGGGTATATGGGCACTCGACTATGGGATGGAAGATATGTATGATGGGTACAGTGGGGCAAAAAAGTATTTAGTCAGTCAGCAATAGTGCAAGTTCCACCACTTAAAAAGATGAGAGGCGTCTGTAATTTACATCATAGGTAGACCTCAACTATGGGAGACAAACTGAGAAAAAAAAATCCAGAAAATCACATTGTCTGTTTTTTTTTCATTTTATTTGCATATTATGGTGGAAAATAAGTATTTGGTCAGAAACAAGCAATCAAGATTTCTGGCTCTCACAGACCTGTAACTTCTTCTTTAAGAGTCTCCTCTTTCCTCCACTCATTACCTGTAGTAATGGCACCTGTTTAAACTTGTTATCAGTTTAAAAAGACACCTGTGCACACCCTCAAACAGTCTGACTCCAAACTCCACTATGGTGAAGACCAAAGAGCTGTCAAAGGACACCAGAAACAAAATTGTAGCCCTGCACCAGGCTGGGAAGACTGAATCTGCAATAGCCAACCAGCTTGGAGTGAAGAAATCAACTGTGGGAGCAATAATTAGAAAATGGAAGACATACAAGACCACTGATAATCTCCCTCGATCTGGTGCTCCACGCAAAATCCCACCCCGTGGGGTCAGAATGATCACAAGAACGGTGAGCAAAAATCCCAGAACCACGCGGGGGGACCTAGTGAATGAACTGCAGAGAGCTGGGACCAATGTAAGGCCTACCATAAGTAACACACTACGCCACCATGGACTCAGATCCTGCAGTGCCAGACGTGTCCCACTGCTTAAGCCTGTACATGTCCGGGCCCGTCTGAAGTTTGCTAGAGAGCATTTGGATGATCCAGAGGAGTTTTGGGAGAATGTCCTATGGTCTGATGAAACCAAACTGGAACTGTTTGGTAGAAACACAACTTGTCGTGTTTGGAGGAAAAAGAATACTGAGTTGCATCCATCAAACACCATACCTACTGTAAAGCATGGTGGTGGAAACATCATGCTTTGGGGCTGTTTCTCTGCAAAGGGGCCAGGACCACTGATCCGGGTACATGAAAGAATGAATGGGGCCATGTATCGTGAGATTTTGAGTGCAAACCTCCTTCCATCAGCAAGGGCATTGATGATGAAACGTGGCTGGGTCTTTCAACATGACAATGATCCAAAGCAAACCACCAGGGCAACGAAGGAGTGGCTTCGTAAGAAGCATTTCAAGGTCCTGGAGTGGCCTAGCCAGTCTCCAGATCTCAACCCTATAGAAAACCTTTGGAGGGAGTTGAAAGTCCGTGTTGCCAAGTGAAAAGCCAAAAACATCACTGCTCTAGAGGAGATCTGCATGGAGGAATGGGCCAACATACCAACAACAGTGTGTGGCAACCTTGTGAAGACTTACAGAAAACGTTTGACCTCTGTCATTGCCAACAAAGGATATATCACAAAGTATTGAGATGAAATTTTGTTTCTGACCAAATACTTATTTTCCACCATAATATGCAAATAAAAGGAAAAAAAAAAACAGACAATGTGATTTTCTGGATTTTTTTTTCTCAGTTTGTCTCCTATAGTTGAGGTCTACCTATGATGTAAATTACAGACGCCTCTCATCTTTTTAAGTCGTGGAACTTGCACTATTGCTGACTGACTAAATACTTTTTTGCCCCACTGTATATGGGCACGGGCCTATGGGATCGTGGATATGTATGATGGGTATATGGGCACGGGACTATGGGATGGAGGATAATTATAATTTGCTATAACTAACCACAGTTAGTTACTATGCCCGGGCAGCGCCGGGCTCTTCAGCTAGTTCTTAATAAAATATTATTATTGTACATTTTGTGTTTTTGAAGTGCTCAACTTCTCTCATGGTAGGTGCGCCCCTGGCTGTAACTGTGCGCGCTATAAGAGAAATAAATATTAATTTCTCTTTAGCAGTGGGCACAGTTATAGCTGCTGGATCCTGCCTCCTGTGACCTGCCACTCCCCCACCGTCTTGTCACAATGACTCGTGTATAAGCCGGGGGGGGGGGGGGGGTGCATTTTCAGCACAAAAAATATGCTGAAAAACTCAGCTTATACACTAGTATATACAGTAAATACAGAGTCAACAAACTTAGCCGCCATATTAAATATGGGCTCTGATCCATCAAAGCATTTACACCAGAACACTAGAGATTCCCTTTGAAAAGTTGTAAAAATTTTGGGCAACAGTTCATCAATGCTAAGTCTATATTCTGTTGCACTGAACAGACAATCAAGGACATGTAAGTGGAGCTAGGTAAGGAGAAGAGGATCAATGCACAAACCAGTAATTGTCCTGTTGTTTTGGCACACTGGCCCGCCCTTGGGGCATTAGTGGAATAGGGAAAGTTGATTTTTTTTCAGTGATGAAAGATCCATTTCCGATGCAGCCACGAAGAAGAGTAGTTCTTCACTACTTTATCCAACAGTGTAATTGATTTGATGACCCTTTAAAAGAGAGTCGGTGCACCCTTGGTGTGGCTAAATATTTAAGTGCACTCTTGATGTCTTTAATACTTATTATAATAACCAACGAAGGTTAATTTGCTTTAGAATCTCTGCACAGCACCAAGGAAGACTTTTAAAGTGAACAAAAAAAATTGGGGGAAAAAAAAAAAAAAAGGATAATTGGCGGTATACATTATGCAAGTATGTGTCTATATAGAAAAGCATGCACTATTCCACTACGTTATGCCGCACACAAAAAAAGTGTCTCCAAAGGGATGTTCCTAATGGAACCCTATGATCACTTTTGGGAGTGTGCACCAACGTGAGTTTTCTTAATTCTTTGCCACAATATTATAACAGAATAAAATACAATTTCTGAGCAAACAAGGAAGCAGCAGCTATAATCCTGAAATAACCTCCAGGCTACAAACAAAGGAGACCTGCGGAGAGAGCCTTTCAGGTGTAGGTAGAGATATTAAAAACTCGCAGGTCTATAGTACACAGTACTGACGGCTCCAATCTGAGATAACACAGTCTGGGCGCTCACACCATTTTCGCTGCCCCTCGTGACCCTGGAAATGTTCAAGCACAAAGGCATCAATTGCATTATTTTTGTTGCCATTAGTGCAGGAATGTGAGAATGAGCCATATAGGACCAATCAATTTAAGGGAATGTGACATCAGAAAATCTATTGTTAAATCAGTCTTTTTTATGAAATGTATTTTTATTAAAATTGGCATTTTTTTTTTTTATATTTCCCATCACAACCTGTAATAAAAATGAGAAATCTTCAGACTTCTCACTGGGGCTATTCAAGGTTTATACTTCCTCATTTAGGAAATTCACTTGTACAGTGGCAGCAATAGACCGACTGATTCAATGTGTTGTACTGAAGCATCTAATGAGCGAGGGCAAAGATCATTGTTAAGGGAGGAGGGGCAGCGTCAGATGTGACATCACCTACTGTGATTGGTAGATCCTGTGTTATTAGCTGTGTATAGAGGTCTTACCTGTCATTGCAATCCTGTCTCTGATGATAATGAAACTACTGAAAAGTCTTCTGGACAAAACAGAAGAAACAAAATAAACAAGAGGAGGGGGCACTCCCGCTGTAATACCCGGTGGTGAAATGGAGGAGGTTAAAAACAAAATACACTATCCTGCCATAGTTGTGCTACCGGTATCACCACGTTTGCCGAACCTGCTGTGCTTAACGTGCACCATTCGCCGTCCCCCCTTCGGAGGCTGGTCGGCCACATGGATTGTCACGGGATGTTGAGGTCACCGCAGGTCCTCAGACCTTCAGGTACTGTAGGATGATCGACGGACTGACAGGTCTGTGCTGCACCAAGCCGTTCACCCAGAAGGGTGTAAATTCAAGGAAGGGAAAATTACAGCTGGTTAGGGCGCTCAGACCAAGACAGACACTTGTTTTAGATAAAAAGGAAATGTCTTTACTTGGTCATTGACTCCTCACAAAGCTTTTTGGCTGTAAATTGCCTGATGAAGGAAGATTTATCGCCAAAAAGCTTTGTTAGGAGTCAATGACCAAGTAAAGACGTTTCCTTTTTATCTAAAACAAGTGTCTGTCTTGGTCTGAGCGTCCTAACCAGCTGCAATTTTCCCTTTCTGGACAAAACAGGAACAATAAGCCTAAAATACGCTCAGCGGCCAGTGATGAAATTGAAAGATAATACGCATATGCGCACGTGTATTCGTTTCGGCTTTTTATAGCATGTTTTCCCGTGTAAGCCATTACAGTAGGCCAACATTTCAAAATTTAATATTTTTCAAGCTGGTGTTATAAAGTATTCTAATTTACTGAGATAATGACTTTTGGGTTGTCATTGGCTGTAAGCCATAATCACCTGAAATAGATCATTCTGTTCGTGATAACTATATAATATGCGAGTTTCACTATTTGTATTGAAGAACTGAAATAAATTAACTTTTTGCTGATATTCTAATTTAGTGAGAAGCACCTGTATGTATCTATATATACGTTTGCCATAAATGAACACAAAAGTATCACAAATTCCTGACTTAACCAAGTAATTTTCTAATAATACTTTCCTTTTAAGAGGAAAGACGTTATGTTGCCCAACTATGACCCATTTTGGGGAGGTACTTTAAGTCTTGACTAGTTGCAAATTTCCTTCATTATGAGAATTTTTATTTTTTTATTTGAAACTCAATACAGGCAGCCCCTCGGTTACAAACCTTATAAGTCCTGTAGATTTATGCCAAATCTATATTTTTAAGTTGGAACAAGTATAGCGTTGGCAAACGCTTATAAAAAAAAAAAAAAAATTAAAGACTCTCTTCACTTACCTGTCCGGCCATCCAGTCCTCTTTCGTTCATCACGCACCTCATCTCTGACTTCTTCATTATAGGCCATAACTGTCATCAATGCCCAGGCTTCAGAGGCCACTGTGTGTTGTAAGGTCGTGAAAGCAAGTCATCCACAATTTTAGGAGCTATCACCGCCGGGTGTTAAGTTGACATGACAACTGACACCCGACACTTAGTACCAAGAACAATGCCAACACCGCTCCCGGCAGCGTAACCACCTTAATGTAGTGATCTATGTCGATCACAATATTTAGAAGGCAAGCATAGAGAGGGAGCTCCTCTGCTCTCCGATCAGCACCCCTGCGCAGCCAGCGCAAAGGCCAGGTTGTTGCATGGTGCTTCGATGTAGTTATGACGACATCTGGATCACCATGGCTAGTATATTAATTAAAATATGCACAATGCATGATCTACAGTGGGGAAAAAAGTATTTGATCCCTTGCTGATTTTGTAAGTTTGCCCACTGACAAAGACATTAACAGTCTATAATTTTAAGGGTAGGTTAAATTTAACATTGAGAGATAGAATAACAAAAATAAAATCCAGAAAATCACATTGTATAAATTTATATAAATTGATCCCCTACCAACCATTAAGAGTTCTGGCTCCTACAGACCAGTTAGACGCTCCTAATCAACTCGTTACCTGCATTAAAGACAGCTATCTTACACAGTCACCTTTATAAAAGACTCCTGTCCACAGATTCAATCAGCCAGACTCTAACCTCTACAACATGGACAAGATCAAAGAGCTTTCTAAGGATGTCTAGGACAAGGTCCTAGACCTGCAAAAGTTGGAATGGGCTACCAAACCATAAGTAAGACGTTGGGTGAGAAGGAGACAACTGTCAGTGCAATAGTAAGAAAATGGAAGAAATACAAAATGACTGTCAACCCATATCGATCTGGGACACCATGCAAAGTCTCACCTCTTGGGGTATCCTAGATCATGAGGAAGGTGAGAAATCAGCTTAAAAGTACACAGAGGGAACTTGTTAATCATCTCAAGGCAACTGGGACCACAGTCACCAAGAAAACCATCGGTAACACATTACGCCATAAAGATTTAAAATCCTGCAGTGCCCACTAGGTCCCTCTGCTGAAGAAGGCTCATGTGCAGATCCGTCTGAAGTTTGCAAATGAACACCTGGGTGATTCTGTGAGTGATTGGGAGGAGCTGTGGTCAGATGAGACAAAAATTAAGCTCTTTGGCATTAACTCAACTCGCCGTGTTTGGAGCAAGAGACATGCTGCCTATGACCCAAAGAACACCATCCCCACTGTCAAGCATGGAGGTAGAAGCATTAGGGGGTGCTTCTCTGCTAAGGGCACAGGACTACTTCACCACATCTATCGAAGAATGGATAGAGCCATGAACCGTAAAATCCTGAGTAGAGATGAGCAAGTATGTTTGGAAAACGATCACCAAACATAAATTTGGCACGAATATGGTACATTCAGATTCGTGATCGGTAACAAACATTTTTCTCTTTTTTTTTTTAAATTATTTAAATAATTTTAAATAATACGGCATGGGGACCGATGTATTCTTGATAACCAACCTTGCTGAAGCTGACGGTTGCAGCCCCCAGCCGTGGCTTTTGCCAGGCTGGTTATCAAAAGTACTGGGGAACCCACGCAGGTTTATTTTTTATCTATTTACAGCGCAGGAGCAGCTTATGAATACTCCCATCCACCGCTTCTGCTCTCACTATTAGCTGCAGCAAGTGTCAGCTGATGAGAGCTGTAGTCCCAACAGCTGACACCAGTGGCTGGAGGTGAACTTTTGCCTCCGATCAAAGCTGAACACTCACGCTGTCTTCTGCCAACGTGGGAACTGTGGATCTCTGACTGGCTGGCTGATTTCATCGCCGATCAGAAGTGCTACTCCGGTGTTTCTCACAGTGTCTCACAGCTTGGGAAAAAATGTTTTTTTTGTGCAGTGTATGTTCGACTATATTCGGCAATTTAATCAACGATTAAATCGGCGAATATTGCAAATTCGGCGATTGAGAGCCGAACCGAACATTGAAATATTCGCTCATCTCTAATCCTGAGTGACAGCATCCTTCCCTCCGACAGGATATTAAAAATGGGTCATGGCTGGGTCTCCCAGCAAGACAATGACCCAAAACATGCAGCCACGGCAACAAAGGAGTGGCTCAAAAAGCACATTGAGGTCATGGAGTGGCCTAGCCAGACTCCAGACCTTAATCCCATAGAAAACTTATAGACGGAGTTGAAGCTCTGAGTTGCCAAGCGACAGCCTTAAAATCGTAATGATTTAGAGATGATCTGCAAAGAGGGGTGGACCAAAATTCCTCCTGACATGTACACAAACCTCATCATCAACTGCAAAAAAGTCTGACTGCTGTGCTTGCCAACAATTGTTATCCCACCAAGTATTAAGTCTTGTTTGCCAGAGGAAGCAAATACTTATTTCTCACTGCAAAATGCAAATAAATTTATGTAAGTTATACAATGTGATTTTTTGGATTTTATTTTTGATATTCTATCTCTCAATGTTAAAGTTAACCTACCCTTAAAATTATAGACTGTTCATGTCTTTGTCAGTGGCTAATCTTACAAAATGAGCAGGGGATCAAATACTTATTTCCCTCACTGTAAAGCGGGAGTCACACATAGCAATCTCGCTAGCGAGATCGCTGCTGAGTCACAACTTTTGTGACACAACAGCGATCTCACCAGCGAGATCGCTGTGTGTGACAGCGATCAGCGACCCCCAGCCGGTATCGCTGATCGCTGCAAGAAACCTCTGGACATATTTTTCATCGCTGGTCTCCCGCTGGCCAACACGCATCGCTGCGTGTGACAGGCGGGAGACCAGCGATCAGCTGTAAAAAAAAAAAAAAAAATTATTATTCTCACCTTCCAACGTCCCGCGCAGCCATCCCGCCTCTCGCCACGCTCCCGGTCCCAGTGATCCTTTGCACGAATGACCGCGAGACGTCGCGCTGCCACGAGACCGTGACATTCTCGTGGTCATTCTCACAAAGGATTACTGGGACCGGAGCGTGGCGAGAGGCAGGATGGCTGCGCGGGACGTTGGAAGGTGAGAATAACAATATTTTTTATTTTGATTCTATTTTTTTACAGGGATATGGCATCAGCGCTAACGAACACAGCAATGCCGGGCGCTCGGCATCGCTGTGCTGATCGCTGGTGAAGCTGTCTGACAGCTCACCAGCGATCACATAGCGACTTACCAGCGATCCTGACACGTTGATATCGCTGTCGGGATCGCTGGGAAGTCGCTATGTGTGACTCCAGCTTAGGTAACTTGTCTCTGTAGCACTGATAGATAATGAAGCATAGAAATGCTATTGCATTGCTATTCTTTATTATGCGATCAGAGCTGTGAAGGTCACATCGTGGGACTAAGTAAAAAGGTTAAAAAGATTATTTGTAAAAACATTTAAAAAAAAAAAAAAATCACAATATAAAAATATGTTGTACCAATAAATATTTTGATGAAAAACTACAGTACACATTTGGTATTGACGTGCCTGGAACGACCCAACCTATAAAACTGTCCCAAAAATTAGGCAAAAAACAAGCCACCGTACACCTCCATCAGCGGGAAAAAAAAAAAAAAAAAAAAAGCTATAGCTCTCAGAATAAAGAACTGCTAAAATAATTATTTCTATAAAATAGTTTTTGTGTAAAAGCGCTGAAACTAAAAAAAAAAAAATATACAATTGTGGAATCGCTGTAATAATACTGACCTAAAGAATAAGGCTGGGTTCATATTGCGTTAGGGGGTGCGTTTAACACATCCGTTACATAGCAGTGTTAACGCTATGTAATGGATGCATTAGCGCACCCATACACTGCTATAGACGAGCGCATCGCTAACACGTCATAATCGGCCTGCGCTAGCGATGTGCCGCCATTCTGTGACGGACGCTCGGACGCGGTCGGCAGCATCCGAGGATCCATCACTGCTAGCGCAGATGAAGCATCTGCGCTAACGCGATCGCGTTAGGGAGTAGCGTTAACGCAGCCTATCAACACTATCCGTTTCCCCCGCATATGGGGGTATCAGTGTACTCGGGAGAAATTGCACATTTTTGGGGTCCATTTTCTCCTGTTACTCTTGCCAAAAATAAAAAAATTGGGTCTAAAGTAAAAAGTTTTGTGAAAAAAAAAAAAAAGGAAAATGTTCATTTTTTTTCTTCGACGTTTCAATAATTCCAGTTAGCACTTGAAGTGTTAACAAACTTCTCAAATGTGGTTTTGAGCACCCTGAGGGGTGCAGTTTTTAGAATGTTGTCAATTTTGGGTATTTTCTATCGTATAGAAAAATCTCAGCATTAGTGGGATCCTTTCAAGTGTTCCAGAGTTAAGGCCTTGAAGTGACACTCATGCATGTGAAAACAGGCTCAGTGGGTAAAGGGGTTAAAGATCCATTTGAATCTGTGTTGGAAGCTCCATTGTAGGGATGGGACCCAAATGCCAAACATTCACATCATACAAAGCTTTTTCACTGCCAGTGTAGTAGTGCAAAGAGACAGGGTTCACGCTTAACATTTTAAGTGCCAAGTATAATCAAATTCCTATAACTAGAGTCCCCTCCTAAGTGCTTGGAACCAGTACCAGCCATACTAGCCCACTACATGCTGCTATTTACATCCTGAAAGCAAGGATCCCATGTAATAAATTTAAATCTATATTAAAAAAAACTATAAGGAACAATAAGAAATAAGCAAAAAAAATTGGTGCAATTCCAAAATGTGCAGTTTGCCACACAACCTTGACAAAAAGAGAGAAGTACCCACACCGTGAAATGCACGTAGAGGTTCATCATTTCATTATTCATGATTTATTGAAGTCACTTTTGTATTGTCTCGTCGCATTCGTTTACTTTTTTGTGCTTAATTCTTCAAAAACGGCTCACGCGATCGATGAATTTGCCGCAAAATGAAAAAAATATTCTTTATTTTAAATCTATTTTTTGTGACTTTGCAGCACCATAAGTTGTATATCCTTTAAAAAGTTGCCAAAAAAAATGCCAAATTTAAAACTCTTCTGGGAACCTTATTCCAGGCAGGTACTGGAGTGAAATCTTTTTTTTTTTTTTTTTTCATATGTGGTAAAAATGAGCATTTCATGTATCGGTCTAAGGCTGAGTGCACACGTACTTTTTGGCCCTGCGGATTTTTCCGCGCAGAATTGAAGAAATCCGCAGGTCAAATGACCTGCATTTTTCCTGTGGATTTCTTCCATTATTAATGCGGTTTTCTTGCGGTTTTCCCCCTGCGGATTTGAAGACTGGGGAGATGGAAAACCGCACAAAAGAAGTGACATGCTGCAGATTTTGTACCGCAGAAAAATCCGCAGCGTCTGCACAGCGGTTTTTATTTTCAATTGACTTACATGGCACTGTACATCACAATGCGGATATGCAAAGTTTCTGCGCGGTAAAATGCGCTGCGGATCCGCTGTATATCTGCATCGTGTGCACACAGCCTAAAACATCTTTATAAGGCCTGTTTCACACATCAGTTTTTTCTGTCAGTCTAAATAAGCCAAAATAGCGGAAAACAGATCCGCAGGCGGACTGACAGAAACGGGGGTCAGCGGACCGGCGGATGTATGGATCCGCCGATGGCAAAAATTTAAAGGAACCGCGCCTGGGAAAAAAGCAAAAAAATAAAAAATTAATACCGCCAGATGTAGTGGTATCCGGAAGAGCATCTGCGGTGAGCGATCATCTCGCAGGATGTGGGTGAGCGCGCGATCAGAGACCATGAGGGAGGAGATCGCGCGATCAGAGACCATGAGGGAGGAGATCGCGCGATCAGAGACCATGAGGGAGGAGATCGCGCGATCAGAGACCATGAGGGAGGAGATTGCGCGATCAGAGACCATGAGGGAGGAGATCGGGTGAGGAAAGGAGGCGAGAGAGATTTTCATCCAGCAGGCAGACATAATTGCGGGTTAAAACAGAAAATAGCAGATCCCGGAGAGAGAAAAAAAACGTTGCAGGATCCATCCAGTCAGGTCAGCGGACGCCAAAATATTGTCCGATCAGCAAAAATGCGGTTGCTACGGACGGCCATCAGTCAAAATCCACCGATAATGAAAGTCAATGGGGGAGAAAAACGGATCCGCAAAGAAAAATGGCGGATCCGTTTTTTTTCCAAAACGGTGGATTTTGACTGATGGTGACAAACGGATGTGTGAAACAGGCCTAAGCAAAGATAAAAAAGACAAAAAAGGAAGACATCCAAAAGTGGAACAAAACAGAAGCTAATTTTTAATGGAACATGAGATTTTTAGTTAACATTTTTTGGCAAAGTGTATAAGCCCGCTGATACGCCATGTAACCGCTTTAATTTGGAGCTCTAACACTGTGTGCATTAGGCAATTTGTATTTTTGATTACCCTTTTTAATAACAGTCATAAGTTTTCCATCCACGGAGCCTGTCCGTTCCTTAATCTGTTGATGATCAGGTTTTTTTGGGCAGCACCATCCTCAGCCTCCCAGAGGTTTACGGTTTTTTATCGTTAATTTCTCATAAAGGGCCCACAAGTTCTCAATAAGAATCAGGTCAGGTGAGGAAGGAGTCATGTCCTTATTCTTAAGGTCTTTACTGGCAGCCAAGCATTGGAGACTTTGATGCATGGGATGGAGCAGTGTTTTGAATAAAAATAATGGTTTTCCTGAAAGATGAAGACATTTTCCAGTACAACTGCTTGAAAAAAGTGTTTTCTACAAAATGGCAGTAGGTTTTGGAGTTGATTTTGAGTCCATCTTCAACTCGAAAAGATCCAACCAACTCACCTTTAATAATTCCAGGCCATTGCAGTACCCCACCTTCAACCTTGCTGACGTTCAAGTGGAGATTTGTGCCCATTACTGATCCAGCCATGGGACCAGATATCTGGTCAGTCCACAAAACTTTGAAAAAAAAAAATCTGTCTTCAGACATTTCTGGGCCCAGTCTTGGATGTTTCACCTTCTGTTTTGTACAGTGGTGTTTAGGTTTCAGCCTCTTTACCTCGGCCTTGTACTTCCAGTACTTGCAGTCCTGGAATATGACAGCACTGGAGGATAATGGTCTCCTGCTTACTTCATAATTGATTATGTCTAAACACATTTTTTTGCCACCCTGTTGATTTGCAAAAATACTTTTTTGAAGGTTCTGTGATTGCCCCAATATCCTAGTAATTTCAAGAGTGCTGCATCTCTCTAAGACTTCTAAAAAAATTTTTTACTTTTCAGAGTCAGATAAATCTCTTTTTTGAACCATTTTGCCTGAGGTAAACCAGCTGCCTAAGGCCGGAGTAAGACATGCGAGAAACTCGCACCTCAATACCCGGCACTGTCGCCGGCACTCGCGACCGGAGTGTGCGGCTGCATATATTTCTATGCAGCTGAACGATCTGGTCCGAGTGTCGGCGGCAGTGCCGGGTATTAAGGTGCGAGACTCGTGCAAGTTTCTTACATGTCTGACCCCAGCCTTATAATTCTGCACACCTTGGGCATTGTATCATCAGGCCTCATCCCCCTCATTACACAAACACTTGATCTGCGTCATCCAATAAGCATTCAAGGATATACAGCGCGGAGTTGGAAAAAAATACGGTCAAAATACTCACTTGCCTAATTGTGCACAATATAAGTGCAGCACAAGCATGGTGATCACCACAACACTGCACTTGTAAAGGTAGACACTATCAAAATGGTATATACTTGCTGTTCTGTCCTCACTAAATGAAGAATTCATGTATCTTATACAGGCAGCTAAACCGCTATACCGGGGTCCAATAAGGAGACTGTAGGTTGAATCTGTGCTTTATTGAACGTGATGGTATATTGGCGCGGTGAAACTACAAACAAACATATATGCATACAATCAATACTGGGTTCATCAGGGATTCATATATACGTAATACATCATTTGCACTAATAGCTAGCCAAGGGAGAACTAACGAAGAAGACTAATATGAGACAGGAATTGAATGCAGGAATCATAAGTACATACCAGTGATGCTGTCACAAGGGGAGAAGAGAAATGAGATGCTTCCTGAATGCAGGCAGAAGGAAAATGGTGGACTGGAGGGAAAATGGGGGCTGAACTAACCATAATCCTTTGCAAAAGGCTACCAGGGTGTATTGTAACCTTACCAGAATGCACTGTAAACGGAGTGAAATAGAAAGTGAAAGTAAAACACACAATAACACTGCGGTTATGACTCTGCTCACTAGATGGAGCCAGAATACACTGTAAACGTTAACAAGCAGATAATTAAATGTCGGAGACAGAACACTTGCCATATCGAGCAGTCCCAGAAGTGAAGCCTTCTCCATACATGCAGTGTTATATAGCCAGCACCCAATAATAACTGTTATGTTAGGAGCAACAGTATAACCTCTTAGGTGCTGCTGTCAAACATGGCTGCTGCATTTAACAGGTTAGAAATGAGAACACGGTGCAGATGGTGCCATCATGAAAGCAGAGGCTACTAAAGACCTCAGTGCTGGCCATATCTTTACATCAATGAAGCCCAGCTTTAAAAGAGCTCAGGAACTGTGCAATACATAAACAAAACACGTAAAGAGAAAAAAAATAATATATATATACTAGCTTGGCCGTGAGAAATTTTCACACATTGGTTGTCTGGGGCACAGGCAATTTCAGAAAAAGCAAACCTGGTCAAATGTAAATGTATTTCATGAGCCGATGAACAGACAGGTATTTATATAGATTGGTAATACAATAATTTGTTTTGATAAGTAGAGGCCAAAAACTGTCTTCCGGTTGAGGTGCCACCTGTTACGGGCTGGCGGAAAGCACCAAATAAAGATGAAATAATATAAGTGGTGCGTTCGCAGCCCAGGCCCACCGTGCAGTGGTGACCAACTGCTGCTAAACAATGAGGGGAAGGCGTGTAGGAGAAAAGCCGGACACCGGTAGGTAACCCCTGACCCAGTGCTAGCAGGCACGAACTCCGCTGCTTCACGTAGCACGTGCCAGCCGGCGAACAACCGCAACCTGTTTACATTACAGGTCACGGTAGTGTGAACCACTGCTTAGGACGGGTGCGATGTCCGCCCTGACGGACACCACTAACCAGCCTAACGGTTCTTGAAAGCACACACACGGCGCACAGCGTTACTGTGGCGGACCCTGCGGTAGCAGTGTCGAGGCCAGTACTGACCTACGCCCTAGGCGCTGAAGGTAGATGAGGATAACACTGCGGCGCTGTGCAGTGTCCGAGCTATTGATGCGTCAGTCACCAAGCTCATTCATCCATCATCATTCATACACTAAGTACTATAGCCTCAGAGTCAATCATAGCACATGGCGGGGCGGCCATGCGAACCTTTTATAGCCGTGCCCTTCCAGGACCTTCCTGATCCTCCAGACGGACCAATCAAAACTGGAGGACATGAGCATGTGACTCCCAATCCCCAATGGAAGATCGTCTCATGAGCATGCTCAGTGGACCGAAGGACTTAAGACTCTTGAGTCTTTTGCTGCTGGCCAGGCTGCATTGCCATAACTGGACCAGAGGTGGCAGCAGCAACCGAACCCACAATGCTGGTGTGGGCAGAACGCCGGGATCGTGGAGTCTGCTGAGCAGGCTCCACTGCGGCCGGAAGGGAATGGGAGACTGGCCGATGGCAAGGCTCGGGATTCCCGCTATGCAGCGCCCGGAAGTCGATGCCTAACACCACCTGCAGGTCATTGTGTCTTTCTGCAGGTTTATGAAAATGTTTAAACTGTATTTAGTGATAAAATCATGAATGTGTGGTTTGTTTGGCTGTTTTCTTGCTGAAGGGGGCAAGTTTACCTTTCGAACGGTGTATCGTGTGTGTGTGGGGGGTGAAGTGATCAGCAAAAAAGCAGTGCATGTTTACAAATGTGTTAGTAGTGTGCTTTGGGGTACTGTGGTGCCACCTGCAGGTCATTTTTCCTTACTGCAGGTTTAAGAAAATTAATGTTAAACTGTATTTTGTGATCAAATCGTGGATGTGTGGTTTGTTTGGCTATTTTCTTGCTGAATGGGTCAAGTTTACCTTTCAAATGGTGTATCATTTGTGTGTGTGGGTGTAGTATGAACGGGGATACAAAGGAACCACTGAAAAACAGTGTTTAGAAATAAAAAGAAAAAATGAAATATCTATTCTATGTGTTTATGTTTATATATATTTTTTTCTGAAGTTACTTTGTCATTGCTAGTATATGAGAGGTTAAAACCAAAGAACATGCTACTATCAGGATAATAAGACTTTTCAATTATTTTTTTCCATAAAGATATTTTTTATTACTTCTCATCGATTCTATCGCTCATGTGTTTGTCTCCCTCTGCTGGATATCAGACGTATTACAGTCATTCCTCTGTGTCGTTACAGTGGCTCCGAGTAGAGTTCTCTTCTTGGGATAGATTCTTTGGATTTTAATATTAGTAACATTCTCTTTCTTGCAATTTTTACACATCTTACACTTTTTTCTCCTTTTTTTACTTTTTCTTTTTTTTGCTTTACATATTTCGTTCATGTTTGGCAGTTTGCTGACAACGGATACAGGAAGCTGCCAATCAGGGGTAGGGGTATACACAGCTCAGCATTTGAGTTTTGCTACATCTACAGCAGAGAAAACTCTGCCCCTACATCATGCCGCTCTCAGACTACTCGTACATAGCAAAAACTCGCTGACAGACTCCCTTTAACTTCTTCCTTCTGCTTCCTCTTACTATAGCAAATATCTTTTTTATTTTTTAGCCAATTATGTTGTTTATTTTATTGTTAGTGCACTTTTTAATGGCATGACCCCACACTGGGGGTGAAAAAAGGCATAAAACACTTTTGAAAAGTTGCATAATTTTGCACAAAGTAAACGTTGCATATTTTTGCAACTTTTGGCGCTTTCATAACAATTTTAAGCAGCTAACAAAATGGGGAGGACCGGAGGTTTGAAGGGGCAAGTCTACAGCAGCCCATCAAATTCTTCAAGTGGTAGTCCCTGGAGTCACATTTCTGGTGAGGTGCATGCCACTAACATACACATCAAGTGGCGATCGACCCATAACGAATTCAGGGCATCTTACATCTGCACATCCGTCATTATTACTAGTGTCACGATCCATTTTTGGATCTGTGTCAGTTTGGGCTTCTCTGATACAAACTTTTTTCCTTTCAGGCCATCGGGGGTTAATGTCAGTTTTTCCTCTCGGTGGCCGCTGGTGTTACTACATGTTTAGTTAGTCTGCTGGTGCTGGTGGGGACCATTTCCTCCTTTTTATATAAGGTCACCTGGTGCACCAGCTGACTGTTGGTAATACAGGTCCTTTGGAAACCAACCATTGTGAAGACTGGTCCTACCTGGTGCAGAGGTGGTTCAGCTTAACTGGCGCAGTGGTGATGCTGCTGAATGGAGGAGCTTTCTGGAGCAGTGTTTCAGCTGAAAGCTGAGTTCGGGTGCCTTACTCTGCTGTCCTGTGCATGACAGCAGAGAAAGCCAAGTGTTGTTTTTTCCTGTGTTATTTTCCTTGGTGTTGTATTAGTGCAGCGGTGGGACCAGTGTCCGCACTTACCAATTCCCTAGTGAGGGATAGGTGCAGGGTAAGTTAGGGCTGAGGTATCCTGGTCGGCGACTGTTTGAAAGAAGCTGTATAGGGACATCAGGCTAGTCCAGGACCCAGCCTCAGGAGAGTGCAGGAGGTGTCACTTTCCCCGTTCCCTATTACAGGGCCCACCGTTGCAATTGTGTCCCCTTGTTTTGTCTTGTTGTTTGGTGATTGACCGATCGTCGGGTCACCTCACGCAGGGCCAGTCACATCGTGACAACTAGTGTATGAAATGCCAGTCTGAATGAATCGGACCCCAAACATTTCTTGGTGTACCAGGAAGTTTGGGTAGTAGAGCCATAGCCAATGGCGGCAGAACAGGAAGTGATGGCAGAGATTATCGATTTTAGTTAAGCAAGTTTTCCTGTACAGTCCAAGATCTTGCAGTCATTTTATTTGCTGTAATGTTGGAAGGCTGCACATAGAAAATCCACAAAAAAGTCGCTGAATTCCTCTATTTCCTACTTTATGGCTCTACTAACATCTCATATTACAAATATACCTGAGAAATAGGTAAAGAAATGGTCTGTGTCTCACAAGCACCTCAGTGTCCAGAGGATGGTAGCAGCAACTAAATGTCTAACAGTTCTGGTCCGGCTGCAGCAGTTAAAACACCGATACCAGCTTTCTTCCACACTTGTGGACCCTGGGGCAGATAGTACGGTTTAATCCATTTTACAGAAAGAGGCTGAGCTGCTTAGGGTACATGGGGATGAATCAAATGCAGGAATACAGTGCTCACCTCTGGTTTTTGTGAAAGATTTCTGGTCCTTTCAGTTTCTTTAAGGACTGTAGATATAAGGCCTGGCAGTAAGGGACATCGTCAGCAGGAAGACAATCGTAATCAATGGCGCAGAACGCAGCAGTTAAATAGGACACAACACTGACGATACGCAGGAACATGTTTTATTGTGATTACTGGTCACATTTTATAAAAATATAAAGCTTTTTTTTTCTTCTTGTTGCATATTGATGAGTCTTTCAAGTAAAAAATATTTGCTAAAAGGTTATGTATAATTGATGTATAAAAATTTGTATAGAAAAATCCCTAGTGACCACCAGCTCAGCAGGGCAACTGGTCTCACATGTTACTTTTCAGGGCTTGTGCACTGACAACGCTGACACAGGTAGGATGAAGCACATGTATCTGCTACAAAACAATGTTACTAATGTTGTTCCTAGAAAAAATAAAGTCTGAATGAGGCCTGAGTGATGGTTCTAAATAGACAAAATTCAAGCGCAAATATAATTACTCTGCTACAAAAAGCTAAACTCCCTCAGCACACAAGCATAATGCTACATACCCACAATAGTCCTATAACGCTGGGACCAGATAAATCACCCACACTACATGACAGCTCAGTAGACCAATCCCACAACACGTGTTTCACCTGAGAGCTTTGTCAGGAGATGCCTGAACTGTCAGAGTCCTGGTGAGTTATCTAGTCTTTGTAAGATGTCTCAATACTATAAATCGGTCAAACTGGAACGTGCTAATAAAAACAAGCAACTTTACAATTGCAATTAGTTTTTCTTTTAAAAATCCTCTTCGTTCTCAAGAATAAATTTTAATTTTATAGTTTACTACTGATGTGGCAAATCTAGGCAAGATGTGCAACTCTCACATCTTTGGTTCGGTCAGCTTCATTAACCCTCTGCTTACATAATGGCAGGGCGCACAATTCTATCCAGCGGCAGTGGAGTGGCGAGCTACTGAAGTTAGCAAGCAGACATTTCGCTTTTCATTTTGACCTCCACTGAATCCCTTTGCTTTCACGTCCATGTTTTTTACAGACAGCATCAGTCCTCTCTTTATAGTCAGTGGAGAGCTCATACATGGAGCTGCTGCCTGTGAAAATGGAGATGCGAGTTTGAGGGCCAGGGAGACCCAAACACAGGAGAAAAGCCGGATTACTTACCGGTAATGCTCTTTTAATGAGTCCACGACAGCACCCACTGGAGGTATCGGATCCGCCCATTTGGAACAGGAAACCCTACAGGAAAGATAAAAGGGGCGGTCCGCCTTTCCTCCTCAGTTTTACGTTTCAGAGTACCAGAAGGACCGCCAAGGATTAGGCAATGTTCTCTTATTTTAACATCTTTCTTATCCATTATTTGGTAATACTTTAACTATTGATATCTTTTTAGGGGGGGGAAGTGAACGGGTGCTGTCGTGGACTCATTAAAAGAGCATTACCGGTAAGTAATCCGGCTTTTTACTCTTCGCCACGACAGCACCCACTGGAGAGATTCCAGAGACCATCACCTGGGT
This sequence comes from Dendrobates tinctorius, assembly GCF_039654945.1. Classification (NCBI taxonomy): domain Eukaryota; kingdom Metazoa; phylum Chordata; class Amphibia; order Anura; family Dendrobatidae; genus Dendrobates; species Dendrobates tinctorius. Next base: position 66,877,135 of record NW_027361707.1, read on the forward strand.
GGGACCACCGTGCCAAGGATAGTCCTGCCAAAGCTTAAGTCAGAGGTTGATGAAAGATCAAGTCTGTAGTGGTTATAGAAGGTAGAAGGGGATGACCAAACTGCCGCCTTACATATAGTTTCAATCGGAACATCTCCCTTTTCCGCCCAAGAGGTTGCCATTGCCCTGGTGGAATGCGCCCTGATGTTCCCTGGAGGATCTTCGTTTTTTGCGGAGTAGGCTAAACGAATGGCCTCTCTGATCCACCGGGAAATGGTGCTCTTCGTGACTCCATACCCCTTCTTACAGCCCTGAAATGAAACAAATAGGGCCCTACTCTGCCTCCAACTGTTGGACCTCTCAATACATTTTAGGACAGTTCTTTTGACGTCCAGAGTATGGAACCTCTGCTCTTCCGGAGTAGAGGGATTTTTATAGAAGGTTGGGAGGAGTATCTCCTGAGATCTATGATATTTTGTTGCCACTTTTGGCAGGTAGGCAGGGTCTGGTTTTAATACCAATCTGTCTTGGTATTCTTGAAAAAAAGGTGGATCTATTGACAAGGCCTGAATATCACCCACTCTTCTAGCTGAGGTTAGTGATACTAAGAGGGCCATTTTAAGTGCTAAGTATTTGAAGGGTATTGTGTCGATCGGCTCAAAGGGGTCTACCGTTAGGGCGTCTAAGACCAGATTTAGATCCCATGTAGGGACGGAGGGTATGTGGATTGGAGTTATTCGTTCACATGCTGTAATAAAACGAGTTATCCATTTGTTGCCTGCTATATTATGGCCATATAGTGCTCCTAATGCCGATATTTGTACTCTCAGTGTATTTACTGCTAAGCCTAAGTCTTTCCCCTACTGCAGAAATTCCAAGATTGGGATTATCGGAACTTCTGTTGTATGAGGTACTGTATGGAATTGAAGAAATTTTTTCCATATTCTAATGTAAATCTGGGTCGTGGACTGTTTTCTACTTTGTAGTAGTGTAGCAATTAAGGACTCCGAGAATCCTCTTGTCCTCAATAACTGCCTCTCAAATTCCACGCCGTCAAGTGCAAGCTGAGCACTTGAGGGTGGAAAAAGGGGCCTTGGGAGAGTAGATTGGCAGTCGGAAGGACCCAAGGATCTGTTATCGACATAATCTGCAGCCACGAAAACCACGGTCTTTTTGGCCAGAACGGTGCTATTAAGATTATTCTTGCTTTGTCGTCTCTGATCTTCCGAATTACTTGAGGTAGGAGGATCAATGGAGGGAACGCATACGCTAGGTTGAAATTCCATGGAACTAGAAAGGCGTCCAGTATGTTTGGGTGATCTGACGGAGATAGGGAGGCAAAGGTTTTTATCTGCCTGTTCTCCCTTGTGGCAAAAAGATCCACCTCGGGTTGTCCCCATGCGGCTACTATGTCCCTGAAGACCTTCCGATTGAGGCACCACTCTCCTTGTCGTAGAGTGTGACGGCTTAGGAAGTCTGCCTTTTGATTGCTCTCGCCTCTTATATGAAGGGCCGAGAGGGACAAAAAATAGTTTTCTGCTAAGTTTAAAATTTTTGCCGCTGAAGACATCAGAGTCTCTGATCGAGTTCCTCCTTGTCTGTTTATATATGCCACTGTGGTGGTATTGTCCGACAGGATCCTTACATGCTTCTGTTGGAGCTGCGGAAGGAAGTTGTATAGAGCATAGAACACTGCAGTCAGTTCTTTTAAATTAGATGAGTAATCACATTCCTCTTTACTCCACCTTCCCTGATAAAACCCATTCTCCATGTGGGCTCCCCAGCCCTGGGGACTGGCATCGGTGGTTACAATACAGGATGGAACTATAACCCATGGGACTCCTGAACATAAATGGTCATCGTCTAACCACCACTCTAGGGAAGTCAAGACTTTTTGTGACAGGGTTATTTTGCTCTGTAAACGACCACTATGTCGCTTATCCTCCTGGAGGATCTGGTGTTGTAGTGTACGGACATGGTACTGGGCCCACCGGACTGCCGGGGTGCAAGAATTTAGTGATCCTAATAGTGACATTGCTCCTCTTAAGGATACACGTGGTTTATCTATAGCTGCTTGTATTTTTTGTTTTGTGAGGATGATTTTTACCTGGGGTAGTAGACATCTCTGGGTCAAGGAATCTAGTTGAAATCCTAGAAATGTCTGGAGAGATTGCGGATCGAGTCTGGACTTTTGGATATTGATGATCCAGCCAAGGCTCTGAAAAGAGGAGACTGCGTCAGTCACGCGTTCAGTACATTGTTTGACTGAATTCCCAATTACTAGGAAGTCGTCTAGATATGGTACAATTAGTGTGTCCTTTTGGCGAAGGTAGGCCATCACTTCTGCCATCACCTTGGTAAATATTCTTGGTGCCGTGGAAAGCCCGAAGGGCATGGCCGCGTATTGGAAATGACGAATCCTGCCCTCGACTTCCACTGCGACTCTTAGGTATTTCTGGAATCTGTTGTGTATAGGGAGATGTTAATAAGCATCTTTTAAATCAATCCCTGCCATTACGCAATTTGGGAAAAGAAGCTTTATAGTGGATCTAATCGATTCCATTTTGAACTTATAATTTTTTATAAATGAATTTAGCTTCTTTAAATTAATAATGGTTCTAAATGTACCGTCTGGTTTAGACACCAAAAACAGGGGAGAGTAAAAGCCTCTACCCTGTTGTTCCTCAGGGACGTCAACTAAAACTTTTTTAGCTAGCAGGACTCGAATCTCGTCTTCGAGAGCCTTTTGCTGAAGTGAGGAATTAAGGCGAGTTATAACAAAGAACTCATAGGGGATTCGAAGGAATTCAATCTTTATTCCTTCCTTGATTATATTCAAAATCCATGGGTTTAACGTAATTTGTTCCCATTTGGTAAAAAAAAATTTTAATCTGCCCCCAACCGGTGGGTCTAAACTTTTAATTTTTTTCTCTCCTATATGTTGGCCCTCTGAAGATGGTACCCTTCTGCTTTTCGTCTTTCGTGGCCCATCTCGTTCTGTCCAATTGTCTTCTTCTCCCGAATGGCCGTCTTTTAAAGGTTTTCCTATAAAACGGAATGGGAGAATCACTGAAGGCCTTTTTTCTTTCTTTTGCCTTGGCGAGAATTTCGTCTAAGGCTTTTCCGAAGAGGAACTCACCCTCGCATGGGGTTGCACTAATTTTGGATTTTGATTGTGCATCCCCTTTCCAGCTTTTTATCCAAAGCGCGCGTCTGGCGTTATTCACCAGGGCTGCCGACCTTGCTGCAAGTCTTAGGGTGTCCGCTGAAGCGTCTGCCATAAAGGCAGCTGCCCCTCTTATCAACGGGATGGCTGCACGCAGTTTCTCCCTTGACACTCTTTGCTCAATCTGCTGGTCTAATTGATCTAGCCATACCAGCATTGACCTAGCAGTACATGTGCTGGCTATTGCGGGTTTGAATACCCCGGTGGTGGACTCCCAGGACCTTTTGAGCGAGGATTCAGCCTTTCGGTCCAATGGGTCTGCTAACAATCCTGCGTCCTCGACCGGGATCGAGGTTTGTTTGGAAGTGGAGGATATGACAGCGTCCACCTTTGGTATTTTAGACCATTTTAATAGATCTTCATCAGTGAACGGGTACTTCCGTTTTGAAGCGGATGGGAGAAAACCCCTCTGGTCGTGTTTTTCCCATTCCCTTTTGATGAGATCTTTAATTGCCGGTATTACTGGAAATGATCTCCTCTTTTTTTCTGCCAATCCCGCAAACATAATGTCCTGCGCGGTCTGGGCTCCCCTTTCCTCTTCACACCCCATAGTATTCCTAACCGCTTTTACCAGGTTATCTACGCTGTCCAGAGGAAAACATGCGCGTCCTTCCGCCTCCGAGGATGATGATGAGGACGTGGATGCGGAGCCTGAGTTTAACCCCTGTTCTTCCTCTGACTCTGAACTGACAATAACCTGTTTTCTATGCCTGGACTCTGCGGGAGTGCTGGCGCGGTTGATGGCTTGTATTTCCTCCCTAATTATGGCTCGGATATCCTGAGAAGATATCGTCGGCCCCTGCCTGGTCTCTTTCATGCATTGTTTGCAGAGTTTTTTGGGGTAGGAGTCAGGGAGAGGCTCTGAACATAGTGCACATTCTTTATGTTTTGTTTTTCCTTTTTTCTTTGACTGAAACGGGAGGTCAAAGGTAAAGAGAGGGGGGAGGGGGGGGGAGGAGAGGAGGTTAGCTTAATAGGTAGAGCATATGCTTTGCACACTCACCCAGTGAAGCTTAATACCGGTTCAGATGGCTGAGACGGTTTGGATCGGGTTTCTGCTGCCTCGCTCCTGCGGGCAGTCTCCGTCCTGGCGCTGCGGTCCCTGGTGGAGTTGCCCCCAGCTGAATCCCCTGCTGGGGTTTGCGACTCTGCGGGGGACGACATGTTCCAATGTTGCAGCGCTGCAGCGCTGTTTTATCTGTATCGTTGCCCCGGAAGTCGCCCTGTCACAGGGCGCATGCGCCGCGTCATCGCCATCTTACCCCGGAAGTTCAACTATTACTTCCGGGGTATGGGAGCGTCGGGCGCCGGCCTGCTCCCGCGCCACCGCTATTAACACACGCGGCTCGCGCGCACATGGCCTCACCATCCACGCTATACCCCCACCGATGGGAATGGGGGGGGGGGAATCTCCCGGATGCCAGACCGGCGCGCTCCCTGGTAAGACCGGGCGGCCCTCCCCGGACCCGGCCATTACCACTATGCCACCAGACGAGGGGGGAGCCGTCAAACGGAGTCTCCCCCGACGCTGCCTCCGGACCGCAGCCCCTGCCGTTCCCGAAGAGACCGCACAGGCGGATGCATGGCCCAGGTAAGATCCTGCAGGATCCTGCTCCATTTGGAACAGGAAACCAAAACTGAGGAGGAAAGGCGGACCGCCCCTTTTATCTTTCCTGTAGGGTTTCCTGTTCCAAATGGGCGGATCCGATACCTCCAGTGGGTGCTGTCGTGGCGAAGAGTAAAATGAGTAATATTACCTTTCACAGTAATTTTTTTTTTTTTTTTTTAAGAACAATAATAAAGATGACATTTTAGTGGACATTTATGCATCCTACTTGTCAGTGCGGTTAGCCCTGCGAAGCAATCCTTGGTCATTATAGTGAATTGAGATCTATGTATTGTGATTGGAACATATTTCTGCTCAGATAATTGGGTGAGGGGGAAAGGAGGGGATGACGGTGCAGCGGATTCATCAGACATTTGGCATGCACACACAAGAAATGTCGGACCACTGCACCCCATTAGCTCAAAACGATGGATAGATATCAACTTGACTGATTCTCCGGTCAGCAGCATGATTGAAAGTCTCTGAACACCGTGCCGCTAAAAACATGAAAAAGCACAAGCAAAAAATGAACAAAAAAAAACTCAGTTGTCAAAAGGTCTGTAGTTTGTAGCTGTTCCATAATCATACATCTAAAACTAAAAAGGGGGTGAACAGGTAAGGTAGATTTTTATATATTACATCCCATCACCAATCCTGTATTATAAAGAGCAACCCTATGCCCTATGGCATGATGACCCTATTACAGAGTAGCAGCTTTATTCTATTTTACCTTCTTAGTGAAATAAAGTCTAAAGCAGCCGTCATTTCACAGCGAGAAGCTCGTCATGGGGACCATACCTACTATAAAAATATTACTCCAGATCATTAGTACGGATTAATGTATGTACATGTAGTGTCATCCTAATATACAGCTTTTATATACAGATGTAAAAAACTGACGTTCCTCTACAGAAGCTTTCTGCTAAAAAGGCTACAAAATCCGGATTTGGAAAAGTCGGACGTGTCCTGAACACAGGCCGGGAACACAGACGCCTCGGCTTCAATACACTCAATAAAATCTCCACTCCAAGGTCTTCTCAGATGAAAAACTGCAAGAAAAAGAAAGGTGGGTTTAGTCAATGCGCTGCCTGCGCCGCGCACGCGACATGTAACGCCTCCCTCCTGTACCGTAAGCATTTCCCCTGGAGCCGCTTCCAATACACACAATAAAATGAATTTTCGTTACAGGCTCCTGCAGGACCGCTGACATTATCTGCCTCCGGTGAAATGGCTATAAGGAGCGGCACAAGATCTGCGACATTTGGGGAATTCGCAGCATTCGGCGAGCGCAGTGCCGGGCTGTGTGCCGTCACATTAACAGGCTGTAAACCGCGATGTCTGATAGCGGGGATGTGTGAAAAGACCGGACTAGTGAGGGCCAGGGGAACAGTTACATTACAGAGCACGGAAGAAGCATGTCAATTCATTTCACAGATGGAAGGGCTCAGACATTCTGCCGACACCAGAGGAAGATGAAAACAGTAGTGTGATCGTAAAGTAGTATGGCGAGCAATGTAATGAAGCGCACCGTGGAACGGAAGATCCTTACACAACTACCTACAAATGCTTACATTTTTTTTTTTATTTAATCCTCTCTTTTTAAAATAAAATCCTGACCTTTTGGACTCTTAAGATAAAACTTCCTGTCAATATGTTTCTTGTATGGATTACCTGCAGGGTAAGCAGACATTTAAAATGGGTAATCCCATCTCCAAGATCCTACCTCAATATGTAGGAGTAATAATATAAATATTAGCAAATTCCTCCAATTAGAAATGTAGTATAGTTCTTCTGATTTGCTGTGTCTCTTAGCCCATGTGTAGGGCATTGCAGTAGCTTAGATATCCATGGTTACAACCGCTATTAACCGTCACTATGGTATTTGTAGACTGACAAAACTTAAAGCCTCACCGCATCATACATTTGTCAAAACTGTTCATAACCTAGCATTACCACTCCAAGGAAACCGCTGACCCACGGTATAATGTGGAGAAGCAAAAAGTTCCATTGTCAACAAACTGAAAAAAATCTTTTAAGTTTTATTTCAAGGCATGAGATTAACCCTTTACCGATATCGGACGTATAATTATGCAGATGTCAGTATCCCTCCCTTTGTTATGGGCTATGGCGGTGAGTCCACATCATTCCCCAAACAAGTCAGCTGTTTTGAATAGTTGACATGCGACAGCAATAACCGCGATTGGAATCGCAATCCACCCGCGGCTATTAACTAATGAAATGCTGCTGTCACTGCCTTTTTAAATTATTGCAAACCTGTGTAGTACATGTTGCTTCATCGCTCAGCGTGTTTTAAATATTCTGTCATGTGTTTGTTTCAAATCCTCTGTGATCAAGAGCATTCTGTGTCTGAAACGCATCTGATCAGTATCTCATCCAGTGATCAAGGGCATTCTGTGCCTGAAACGCATCTGAGTGGTATCTCATCCAGTGATCAAGAGCATTCTGTGCTTGAAATGCATCTGAGCAGTATCTCATCCAGTGATCAAGGGTATTCTGTGCCTGAAGCGCATCTGAGCAGTATCTCATCCAGTGATCAAGGGCATTCTGTGCCTGAAACACGTCTGAGCAGTATCTTATCCAGTGATCAAGGGCATTCTGTGCCTGAAATGCATCCGAGCAGTATCTCATCCAGTATCTCTCATCCAGTGATCAAGGGCATTCTGTGCCTGAAACACATCTGAGCGGTATGCTTTTGCCGGCGCATGCGCCCTTTAGACGGTGCGCCGAACTTGGGAAAAATCACCAAAATAAATAGTTTCATATACTGCTGTACCTGCTTTTATCTTTTTTTTTTTTTTTTTTTTTTTTTAACTAAAAATGCAGCAAAACCTGATTTCTGTGTTTTTTGCTGCGTTTTTGCACTTACCCATTACTTTCTATGGTTGAAAAAACACAAAGAACTGACATGCTGCATTTTGCAAAAAACAAGGTATTGCACAAAATACTGAGGATAAAAAAAGAGAAGCTGTGTGCATGAGATTTCTGGAATCTCAGACTTTGCTGATACTGGAAAACACAGCTGAAAATGTACATAAAAAACCTCTGTAAAAAACCAACATGTGAACATAGCCTTATACCCTCTTGCATAGAGACTGCTGTATACATTTCCTCCTAGGTCATATGCTCACATACATGTTGGTGACATGGACATTCAGTACACAGACTGTCCGAGATCTAGTCATCATGGAAAGTTTGACAGATAACATAGCAGAAAGTATTACTTACGCTCACACTTCAGGTGTCCACCGAGCTTTGATTCTGCAATGAAAACAGAAATATAAAATTTTAGCTCAATCACTGGTTAATGTCCAGAACCAAGAAATGGAATAACTGCAGATTTGTAAGACATCACGACTCTTCTTAGAATCATAATATACATAGATAGGCACACATATAAACACACATATATTCATTGCTACAGCATAATGAAGAGGACCAGTCACTCACTATGACTACGGTAAGTTATGCATTATTTCTTTATTATCTGGTGTGAATGCCGCTTTTCTTTTGTTCCTGCGCCACTCCATTCTGGAGATATATCTTCCTTCTGTGTAAATCCGCTCTTATGAAACAAGTGGGTGTGGTCCTCAACTCTCCTCTGCTGGCGTTTTCTTGAGAATCACACCCCTTTGGCTAACAAGACTAGATATACATTTAGGCGAATAGGGGCCTTATCTCGGCATTGGAGAGGAGGAGAAGGAATAAGAGTAAAATAAATGCCAGATTAAGGAGAAGAGCGGCGTTTACGCATCATATGACACGAGACAGATCCGCTCTAAAGCATATTCAGCTCTCATCAGCAAGTCATGCTTTACAAAAAGCTCATCTGAGAAGAAAGCTTCCCAGCACTTACAAGCCCTACGAGTTACATACTAGTAGTGGTTTATGAAGATATTGCCTTAAAGGGGTTGTAGGCACATGTGCAGACTTGCAACCTGTAACTGCAGACTTGTAAATCCTCACATCGCTTGCACTGCGCACTGAGGATTCTCCAGTGGCGAGAGCGGCGGTCGTGTGACTAAAAGTATGTGATTTGCATTGTCCATGCCACAGTCTCATTAGACTTGTCCAACCTTGCCCAATACACTTGCACTGAGCAAGGCTGCGCCCGTCTAGTCTGCACATGACAGCATGTGTACATAGCATATACTTGCAATCACAAGCCTGCCACCAACACCAGAGAATCCTCACAGCACGGACGATGCGAGGATTCACAAGTCTGCAGTCATGGAGTAACTGCGGACTTGCACCCAAAGGCCAGACAACCCCTTTAATACACAGAATCTGTAGCTCTTTAATATCGCATCCTCCCAATATCTGTGCGATATACTGACACACACAAGAATGTAAAACTCTGTTCAGAGGATACATGCCAATTAGAATTCCCCATGGAAAAAGATTTTTAAAAAAAAGTTTACTCTGTGAAGTATACATATGAAACTATGTATTTAGGGGATTCTGTCAGCCCAAAATAACTGCTCAAACCCCAAGCACAGCCGCTCTGTGTACCCATGGTACAGCCGGACAGTCCAGTGCATCCTCTCCACCTACTCATCCATCTATTTCCACCCTCATCTGGCTCCTGTAAAGCTGTCAATCAAAGAACAAAGGTTGGAGAAGGTGCACCAGACGGCTCAGCCAAGCCAGGGGTGCACCGAGTCATCTAATGCTGACAGCCTTCCTGTCAGGCTGAATCTATAGCCAAGCCTAACGTTGCCTTGCAGTGTAGCGCTCCACTATAGCAGGGCGCAGTGACTGCCCGGGATTCCTTACCTCTGTCTCAGTGCCGCTTCGCTGCCTGGTGTCCACACTCACTGGTGTAGGAGGTACATCGCCATTTGCTGCTTCTGTTCCATCAGACATTAAACGTTTCCTTTCTTTAGACTTTGGCTCTACCTTTGTGACTCTGAACCTGCACATGCATTGACAAGAAACCATAGATTTGTCAGAGAAAAAAAAAATCATTCATAGTCAGGAACAAACAAGGACTGGACCGCCCCTCAGGTGAGTATAATAAAACTTATTCTTCTGGTCTTCCAGGTGGGACTGGGGGCTTATCTACAGCATTATAGAACGCTTTACATAAGCCCTGAAAGGCAGTGGCTGCATCTTATAGCGGCCAAAACAGGTGACAGGTTCCCTTTAAGCTAAAACTTGAGACAGTAGACTGCAAAAAAAAAAAAAAGTATAATGTACAGTATTTACAAGTGTCCACTAGAGGGCAGTCACTGCTCATCGATTCTTACGGCTTAACTTCATCTGCAGGCGCCATCTAGTGGAGACCTGCATGCAGAACAGGGAGCTTTGCTCAGGCATTAGCTAAAAGTAAGATGCAGAACGCATCATATTTCTACATTACCTGACTTGCAGCTCAATCTGAATTATTAATCTGATTTCTCTGAAATTATATTTTGTAGATAAAATGATTAATATCTGAAAAGGTTTACAGCTTTATCTTTGACTTAGTTTTAATCCCTGTCAAATTGTAAAAACGTTAAAATCGACATTAAATGGAGAATTTTTTTTTTTTACATCCAGAAGCAGCAAATTGTTAGTCTTGCTATTGACTAGACTGGAAAGAATTGCATCTACTTCTTAGCGGTGAGGACAAGGTGGGGTTAATACTCACTGACTGCAAAAATCACAGATATGGAGAGAAATAACAAATGGTTTTAGAACAAGATAAAATATCATTTATATAGTGATTATCTGGCAATAGTCATCAGTATCAAATCGGTGGAAATTGACACCGAGCCCCCACTAAAGAGCTGCCATTACCACTGCAATCAAAATTAGTCCCATCCCCTGCCGCAAATTAGGTTTATTATCAAAAGGTACAAACCTTCTGCCCTTTACAAGAAACCAAATAATATCAAGTGGTTTCTTCAAATTTATAAAATGCCTGCCATCTCAGAATTATTCTCCCCATTTTGAGAACAGACATTAATCACTTGTAAAACAAGACTGGCTGTAATAACCTGCTGAAATCGTGATACAAAGCCAGACAGCGGCTCCTGGTAGCGTTCCTAAGGAATCTTAGCCTATTTCTCAACGGCAATGGCTTCCAGCTCACGAATATTGCTGTATTGTCAAATAGTGGTCCAAAAAGATAAGAGATCATTGCCTTGTACAAACAAGGATAAGGATGCAAAAAGATAGCAAAGGCAAAAAAAATGTTGCTTGAGACACAGCTGTAAGGAGAGTTCACAAGTTCATAGTTAAAGGAATGTCAGCTACGGTAAAGTCGGCTACAGGAACGCCGAGGCTACAGGAACGCCGGCTACACTGCCTGGAAATGGCAGAACGTGGAACCTGTTAACAACTGCACCACATTCCTGAAAAGGCTGGAGGTCAAATACCCTCGAGTGACAGCAAAAGACATGCAGTAAGATTTTGTGGCAGCAGGCATTGAGGTTTTTGTTTGCACAGTAGGGCACATACAAAATATTGAAAGTCTCCATGACATCACCTCTACTAACACAAAAGCTCAATAAATGTCAGCTCCAATATACTTACAAGAATATAAAAAAACTGCAGAAATTTAGGGATTTTGTTCTGTGTGGTGATGAAACAAAACTGGAATCTTTTAGGCCCATGGTTCAGAGATAACGTATGTCTGGAGAAGGAACAATAAAGCATACACTAACAGGGATGCCTACAGTGAAGCATGGCGGCGGCTCAGGGATTCCTACAGTGAAGCATTGCGGCGGCTCAGGGATTCCAACAGTGAAGCATGGCGGCGGCCAGGGAAGCCTAAATTAGCTTTGTAGCCACACCCATACAAGTCTAAAAATGCATTGGGAGGGGTCAACACTCTTAATTTACATGTGGTTTCAAATCTTCATTTCCCAGCGCTGGGGCATCGGATCACTACATCTTTATAAATATCCTAGGACCCATGCAGCCATATTGACGTTTTCTGTAGAAAATCCTCCTGTCATATTCCCTTTAAGCGCACTGTCATTGGGTGCTAAATGATAAATACACGATTGATGTTTAATAGAAAGATCTATGACGTACAAACACATATATATACTGATTACGGCAGCATGGGTCTGCTCCAGACGTAGTTGTCTCCATCTATTTCAAAATCCATATTTCGAAGTACAGATTTCTAAGTACACTACTGTGAATTAGACTAGAATTGGACTGGAATTTGACTGCAAGGTAACGGAAAATACCACAACTACAATGTTTCGGCTTCTTTTTACAATCACTCCCATACTACTCTATTTTTACCTAACTGCTGTAATCCCCCCTCCCAGTAAGGAACTAGTCATCTCCCCCCTCCATCCTTCCCAGCCATCTCACCTCTTCGTCAGAACTGTTCCTCCACATACAATCCTTTGTCTCCAGACACACACGGCCACATGTCCTATCCTGCTCCCACCTTCTAACGCTCTGTCTGCTACTCCTCATTGCTGGCGACGTATCCCCAAATCCTGGCCCTCCTCAACACATCCCCATACTCACTTCTAACACCCTGCCACGATCCTCTACACGTCTTCGCAACCATGATAACCTCATACCTATTCATCCAGCCCTCACTCCCCCAACCCCCTTACCTGGAGCCCTATGGAACGCACGCTCTGTCTGCAACAAGCTATCGTTTATCCATGACCTCTTTATCACCAACAAACTCTCCTTCCTTGTCATCACTGAAACCTGGCTCACCTCTGACACAGCCTCGCCAGCTGCGCTTTCCTATGGCGGATTCCATCTCTCTCACACCCCTCGCCCCAGCAGCAAACGTGGTGGAGGAGTTGGCTTGCTCCTGTCTGATACCTGCTCCTTTACCCCAATTCCTCTGCCACCCTCCGCTACTCTTCCCTCGTTCGAGGTGCACTCCGTTCGCATCTATTACCCCTCCAACTGGCTGTCATCTACCGCCCCCCAGAACTAGCCATCTCCACCTTTCTCGACCACTTCACCACCTGGCTACTCCATTTCCTTTCTGCTGACATCCCCGCCATCGTCATGGGCAATTTCAACATCCCCATTGACAATTCCACCCGGGCTGCCTCTAAACTTCTATCGCTCATGGCTTCCCTCAGCCTCACTCAATGGTCCTCTGCGGCCAGTCACAAAGATGGTCACACGCTGGACCTTATCTTCACCAGTCTCTGTTCCCTCACTAATCTCAATAACTCACCCCTCCCCCTGTCTGACCACAACCTACTGACATTCTCTTCACTCTCCTCTCCTACTCCGCAATCCCCGCTCCATAAACTCGCTCACCCTCGCAGGAATCTCAAACACCTCAATTTACAATCACTCTGAGTCCCTTCTCCCTCTTACAGACATAGCTTCCCTTCATGACAAAGACGCTGCTGCCACTTTTTATAACACCACAATAACAGCAACACTTAATTCGGCTGCCCCCCTCAAGCAGAGCAAAACTCGATCAATCAGCAGTCAGCCCTGGCTGACCAGCCTGACCAAAGAACTGAGACGAGTTTCCAGGGCCGCTGAGCGGAGATGGAAGAGAAGCCATTCTACTGAGCACTTCAACGCATACAAGCAGTCCATTGCCAGCTTTAAGTCCACGCTCTCTGCCGCAAAACAAACTTACTTCGCATCTCTCATATCCTCCCTGGCTCACAAGCCTAAACAGCTCTTCAACACTTTCAATTCTCTAATCCGTCCCACAGCACCTCCTCCCTCTCCTCTCATTTCTGCTGAAGACTTTGCCTCCTTCTTTAAGCAGAAGATCGATACGATCAGACAAAACTTTGGCCCGCAGCCCCCAATGCCCCTCTTAGCCGCTCAGCACTGTTCTGCAAAAGCCAGCTTCTCCACCATGACAGAAGATCAGCTCTCCACCCTTCTGTCAAGATCACACCTCACCATTGTGCCCTCGACCCACTCTATCCCTAACTTGGCCACAGTCTTCATCCCATCTCTAACACACCTCTTCAACCTTTCACTTACAAATGGTGTCTTTCCCTCATCCTTCAAACATACCTCAATCATACCCATCCTCAAAAAGCCCTCCCTTGACCCATCCTCTGTGTCTAACTATTGCCCGATATCTCTTCTCCCTTACGCCTCAAAACTACTGGAACAGCATGTATATCTTGAACTGTCCTCCCACCTCTCCTACTGTTCCCTCTTTGACCGATTACAATCTGGCTTCCGACCGCATCACTCAACTGAAACTGCCCTAACTAAAGTCACTAACGACTTACTAACCGCAAAGAGCAAGCGACACTACTCTGTCCTCCTTCTCCTGGACATGTCCTCTGCCTTCGACACCGTGGACCATTCCCTCCTGCTACAGATTCTCTCATATCTTGGCATCACAAACTTGGCCCTATCCTGGATCTCGTCATATCTAACAGACCGAACATTCAGTGTCTCCCTCTCACACACCACCTCCTCACCTCGTCCCCTGTCTGTAGGTGTTCCTCAAGGCTCTGTCCTAGGACCCCTACTATTCTCCATCTATACCTTCGGCTTGAGACAGCTCATAGAATCCCACGGTTTGCAGTATCACCTCTACGCTGATGACACGCAGATCTACCTATCAGGACCCAACCTCACCTCCTTACTGATCGAAATCCCACAATGTCTGTCTGCTATCTCAGCCTTCTTCTCTGCTCGCTTTCTCAAACTGAACATGGACAAAACAGAATTCATCATCTTTCCCCCATCTCACTCTACCCCTCCACCAGATCTATCCATCAATGTTTGCTCTCTTTCCCCAGTCCCGCACGCTCGGTGCCTTGGGGTGATCGACTGCACTCTCTTTCAAACCACAAATTTAAGCCCTCGCCTGCTCCTGCAGCCTCAAAATCAAAAATATCTCCCGGATCCGCTCATTCCTCAATCACGAAACCACAAAAACACTAGTGCATGCTCTTATCTCCCGCCTCGACTACTGCAACCTCCTCCTCTCTGGCCTCCCCTCTAGCACTCTGGCACCACTCCAGTCCATCCTACACTCTGCTGCCCAACTAATCCACCTGTCTCCCCGCTACTCCCCAGCCTCCCCCCTATGCCAAGCCCTTCACTGGCTTCCTATTGCCCAGAGGCTCCAATTCAAAACCCTAACCATGACATACAAAGCCATCCACAACCTGTCTCCTCTATATATCCATGACATGGTCTCCATTTACCAACCCGCAAGCAACCTTCGATCATCTCAAGATCTCCTGCTCTACTCTTCCCTTATCTCTTCTTCCCACAACTGCATACAAGACTTCTCTCATGCTTCCCCCATACTCTGGAACTCTCTGCCGCAACACATCAGACTCTCACCATCAACGGAAACCTTCAAGAAGAACCTGAAGACCCACCTGTTCCGACAAGCCTACAGCCTGCAATGATCCTCGGTCTACTGAACCACCGTATGACCTGCTCTACCCTCTCCTACTGTATCCTCACCCATCCCTGTAGACTGTGAGCCCTCGCAGGCAGGGTCCCCTCTCCTTATGTACTTGTGTGTCCCTTGTCTTACACATGTTTACTATACTTGTTTATATTTCCCTTTTTCACATGTAAAGCGCCATGGAATAAATGGCACTATACAAATTCACAATAATAATAATAATAATAATAATAATAATTACGGAGATATTACCTTCCTACAGAAAGGACGGTGACGGCTCCTTGTCTAGACTTCTTTGCTTCTTTCTGCTTCAGCGGTGACCTGATCATGTTCCAGCGTTTGTTGCTGCATCGACTGCAGACGTTTTTGTCAGCCACTCCCCCAATAGTATGAAGATGGTTCCCACGACACGAGTGCTTGGATGGAGTCCCATCAGGAGAGGAGGGACTGACCGGAGATGTAGGGCTCACAGGAGTGTTTGGGGTGGTGGGGCTAAAAGGAAATGAGACAATCAGTATTGAAGGACTGACGGCTGCACCCAAAACCCTAAGTATTTACCCAAGTAACCCTGAACCAGGAGATTAAGGAACCAATGGAATTCTATCCTTATAGGCCAGCAGTGGAGCGGCTGAGAGCCAGCGCCGATATCAGGTCATCATTGCTGTAACTCGAGGATAGTAATTAGCCAAGTATACAATGTCTACGACTACTTTCACACTGTTTATAATGTTTCTTTCTGCAGACAAAACCTGCTCTCATGGCAATACAAATGTCTGGCAGCGTTTTTGTTGGGGGGGGGTGTTTTTTTTTAAGGATTTGTACTTTGCTTATGGTACGTTTGATTAAGTTTCTTTTATTCATCAAAACTTTTTCAAAAACGCAGCTAAACGCGCTGCAAAAATGTGTTGCAGTGTTTTTTTACTTTCATTTCTTTCTATGGGTGAAAAAAAACCTGCTAAAACGCCGAAGGAATTGCCATGCCACAGATTTTAAAAAAACACTGCAGTTCTCAAATGCTGTCTGGGGGAGAAAAAAACCGTGTGCAGGAGATCTCATAGCTTTTGCCGATACTGTGAAAAGCAGCCATTAATTTGTAAAAAAAAAAAAAAAAAAAAAAAAAAAGTAGTAAAAACAAATACTGCATGCGAACATAGCCTAAGAGCTGAAAAACCTCCTCTAGCAATTAAACGGAAGGTCCAGTACGCCAGTATTCCTTCTTATTTGTGCACTATCCTGGCCCCAATAATAATGCTATAGAGCAGCAATAGTTTATGAAGAGTGAACTTTGCATTACTAGTAGGATGATTTTAATCAGTTACTGGAGACGGAGGGTTTATCTGGGAAGTCCAATATTACATCCTGAACATCTCATGGATATAACAATATTATTTCACCAATTCTATAAAAGCAAATAGTTTGTAAGAAAAAGCCCAAATGGAAAAGTGCTGAAAAATGTAATCATTTTACCCCATACTGCTCACCCAGGCTGTATATAACCCTGTCTGAATAAATCAACATCCAAACCTCATCATTTTCAAAACCTTCCACTAGGAGGCAGACGTTAACTTTCATTTTCTGACTGCATCCAAAAGCTTTAAAAATGCACAGAATGATATAGCCGATCTTTATTATAGCGCCTTTTATTCCATGGCGCTTTACATTTGAATAGGGGTATATATAATAAAAACAAGTACAATAATCTTCAACAAAACAAGTCACCAACTGGTACTAGAGGAGAGAGAACCCTACCCTCGAGGGCTCACTGTCTACAAGGGCTGGGTACAGTAGGTGAGGGTAGAGTTGGCCGTGCAGTGGTTTGGAGGACTGGTGGTTATTGCAGGTTGTAGGCTTGTTGGAAGAGGTGGGTCTTTAGGTTCCTTTTGAAGGTTTCCATGGTAGGCAAGAGTTTGATATGTTGGGGTAGAGAGTTCCAGAGTAGGGGGGATGAGCGGGAGAAATCTTGTATGCGATTGTGGAGAGTGGAGAGTAGAGAAGGAGATCTTGTGAGGATCGGAGGTTGTGTGCAGGTAAGTACCGGGAGACGAGGTCACAGATGTACGGAGGACACAGTTTGTGGATGGCTTTGTATGCCATGGTTAGGCTTCCTTCACATTTCAGTTTTTTGTCTCAGTTAAAATCCGCCAAAAAGGTGGAAAAGCGGATCCATTCCAAACTGATGTGAACGGATGGCACGGGATCCGCTTTTTGACGGACCCGCAGAATGAAGAAATTTAAAGGAACCGCTGGCCGGGAGGGAGAGGGAGAGGGAGAGGGAGAGTGTATTTTCCCATTCTGGGAAAACTATTTAACAGCATTATTAACAAAAGGATCATTACCTTCCTCACCCAGCGGGACACCCTCAGCAGAAGCCAAGCTGGGTTCATGCCAAACCATCGCACCACGGATCACATCTACACCCTGCAAAGCCTCATCAAGACCCACATCCATAGAAAAAAAACAGGGGAAAATATTTGCATGTTTTGTGGACTTCAAGAAGGCCTTTGACTCAGTGTGGCACCCAGGTCTGTTCCTGAAACTCCTGGAGAGCGGAATAGGTGGCAGAACCTACGACGTCATCAAGAGCTCAAACACTGAGAATCGGTGCAGCGTGAAGGTGAATGGAAAGAGGACGGCCTTCTTCCGGCAGTGCCTTGGGGTAAGACAGGGCTGCAGCCTGAGCCCAACTCTATTTAACATCTACATAAATGGACTGGCAGCGGCCCTGGAATCCTCCTCTGCCCCAGGTCTCAGCCTGCACGACCGAGAGGTGAAGATCCTGCTGTACGCAGATGACCTCCTGCTGCTTTCCCCAACCGAGAGAGGCCTCCAAGATAGCTTGGCCGTGCTGGAAACATTCAGCACCACATGGGCGCTGCCCATCAACCAAAAGAAGACCAAAGTCATGGTGTTTCAAAAGAGGAGTTCTAAAGAAACCTCCACTTCCTCCCTCACACTAAATGGTGCCACGCTAGAGAAGACAAGCAGCTATACCTACCTCGGTCTGGAGCTAAGCCAAACCGGGAGCCTCAAGCAAGCAGCAGAGACCCTGAAAGGGAAAGCATGCAGAACCTTCTATGCCATCAGAAGACAAATGTACCACCTCAAACCACCGGTGAGAGTCTGGCTCAAGATATTCGACAGCGTCATCACACCTATACTGCTATATGGCAGCGAGGTATGGGGTCCAGCAACCTATCCAGACCAGAAAAAGTGGGATTCCAGCCCAACCGAAGCCTTCCATCTGGAGTTCTGCAAATATCTCCTCCAGGTACATCGCAGCACCTCAAACATAGCCTGTCGGGCAGAGCTGGGCCGATTCCCCTTATGGCTCACTATACACAAGAGGGCGCTATCACACCAGGCGCATATACAGAACAGCAACCCCAGCTCCTACCATCATAAAGCCCTGCTGAGCCAGAGCCAAGAGCAAGCCAGGAACCTCGGCAGCCAGCTTAACCAAAGTCAGCAACACACCCTAACTAAAGCCCAAATAAAAGAGATCTCAGAGAGCTGCAAGATGCAATACATAGAGGGTTGGAAGAGTGAATTGGAGAACTCCCAGAAACTCACCATCTACCGGTCACTGCGGAGGGACTACACACTGGCTCCATACCTGGAAAGGCTACGCCACCCCAAAGAAAGGCAGACCCTGAGTATATACAGATTAAGCGCCCACAACCTAGAGGTGGAAACAGGGCGGCACCGACAGACATACAAGCCACGAGAGAACAGAATGTGCCAGCACTGCCAGCAGGGGGCTTTGGAAGATGAGGTGCATTTCCTGCTGCACTGCAACAAATACTCAGCAGTGAGGGATTCCCACTTCCAGAAACTTACCACCCATACCCCAGACTTCCCATCCATGGACGAGGAGAGGAAACTCTGCATCCTGCTGGGGGAAGAAGAATCAATGGTGGAGGTCGCCGCCCAATATGTCACCACATGTCATAAGATGAGAGGAACTAAAGACCTCCAAATGGACAATCACTCCCCAAATTTTGCCCCCAACACCCCATCCCCACTACCATAATCCACTCCCCTGCCACACTTCTTTTCTTGCTTTGGCAACACTAATTGTATTTTGGTCCTGCCAATAAAGCCAATTTGAATTTGAAAAAGAGAGAGAAAGAAAGAAAGAGAAAGAAAGAGAAAGAGAAAGAAAGAGAAAGAGAGAAAGAAAGAGAAAGAGAAAGAGAGAAAGAGAGAAAGAGGAGAAAGAAAGAGAAGAGAGAAGAGAAAGAGAAAGAGAGAAAGAAAAAGAGAGAAAGAAAGAGAAAGAGAGAAAGAGAGAGGAGAAAGAAAGAGAAAGAGAGAGAGAGAAAGAGAGGAAAGAGAGGAAAGAGAAAGAGAGAAAGAGAGAAAGAGAAAGAAAGAAGAAAGAAAGAAAGAAAGAAAAAGAGAAAGAGAGAAGAAAGAAATAAATAAAGAAAAAGAAAGAGAAGAGAAAGAAAGAGAAGAAAGAGAAGAGAAGAAAGAGAGAAAGAGAGAGAAGAGAGAGAAAGAGGAGAAAGAAAGAGAGAAAGAAAGAGAGAAAGAAGAGAGAGAAGAAAGGAGAGAGAAAGAAAGAGAGAAAAGAAAAGAAGAGAGAGAAAGAAAGAGAGAAAGAAAGAGAGGAAAGAAAGAGAGAAAGAAAAGAGAGAAAGAAAGAGAGAGAAGAAAGGAGAGAAAGAAAGAAAGAGAGAGAGAAAGGAAGAGAGAGAGAAAGGAAGAGAGAGAGAAAGAAAGAGAGAGAGAAAGAAGAGAGAGAAAGAAGAGAGAGAAGAAGAAGAGAAAGAGAGAGAGAAAGAGAGAGAGAGAAAGAAAGAGAGAAAGAAAGAAAGAGAGAGAAAGAAAGAGAAAGAGAAGAGAGAAAGAAAGAGAAAGAGAGAAAAGAAAGAGAAAGAGAAAGAGAAAGAGAGAAAGAAAGAGAAAGAGAAAGAGAGAAAGAAAGAGAGAAAAGGAAAGAGAAAGAGAGAGAAAGGAAAAGAAAGAGAAAGAGAAGAAAGAAAGAAAGGAAAGAAGAGAAGAAGAAAGAGAAAGAGAAAGAAAGAAAGAGAAGAGAGAAAGAAAAGAAAGAAAGAGAAGAAAGAGAAAGAGAGATAGAAAGAAAGAGAAGGAGAATGAAGTGAAAGAAAGAAAGAAGAAGAGAAAGAAAGAAAGAGAGAGAGAGAGAAAGAGACAAGAAAGAGAGAGAAAGAAAGAAAGAAAGAGAGAGAAAGATAGAAAGAGAAGGAAAGAAAGAGAGAAGAGAAAGAGAAAGTATGATAAGAGAAGAGAAAGAGAAAGAAAGAAAGAAAGAGAGAAAGAAAAGAAAGAGAAAGAAAGTGAAGAGAAAGAGAGAAAGAAAGAAGAAAGAAAGAGAGACAGAAAGAGAGAAAGGAAAGAGAGAAAGAAAGAGAAAGAAAGAGAAAGAGAAAGAAAGAAAGAGATAGAAGAGAAAGAAAGAGAAAGAAGAAAGAAAAGAGAAAGAAAGAGAAAGAGAGATAGAGAAGAGAGAAAGAATGAAGAGAAGAAAGAAGAGAGTAAGAGAAAGTAAGAGAAAGAGAGAAAGAAAGAGAGAATGAAAAGAGAGAAAGAAAGAGAAAAGAGAAAGAAAGAGAAAGAGGAAAGAAAGAAGAGAAAGAGAAGAAAGAAAGAGAAAAGAAAAGAAGAAAAGAAAGAGAAAGAAGAGAAAGAGAGAAAGAAAGGAAAGAGAGAAAGAAAAGAGAAGAGAAAG